>NC_072739.1:88604846-88939001 GCF_026930045.1 Uloborus diversus | reverse complement strand
TATTATTTTTTTTCTTTGTAAAGTGTTTGAATAATTTTCAGTATGTTAAGATTTAGGAGAGGAAATGTCAGTCGCAGTAGTGAGCCGCGTGCTTTGAGCCCGTATTCTGCACAAAAGTAATAGTTGTGGCTAATTGTGAACTTTTTTTTTTACTTCATCAAAGATTTAACAAAACATTAATTTGAGTGTTAGATTAAGTTGAGTTTTTTCCTATTCTTAATTATAATTTAAATACTATTTTTCTACCTACTTTCTGTGTCATTATCCGTGATTTGACATTAAAATCAATCTCGCAAGACAAAGATAAAATTTCAAATTATTTTCCTCTTTTTCGAATAACATGGAAATATATCGAAAGAGAGAGTTATAATAAATTCTTGTTATCAACTACCGAATGCCTATCTTATGAAACGCATGTTTTTCAGAATCCGATATCTGAATATTTGCTTCAACTGTATGACACTGGAACTCAAATTCTGCTTTCTGATCTTATACTTCAAGCAAACAACGTGCCACTTAGACCAGCTTCGAATGTGGCCCGAGTTTTCACTGCGATAAAATTGCGGTTTGATAATCTTATCGAAGGCGGCTCTTGGTCCGAATAATGAGCATAACAGCCCCGAACTAGGTTTAACTGAGCAATGAAGCAGATGTCATGTCATTGAAGCTGAGAGTGCCTACAAACTGGTGGATGGAGAAAATTTATCTCACTAGTAAGACACCGTAAACATACAGCAGATAAATTTACTTTACCTACCAGTTTGTTCGCGCTCTCAGCTTCAATGGCATGCCTTCTGCATACAGCACGATTTGATTCCGATTCCAGTCTGCCAGATCCACAGCAAGGACGGAATTGTAGCCTAAGGATCGATAAAAGCGCCTGGCGGGTAGCTATACTATACTGCCGTGCTAAGCACAAAAGTGGTATCTGCACTTTTCATCAAAATTGTGTTACGGTCACCAGGTGCTTCCTTGTCACATATTTCAACTAAATACAATATTTTATGGTCATTTGTCAATGAGAAATAATTTTTAAAAAAATCTGAAAAGTTGCACCCGAATCAAATACATGGAGGCACGAAACTTTAAACGGCAATTTCTCATTTTGAACTCAGCTGCAGATACGACTTTTGCGCTTAGCACGGCAGTATAGAAAATGTTTGTTTGCAAGTATGTGGTTCACGATACAAAATTAAATAATGCTAAGCTTTGTTTGCTAGTGCAAAGTTCCAAAATCAGAGAAATGGCAAGACGTCTGATTTTGGTTCACCTCGGCTTCAGCTAAAATGTTTTTGTCTCTTTAAATTACGGGTTGGACCATCTCGAATCTCGTTGCTAGAAACAGCATTGGGAAATTCTTTTCCTAAATTGCTTTTAAGAGTCATTACATCTTCAACTAAAATCGCCAATTGTGTTATGTTTTTTTAATAATACCACGCATTATGATCTTCCGCATCAAATTTGGATTTGAAACAAATTCTCGTTTTTTGATTACAAAAAAGCCGCTAGAACAATGACTGTGTTTGTCCACTGTGTTAATTCAAATAACCAAATTTTTCCCAAATAAAGTTCGAGTATGAACGGTTTGCGCATTGACGGGTATTTATATTCTCCTGTTTCTGTTTTATTTTTTAGATTGATACTTCGTTCATTTTATGTATTTAGAGCAAATTTTCACGGAATAGATGGACCTTGCTTCGCTCGAGTCTCCAATCTATTTAATGCTGCGTCTTCCCACGTTGTGTCATATTTTTTATATTTTTGTGTGCGATGGCCCAAACTTCTGCCGATGTTCTGCGAAATCAAAAACGCGCGATTCCATTTTACATCAAAAGACTTTCTATTCATTCCAAAATGAACCTGTAACATAGGTGCAATACATTTATCAAAGATATTCACATCATGATTCTAGGAATAAGTTGAATATTTTCATTTCTATGAGGCTAATTTGCTGAATGATTATATAAGCAATCCAATAGGTTCATATTAAAAAAAACAAAAAGTTCCATTACTTTCAATTTGTCATTACTCGATTTATTAAGCAACGATATATACGATGGACCAGCCAAACCCCATCCGTCTTTCTTAGGTTAATCCAGATAGACAAAAATCAGTAAATATTTTAATCTTAAAAAAAAAAAAAGTTTGCGACCGTAAATCGCTTTGTGGCGCAACATTATCGGCCAAAAAGTATCGAATTACGGAAAAAAGAGAACTTAAAAAAATCATGAATTGAGTTGGATAATCTCGATCTTTTTTTTTTTTTTTGAGCAATCACGATTGCGTATTGCTTTCATTTGACTGTTTTTGGCGTGCTATCATTTTATTTTCCCACCGCCATCCTCCGCATCATCACCGTCGACCGGCTCCTCACGATGCTGTTCCTATAGCGAAAGCCGTCTCCAGGTTGCATCCATGTCCTACACACACGCGCATACATACACTACTACACACACATACACACACACAAACACATACAGACACCTATACATACACACAAATACCCACACATTCATGCCTGCACACAGACACAAACACATATGCCTTCACACACATACACATATCCCCTACACACAAACACTTATACCCCCCACACACAAACACACACGCCTACATACATACACTCGCGATTGCGAAAAACATAATTTGAATTCAAGATGTCAAAATTCAAATTAAATGAAAGTATTCTTTTTTTTTTACATTCCGTTACTTGATAAGCCGTGACCTTGAAAGAAGCGTTTTCAATGTGGTGACGGTCCCTAAAACGTTTTTTGTTAATAACTCCTGTTCTACTGCACGGAATGCAGTGAAATTTCGTACCCTGGCTGAATTTTGCTGTCTAAACATAACTATGTAGCAAAAAATGGGGGTTCCTATTTGAAAATCAAGAGTTGGTGCTCATTTTGCTTTGTATATGGTCCCTTATCAAAATTTAACTTACGTAGTTTTGAAGAAGACTTTAAAACAAGTTGGATGACACCTTTCTTTTAATTATTCAGCCATTATACATGCTAGAAAGAAAAGTGTTTCGTTTTTTTTTCTATGACTGTACATTGGAGGCAGCATTTAAGAACATAATGCATTTACATATCAAAATAGAACAATCATGCAATAACAAATTATGTTTGTGATTAAGTTCTAAAATAATAACAGCAAACGAAAACATTAATTAAATTGGCAAAGTTAAAAAATATAGTTCATATATTGGGAACAATATTATAGATGATATAGAGCTTAAAATTAAAAATATATACACATATTAGCATTTAATGTTTTTGAACATTAATGATCAAACATAAAATGAAAAAAAAAATATATTATTTATACTTAAAAGATAATTTGTTATTGATAATATTGCACATGCAATCATCAAAACAATCTCCATTTTTTAAAAATCGTAACAATAAAATAGATTGGCAGTTGCTTTTTTCCTACTTGGGATCTCGCATAGAAACATTTTCCCACTATATTTAATTCATTTAGCCAAATGGAGTTTTTAAATTCAATATCTCAGAAGTAAATTGCAATTTTTGCACATTAATAAAAAGTAATAAAGAAGTATTTTAAAATTTTTTTAATGAATTTAGTTAGTTTTTTTTCTCAATGTGTTATTAATTATAATTTACCTATATAACATAAAAAAATGAAGTACTTATAAATTCAATCAAGTACACATCTGCTCTCGTTTGACTATCCATTCTACTACTTTTCGTTCTCTTTTTTGTCTTTGTTTTTTCCATGGTTACCTGAAACTACTCATGCAAAGCATTCGTCGGCTAAAAATAAAAGCTAATGCTCAGGCCCTTGGGTTAGGAATAATAGGCAAGGTGACCAGAATTTTTTTCCTCGAAATGAAACGCTTTAGATTTTTGGAAACAGTGTGCTTAGTATTAAAAAAAATGTTTGTGCGCAAATAAAAAAAAACCCGAATGGATTAAAAAGAATACTTATACCTCACATGACAATACAACAAATTCATGCTACATATTTACACATTATAATAATACATTCAGTCAATCATTTCAAAATTAAACCGAATTTAAAATTAAGTCAAATTTGAGAACTTTTAACACTCTAAGTTTTCTATTTCCATCTCTTAGACCAGGGATGTCAGATGAAACGGAAAACAGCGCAATTTATAATATTTTCACGCAGATGATTTGACGAAAATGTTTGCATGAAAATTAAGGGAGTACGATGCATAATGTTAAAATTCTTTTTCAAATTTTCTATTAAAGAATCTTGCAACAGCTTAAGCTGCAAAAATTAGAAGATAAAATACTTTTATAATTTCGATTTCTATCCGAAGTGCTGTAATTTCTCGGGGCTGAGGAAAGAGTCATGCAAACGCACATTTTTGTTCTTAAGAAAGATTCAGAATCTTAGTACAGAGGAATTTATGATGATTGAAATTTTGGGCCAAATAAAGCAATAAACATAACAGCACTAAAGTTTTTTGCGCTTTCGTTTTCTTTTAGCGGTATTGTTGGGGTACATTCATAAACGACTAATTTCTAAAACGTTTCCCCTCATTAAATATTCCAAGACACAAAAGTATGTCGAATGTCGGAACCATTGATTGCTTTTCGCTAGGAACTCAAAATTTATTTAAAAATTAATGAAAGTCCGAGCTGTTACAACAATCTTCGTATAAGAAAATTTTTCTATGCATCGGCATTGATTTTTTTTTGTAAGGTAAAAAAATGGATAAAGTTAATTTTTCCTTGACGAAGAAAAACAAAATTTGCATTATCATGCCATTTTTTATGAGTTAAATTTAGTAGTAGAATGTTAACTTATTGTTTGTTATTTAAAAAACAAATCTCGATGACAAGCTCAAATGTTACTAGAACACTTGTAAAAAGACAGCTGCTTAAATACTCATTTTCATGAAGATAACCTTTTAAATAACAGCTTAAATAATTTTATTGTAGTTATTTCATTTATTTTGTTAAAAAAATTTATCGTTAAGTAGCCCTGAAATAGTCTTACATTTTTAAAAAAACTATTAAGGACTAAAACTTTTTTGCAATTATTTTTTTAAGCAGAAAATCATATAATTTTTTCTTCAGGTTAAAAAAATATCAGCAATCAACTTTTTTCATTAGTAAAATGTAATAAAAGTTTTAACTAGGTTAAGTATGATGTAAACAGTTTTAGTTACCAAATGATTTTCATCTTAAAGTTTTCTTCCCAAAATGTAGCACAGATTAAAAAAAAAAAACAGCTTTAAAATGATTATTTACCGGGACCAAATTTTTTAGAGTACTAAATACCTCCTCCTCTAATTATTAAAATGATATTTTTATTAATAAGCCTATTTGAAGCTAAGTTATTTATATCATATGCGATAAAAAATTAATTTAAAAAAAGACAACCAACTCAGATTTGTTATTTGAGCATTCATTAAAATTGTAATTACTCAAATGAGTGCTAATTAAATTTCATTAGGAAATTTACGATAGTGGCAGTTACACAATATGGTTTTGCAATAAATGCTTTATTATTTAAAGCAATTGCTTAAATTATTAGTTCTTGTACTTAAAAGAGCGATTTTAGAACTCATTTGTATCTCTCTAAAGTTCCCTTTTTTACACTAGCCTAAAAATACTTCGTTATGTCATGTTTGTTAAGTAGTGACAGTTCAATATCATCAGTGGAATTTCCGTAAGTAGTTAACTATGACTTTAGAAGCAGAAAGATCTTGAATTCCATTCGTGAAAAAAAAATAAATAAATAAAAACCTAAACATCCTTTCACATAAAAACAGTTAACCACATACAGAGGCGGATACAGACAACGATTTTGTAAAAGGTTCCTATCCCCTTCCTCCAAAACGAACGAACCTACGGTTTTGGGTGTGAAAAAGATCTGAAACTTCTTGGATGTCAATAAAAAACATCAAATCGACCAGGAATAATGCACCTAATAAGGCAAGAACATTACTAATAAATTTCATAAGCAATAAAAAAGTAGTTTTTCAAATTTTTACTTTAAATTTTTTTAATGAATTAAAAATATTACTTAAATTGTTTACATTTTATTTATTAATTGTTTGAACTGATGGTAATCTGTAAACAAATATGTATGTCTGAGTTAAAGCTACAGGCATCAATTATTAAGACCAAAAAAAATGATAATTTGTTCCTAAATATATTTAAAAAAGTAATATTAAGAGTGCAATGTCCGAAATTTTCGCACGGTGGTTATTTAAGTTAAGTAAATAGAGTTACAGCATAGGACCAATTGTTTTCTAAAAAGTACTTTTTTTGTTTATTTTAATTTATTTAAAATAAACTACAGCTGGATCTTGTTCTGTTTTTGACGATTTGAATCATTACAGCGTTTGATTCAATAAACCGGCGTCCAATGCATTACCTATTAAAACTCATTTATTTAAAATAATTCAAAATGAACCACAGTGGCTGCCGCTTATATCAATCACGTTTGTTCTAAACAGTTTTGATTCCATAAAGCGGTTGATTCAATAAAGCAGTTAATTCAATAAAACTGGATTTTGTTCTGTTTTTGACGATTTGATTCATCTAAGCGTTTGTTTCGAATTAACCACTGATTCAACTAACCAGCGTCCACTGTATTACTTGTATAAAAACATGTTAATTTAAAACAATTTCAAATTAAATTTTTACTTGTCTAAAAAACTCCTCCATTAGCCTTTGCGTCCACCTGAAGTGAAGGTTCCAATCTTTTGCTGGATGACTTATATCGCAACAGTGCAGCATCAGGGATAATACTTTGGCTTTGTCCATTGAACTAAGGGTATATGAATAAAACATTTTCACAAGAGTTTCAAAATTTGATAACTCACATGAATTTGTAACTGCATGAAAGAATTTGTAACTGCATCTAAGAATTTTGTGACTTAATCCTGCTCTTTGCATGTCTCATGGAAAACAGCAGATTATTCAACTTCTTCAACTGTGAGTAATAGGGTAGACCGACAAGTCAACATTTGCTGCAGCATTTAGCATATGGCAGTAAAAACACTTTAGATCAGTGATGCCTAAACTATGGCTCAAGAGTCACATCCGTCCTGTGAAGCAGATCCGAGTGGCCCGTTGTTTTGATCAATGTTACAAATCGAAAAGCACGATTAGTGACATGTCGCAAATTTTAAGCCAAATATTCAGAAATTGGCTTCTGGAAAGCATGAGTTTAATGAAATAACCATCAAGTAATCGATAAAAACAATTATTGGTTTGTAATTATCTTTCCCTTTCCATATTTTCCCATGTTTGTTAGAAAATAATGAAATATTTTTAATTTTTTTTATGTGTTCAAGCCCACGAGAATAATTTAAATATGAGGTCCAGCATGCGGGCCGAAAACGGTTTTGGGTACCACTGCATTAGATGATACATATAATTATATTTCGAAGGCTAGAAAACCGCTAATCAAGGTATGACGGATTAAAATTGCTTCTCCATTTGAACGAAGCAAATTGCCTTTTTGATGATATTTTGATAGTTGAAAGTTTAATCCTAACTCCAGTGAATAGCGTTATGGTTGACCCACTTTTTCTTTTCTTGATTCTCCTGAAATGACAGTCTCGCCAGTAAAACAGCTAAGTTACCGGTTCCAATTCAGGCTTGTGAAAATCAAGTATCACCCTGCATGTCAAACATTGCCAACAAATAGTTTCAAATTATAAATAACTTACTGAATATTTGGTGCTTCAACAATGAAATAATGCCGCCACGCATGCTATGGCGTGAGTTTCATTACTAATGACGTCAGCGTTACTCGGTCAGTGAATTGACTGTTAGATATATCAGGATTGGAAAAACTTTTAGTTCTGCATCTTTTTTTTTTTTTTTTGGTTGAATTGAAAAAAAGTCTTTCAACCCATTGAATGAACGCCTCAACCAGTGGACAAACGACAAACACAGTGTTTTCTAGTCGTTTTCTTTCTGGAAATGGGCAGATGGAAATTGCTACTGTCAAATGGTTTAAAACGTTATTTTTTCAAAAACATTACGAGGTGTTCATTCACAGGGGGTGTTTATTCATTGGTGGGTCTACTGTACTGAAGTTTTAAAAATTGTAACCAATGACGTAAAATCGTATCTGATACTTGATTACCCAAAGTTCTGCTTTGCGGCTACATTTCTATAGAAATAACTCAAAAATACTTATCTCACTCTCAACGTACAATACTGGTTTGGCATAATGACCAAATAAATTAATTAACACACACTCGTGTTTTCATCTATTTTTCAGTCATTCAGTCTTTTTTATTTTTCTGTTTGGTTTTCACGGGAACGCTTTAATAAGATTTTTTGAAATGGTGTATGAATACGTCTGGTATTTACGCTACAAGATTACAGTACCACTAACAAAGCTAATTGGATTTCGGTAGGATAGTAACGCTGTCCCCGATTGATAGTTCATTTTTATCTCAGTATTCCTTTTTCATTTCGGTTACATTGACATTTATAATAGTCATGTTTAAATTTCGTTGATGAAAAAAAATTTCGAGTTAATTTCTACATTCCAGAAACAGCCAGTTTACTATTCAATATTGATATACCCACAACTAATTACAAAGCAGTCGCCTCTTTTGCGAAACCATACGCTTTTAGCTATTGATTAATAATAGCATTGCTATTTATCTTCCTCAAATAATTGTATAAGAATACTTTTAATATATTCAGATTTAGATGCTGTAATATGATGTGCTTTCAGCAACCTCATTATTTCGATGTTAAATCTTTAGAAGTTAATGAAAATAAATAATAGTTTTGTCTATGCCCGTAATCAGATTACCGTATTTTCAGTTCATGATTCGCAATTTCGAGACAAAATCTTGTACCGCGCAATTTGAAGCTTTCTCTCTGTGGAATACAGTTATGTAACAGATGTTGTGTACAACCATTTTTCGAATAATTTCATTACTCTGGAAGAGTAATGAAATTATTCCTGGAGATACTTATACAGGAAAATTAGATTAAAATTATCGCTGCATTCAAGTATCTCTTTTATCACAAAATACGTAAAACGAGATATAAATATTGCTAAAAATCAAACCGTTAGTCTAATATCAATCATCAAAAAAATAATTTTAAAAAAGTAACTAACACTTTAATTCAAAAACCTTTCTAACTTATATTGAGTATTTCAAGACTTTAAAACTTATTTAGGACCTTTTTATCATCGTCAAAATAAATTTTAAATTTGTTAGAACTATTTTATTGTATTTGAGGCAGTGAGAAGCAAAGAGATGTAGTTGGCAAATTAAAAATTTGGAGATAACCAGTACAAATGGTAAATGAACCTCTCCTATGTCTTGGAGCAATAGATAGTTCTAGCAAACCTTGTAAGTATCGTTATACAGCACAATTTAGAAAAACCTTTCAATGAAAGTCTACCTAGGACGTTATCTTTAAACGCGTTTAACTCAAAACTTGAAAATGTTCACTTCCGTCCCTTTTCTTCTCACTGCCTCATTTGTTATTTTACAATTTCAAATTATTTTTAAATAATTCTTTTTAAGAGATACTTTGAAAAGTGAAGAAATTACTTTTAAACCGTTTTTATACCGTTGGCAAAATTGTACCTTTTATGAAATATCGTGATAATAAGCATATTGAGAAATTTTTTTGGCGATTGATTTATTTGCCCTTGCTTTCTTGTTATTGAGATGTAAGGTCTTAAAGTCTGTCGAACCTTAAAAAAAAAAATTGACAAACTCACAAAATCTTGACGAGAAATAGAAGTTACGACGGGATTTCACCGTCTGCACGTGGCAGGGCATTCATCTGCAATTCGTCTGAAAGATGTCTTCCATTTCTCAATAAAATTTGCTAAATTTGGCGACTTTTCTTAAAATTTTGAAAGACTTTAGGACCATATATTTTGATAACGGCTATACGAGGGCAACTAATGCGTCCAAAAGATGATTTACTAGGCTCTTCGTTTGCTATAAATATAGACTTTTTTTATGATTTCACTATTGTAAGATTTCCTGGCCAGATGTCTATTGACGAACACCATGTTCTCCAAAAATAACCATCGATGGCCGTGAAGGATGCATGGAGGTGATGCATGTGTATTAAAAAAATCAGGAGTACTTGAATTAGTCTAGTATGAATGTGGTATTACAAAAATATCCTATTCGTATAGCTATTGGAAAATCTTAAAAAGCGTGGTTTTCCATTCATGAATTAAAACGGATTAAATATAATTATATTTTCTAATTGCATATACCTGAAATCAGAATGACATAGTAGTGTTTTCATTGTTTTGATCTGTTGGAAATGTGAGGACATGTCTGTTGCAAGAACCATTTCGATAACAAGAGATCGAAATTCTCTGAAAAGAAAAATAAGAATAAATAACGAAAATATAAGTAAATTAATGTTTCCAAGTAAAAATATGAATGAAGATAAATTATGGAAGTAAAACATCTTTAGGGAAATAAAGGCACTTTCTATAATACTTGAGGAGTTTAACAGCGAAAAGGAAATTTAGCATAATATTCTACTTGATGATGAAAGAAAATACATCAGCTTAATGTAATTTTGTCAATGTTAATGCTTAATGTAATTCATCTTTTCTGAAGAGTATTAAAGCATATTGAGCGAAGATTTTACTAAGAAGTTTAGTAATTTAAAATATGCAACATAATTATAGTTTCAGTTAACTAACAATTGGGTTGTTTCTCATCGTTCAAAAATAATTTTTTCCGAAAGAGCATGGTCAAAAACATTTGGTAAGTATTTTTTTCATTTCTCTATATTGATTTATTTTCCATAAAAAAAAATCTTAAACGACATTCAGCCGTTGTTTTCATTTTCGCTGCTGACGTCACAAGTGAGCAATTCGCTAGGGTTACCGGAATAAAGTTTCAGAGCACTGCCAAACTTCGCTTAATGACTTTTGCATTCAACTAAAAATTATTGTTTACCTAATACACTGCTCGTGGTGAAAAAAAATCATTAAAAAGCAATATATCTTGTCAGAAAATAAAACCACGTACTCTGATTCAAGATGGCTTTCATCACTTGTGACGTCACATGATGAAACATTTTGGTTAAAAAATCAGACATCTTAAAAAAATAATTAAAAATTCAATGTTGGAAAGATAAAAATATTTTCTGGGTCGATTTTTTTTGCTTATTCTACAAATTTCAGTGACTAAACAGAGATAAAAAATGCGTCTTATAGTACTGAAGCGAAATATAATACTTCAACATTTAAAAGAGAAATTTGAAACGTTCTCTCAACTTAGTATTCCTCTTTGTTCAGAACGTAATCGTACGGAAATTTATCAAGCAAAACATGTTTTATGAACTTTTTATGAAATGTTTACAGATTTAAAAGGATTTTTTTCTCAAACATGAATATTAATAGCATATTGCTAGTAAATCACAAAATGATTTAACTAAGAGTTAACGCTCAGAAAACCTCTAAACTCTACAAAAATCAAATTGAAAATTAACAAAACATAAGTTGTGAATCAATGAGCAAAATATGAGGTTATTTCGAAGTAAAAAAAAAAAAACTCTATTATTTTCTGAGAATTTTACCATTACAAAAAGCATTTAAAACGACCGACTAAGCCATTGAAAATAACTTTAAAAACCTTAAAAGGGCAAAATCAATATTCCAATTCATAGCTCTTGATATTGTAAAATCCACTATAATATTAAAATCTGTTCGCGTCCGTCTGTCTGTCTGTCTGAAGATCGATCTCCTCGAGAACCGCTGCGAATCGAGAGTCGAACGAGATACCGATCAATTCGAAATTTTCCAAAGAAAACAATAGAACCAATCTCCTAATTGTACGACTTTAATTAGCGGAGATATTAATTAAAACGTTAATTAACATAATGTTATTCAGGAATTTTTATTTCTTTCCTGTTGCCATTTTGCGTATGAGCAAATAAAATTCTAATAACTGTTTTAAAAGAGATTTTTTTGGCTGCTGTCCAAATCTTAAAACAACGTTTCCATCTAGAATTTCATTTCAAATTAGTTTAAAATTGGTTGCTCTATTCGGATATAGATTTTATTTTATCGTCTGTCCTTTTTTTATTTTTCTACGTAAGACGTTCTTAACTCCTTTCAGCATAGGAAAGTTGTTTCTTTAGATATGTTTATTGATTGTAGTGTAAGTTTATCGTTCACCGGTCTCATATTTTGATACATTTAGGATGTGCGACTAATTATGTTTATTTTGTTGAACTTTTTCCCGTTACATGGGTGAGTTTTCGAATTGCAATAACTTTCTTTTTCTTTCCTGTTTCTATTTTTGAAATACAGTTTGTATCGTTAAAAGAACATGTTAAATTAAGATTGTTTGGATTTCTTTAAGTGAAACAGAGTTGAACAAAAAAATTGTTTTTAAGGTTTTTAACTAAAGCTAGCTTCTAATCCGATGACTTGGTATTAAATTAATGCTTATTGGTATTTATTTAGTCTTGGTGCTTTAGTTTCACTTAATCAACCAAAATGTGTGTGTCATTTTATGTAAAAAGCTGATCGTAATTGTACATAAATATTTCAGATATAGTCTTATCAGATTTAATTCAGTTTAAAGTGACCAGAGATTATAGTTGATAATGCATATATTTTCATCTTTTGTGCTAATTGAAAATACTCATAACTTGTATCATTGATAACTATTATTAACGTTAAAGAGAATTTTGACAAAAATATGCTCTACTGGTGTTTTACAAACCTTGCATTAAGCGTATTTATTTACTCCTTAGCGCTTTAGAAACTGATGTCAGAGTAATACAAAAACATCAATTGGACATCTGTTTCATTTTTTAAGTAGCCCGTGCAACGCCGGGCACGCAGGCTAGTGCTAAGAGTAAAATTTGTTAACATCTAGTATTTTTTTAAATTAGAAATGTTTAATTCGGTAAAATAACAGGAAGTTGATGTGAGGTTTTCTACGGTTGAAACTTCAAATAATGTACAGGTAATCCCTCGCATAAAACGGTTAATTCGTTTTGTGTAATGTAGAAACCGTGTTATACGAGACGTTTTAATAAATGTTTTTTTAACTCATTCTTTAACCTAAAAATTAAAAACATATCATTAATCATATTAATTATACCGTGTTATATCGAAACCATGTTATACGAGACGTTGAAATAATGTAAAGAAAGGAGTGTGTACCGTGTTATATCGAAACCAAGTCATAAGGTGCAAATTTTATAATAGCTAAAATTGCAGTTCAAGAGAAGATACGAACAAAAACTGGTAACCAGAACAATGCAAAGACCCCCAAAAAAAAAGTTTTTATAAACGATAAAACTTAATTATTTTACGTACCTCAAATTAAAACTGTTATGCATAACAAGAAAAAACTTTTTTCTCTTTTCTTTACTAAGAACAAGACGCATTCTATAAGGAAAAAAAATCTGAGCTTTTCTATAGCAATAAAGTTCGTCTGAGCAACAACGGCAAAACAAAATATAATATAAAATAAATAGAATTATTCTATTTATTTTGTTTTATATTTTGTTTAGACTTCTTTTTTATTTTTCGTTTGCCAAATTTAGCTTTTGTTTAATCCTAATGTTATTTTCTTACGATGCAATGAAGAAACAAAATAACATTAATATTTTTGCTTTTAGAACACTGATGAGAAAAATAAAGAATATTTAAAAGTTAAAAGTTATTGTTAGACAAAAAAAAAAAACAAATTTTTGAACCGAAGACAGACAATTTTTCGTAAAAGTTTCATAAAAACAAAGTAAAAACGTATTACAGTTATTACCATACGTTTTTTAACAGTGTATTGAACAAAAATTAAATTCCTTCTTTTAAAATTCGTGTTACATCAAAACCGTGTACTTATAAATTCAAGTTTTGTACCGTGTACTATCGAAACTGTGTTATAATAATCGCAAATTTGGTACCGTGTAATATTGAAACCGTGTTGTAGAAGTACCGTGTTATACTAGGGACGCCGGTACTTCCGAAGTAATTTGATGACGTGAATTAAGCAATACATCCATGCACAAAATTTAGCCTTAGCGAATGAATAAATCATATATTACTAATTCAGCCTTAATTAAAAATTCAGCTTTAGTGAATGAATAAATTTTTTATATTTGCTCAAAAGCAGTAGACGCTGCAAGAACTTTTACCATTTAAAAAGAAAAAATGAATTATTGACATAAAATATGTGGGTTAGATGCGTTTGTTAAACTAAATACCAAATACACTGACATCCCAATATTGCGTTTCTCAAGGGACTGAATTTAAAAAAAAAAGTAAAATCCAGGAAATACGTGGAAAGCAAAAATTAAATAGAAAAAAACTAAAGATATTAAAGATCAATTCTTTTTAAAGGTATAGTATCTATATTTTTTGAAAAGAACATTTATATTTAAACCATTTTAGATCATTTTAACACATTTAGTTGCAAATCAGAACGTTTAGGTTGAAAATAGTCCGTAATAGTAGATTGTTTTTTTAGTCATTGAGTTAAAAGTAAATGCAACATCTTCCAAGATTGAAAAACTTTGCAAGTTTTTTCTTTTTCTGTAAGGGAAAAAAATAGTCTTTCATATTTGTTAGTTCTTTGATATGATATTGCAAGAATGGACGGGGTGTGCTTTTTCATTTTCATTTGGCGAGCGAAACGTCCATAAGGTCGGCTACGGATAGAACAGTAGCATTTCTGTTTTCATGGATTAACTTTAAATAGCGTGGATTAGTTTCAAAAATGCCCAAAAGGAAACATATTGCTTATTTTAAATTTTATTTCCCCTTTTTTTACTTCCTAGAAAAAACGTAAAATGCGGGAAATTCTTTAAAAAAAAAAAGTTAAAAAAAATACCTGGGCTAAATTAACGTTACTATGTACGGAAAACCTGGGATCTGACAAAAAAAAAAACGTGAAATATGGGGAAAACGTAGATTCGGAGAACGTAAAACCGGAGTTTCAATGTGTATTGTAGTGGAATAACTTTCGGATATTATAAATATCACGATCCTAAAAATACTTTGATCAATGTAAAAATAGATTTTCATAAAAAGGAAACAAAATATTGGTTTTAATCTTGACTTGTTACCTGTATTCTTCTTTGCTCAAGTTGTTCAGGATGTTGTGTTCTTCTTCCCGCATTAAGCGGAAGGATTGGCAAACGTGATAATTCTCTAAAACTGCCCGGTCATTGTACAACAGAGCAACCTCGGACCTGTTTAAAATAGAAGGAAATCTTTACTTATAAAAAATTTAACTAAAACTACTTTCTTATTTCATTGGAGATCTAACAACAGTAGTAAACAGTGTTGCTTCACGTCTTCAAATATGAGAGATGATGAATATAAATAGTTTATATACATCGGGTTGGCTTAAGTTTTACACCGCGTACGTACTGACTGGAATTTAAACGGTACTTTTGCGTCATAAGTGGCATATTTTAAATATTGGCGATTATTTTTCAAATGCATTTATGCCACCATATTTGGTCGAAGGGATAGACACAACCTGTTGGCGATTCCACTCATCATTTTGTCTTTTTAATGGCGTTTTGAACAAAAAATATATTGAAAAACGCTAAAAGTTCCATGCAAATGACAAATATTCTACAAACTAATTTAGCTCATTAAAAAGTAAATTAATTCTCCAAAACAAAGCTATTAGATAACATACAAAATCTATTAGAATAGTTTGCCAAACAAAAACATGAAGTCAGTAATATGCAATAAAGTTCCATTAAAATGTAAAACTAAAAATATGCAGCGGACACATGGCAGCGACGTAAACGACATTTTTCGGCAATTCGGCAATATATAAAGTCGCCAAACACTATATAAACAATTTTAATATCTATAACGGAAAAGTTCTTTTTAAAATCTCTTTAAAAACTGTCCAACTTACTTACTTGCATCTGAAAAATGATCTCAATTTGGTTATTTTAGTGAGGCACTTAGTGTTCAAGGAACAGATCATTCAACTTTGTAAATTTAAAGAATATATTCTTTCATGTTTCTCAGCCAGTACGATTTTGATTTAAAACTTCTTCTTTGAAAGAATAAAATTTATTTCTTCGTATTCCTTTTTGTAGCATTAAAGTGAAACGAATTTTTAAGTTTCATAAAAGTTTAACTGCTAAAATATCTTAAACTAAACACACCAATGAGGAAAATTTGTCTGTTTTTAACACAGATACTAATTACACGACATAAACCATTTAAGAAAAAAACAAACAAACGTAGGTATATGGTGATCCTAAATTGGGGCAAAGCAAAATTTCACTGTTAATGAAAAATCCAAATTAGATTTTGACGGAAAGTGCTTTTAACAAACGCAGCATTAATATGACGGAAAAAGTTATATGCATTCATTTTTTACTTTTTTTGTTCTTAAACTGTAAATTTAAAGAATATCGAGTTAAACCTTTCTTCAATTGCGTAAATATCGTTATCATAATGACTTTTTGATTAAGATAAATAAAATTCAATCACAAAATTTGGTCCTTTTGAAAAAAAAAAAAAAAGATAACACTTTATTCGTAACTCCAACAAACTATAGGGGGCACTGCAGCCACTGTCTAATGGCGGATGAAAAAGGTAAAACAAACGCATGTCGTATCGTAGAATATTCTCAAAAGCCTAGTAAATTTTGTTCGTATAAACGATTTTTTCGCTTTATTCTTCATAATTAACCAATTCTTCAATTTTCAGTCTTGTGGACATTCTGGCCCACGTAAAAGGAAATGAGAATTCAAGAAGCATTACTAAACGTCGAAAAATAATGCAAATTACGTAGTTCGTAGTTCCAAGCAGCCATTTCCACGATGTTGAATTCGATATTTATCCATTCTTGATAAAACTAAATAATATTTGTGGCCTGACAAGAATAATAATTAATGCTAGACAATTTGATTATATGCCATTACGAATTATTATCGAAAGAAGATGATACTTATTTGTCTTGCTTGACTAGTGCTAATTGTTTTGCATTTGCAGCTGAGTTATTTTTCTCAAATTGCCAAATCGGTTATTTTTAAATTTTTCTGTTTCATATGTTTCTAATTTCTGAGTTATGATTTAATTATGTCAAGCTATGCAAATCATCAACAAAATTCTCACGGATACATGGTGGTAGTTTTCTTTTCAATTTATCTACCATTATTTCTTTTTACTTATCGAATTCTGTAATCTTTCTACCATTTTATACCACTCATAATAAAAAATAAAAATGGTTCAACTGACATGCGAAATCTCGCCAAGGGTTCTTTGCTCGCACAATACTAAACCTCTATTCCTAAACAAATTTGGCGAAACCTTTCAGCTGAGAATGTAAGCAAAAAAGTAAATTCTTTCTCTGTTAAACATTTTTTATTTCGTTTTACGATAATATCTTCAAGAAAATATTTTGCCTGCTGTCCATTCCAACTAAATGCTGCTGTAAAATATGGTTAGTTAAGTTAATTTAAGGTTAAAAAAAACCCATATTCTTACAAATTCACACAAAACAATAAAATTTTATACCTGGTATAACGTTATCCAAGTTTGTTAATCCAGAGTTTTCTTGTGTTTACGCTTTCACCATTTAAAAAACAACTCACTTTTTGGAAGGAAATAAAAAAAAAACTAACATTATTTTGAGAAGCGCCAGAATGTTGTTGTTGCATACCCCCATGGTTAGCAGAGCTAGACTAGGTCCATGAGTTTGTTTACCCTCAAGAAATCCAGCACCGTCACTGGATCTTCAGTCAAATCCCTCCTGGAGAGCTCCAGCCGTGACAGTATATGGTCAGGCGAGGCCTGCTCAACGGAACACTTGGAACAAGTCTGAAAGGTCTTCGGCCCCTTCGAAAATTTTAAAGTTTTAAGATGTCCACTACGAAAACGGGCAAGAGTTGTTTGTTCCTGTCTGTCAAACCCAGGGGTCAGGGAGCCACCAGGTCGTGAACATCTGTACCTATGGTGTTCTGGCTGGACAATCCAAGTGATATTATCCCTGTGTTTAATCTTTGAGTGGATCTCCTGAAAGGTGAGTGATGCCTTGGCTCTGGGACAGCAGCACCAGCTTTCGCCAAGGTATCCACGATCTCATTACCCTCTATTTCCACATGGGAAAGGATCCACTGCATGTGAATTTGATGAGAGACGGAAAGTTGTTTTAGTTTCTTAAGTATTGAAACTCCTACACTATCTCTCACACTTTGCCATCTGGTCAGGTGCTGTATTGCACTTCTGCTATCGGATAGAATCCAAATTTCGGTTTCGTGGGGGAGAAGCTACAGAAAGTCTAGGGCTTCATCAATGGCTATTAGCTCACTACGGAACACAGAGCAGTAATTAGGGTTTCTCCTCTGAATCCTCAAGTCAAGGTTTTGCGATTTGATGTAAATACTGCTACCAGAGTGGTTATTATCGTCTCTACTGCCATCCGTGTAGACTCGAATAGCGTCAATTGGAATCTCTCCATTTCTCTCTAGAGCTACTTGTCTTATATAGGCTGGAAGATCTGCTTGTTTATTCACTTGAACCGGTAAGTCAGGATGGAAAAAGACGCCGTCAAGATCATCCGCTGGGTCTAGACATAGCTCGAGAATACTATTAAGGAACGAAACAACTTCTGTAGCTGAAAGCAATCGGAGACACATCGAATGCGTTAATAAATACTCATACAAACTGCCTATGTTTACCAACAGACACACGTGGAACGCATTGTTTTACCTTTTTCTTCAATTTTGTAAATCACCGCTAGGTAGCGTATTCGATCGCTGGAGTTGCGAATACCTACTATAATCTTTTTAAAAGTTTAAAGCGTCACTTTTTACGTACTAGTATAAGAAAACGATATCAAATCAAATTGATACATCCCATCTGATATGATCTCTAGAACAACTTATGCATTTATGATATTAAACAAAGCACTAATGATGTAAAAGAGACAAAATAAAATGCTTTTTTTTTTGGAAAATAAACTTTAAGTTTATCATTTTCAATATTATAACAAGGCAAAGTATCAAAAATCCATGAAATTCAGCAATTATTTTGAATAGTAAGGTATAGAAAATTTAATGTTTAAGATTGTCAAAATTAATTTAATTAAAAAAATATATGATAAAAGACCACTTTATTTGTTGGAAATTCATGAACTGCAAGAGTACTCAAGATTTTAAAGAATGATTAACACAAGACGGAAAACGTTTTAACGAAAATTAAGTAATTGTATTGTACTTATTAATTTATTTCAAAGCATTACAGTTAATTTCATTGTATTTAACCGCAGTACACTTTAAGCTTGTCATGCCATTTTATTTTAAAATTTTAAAAAAGCAACAATAATTTTAGCATAAAACTTTATTTTTATCTAACTAACTGTGTTATTCTGAAGTAAAGTTTTTCAGCTTTAGATGAAAAAATATTAAAAATAAATTTTACCCCGACATGACATGAAACGAGTTTGTAGTTCCTGTGTGCTCGTAGTCGTGGATGATAGCTGCAAAAAGTGTAGCAAATATCTCAATGTCCGTCAGCCAGTTCTAAACAACACAATTCAAAAATGAACATATTTGAGTAGAATTGTTGCAATATTGAAAATTCATTCATTTTCAGTAATAAAGGAAACGTCAGTAGTAAGCAAAACATCTATACAAAATATAATAATTTTTGAGGCATAGCTTGTCTAAAGTGATGTTTTTTTTGGGTATTTTACTTCTTTCAACAATAGTTTATGAAAAGTTGTATATATAATTAAAGGTGAAAAATATCTTATTTGGTTAATAGCCAGTAGAATCTATTTTTATAATGGACATCTAGTCAATGGAAATCTACCAGCAGATTTTTTTTTTCATACAAAAACTTTGCTGTTATAAGAAATGAGTTTAGTTTAATGAATTACATCTGTAATCAACAAAACAGAAATTTGATTAGAAAAATAATGATTCATAAAGATAAACAACTTTTTATCACTTTTTACAAAGACAGGACCAGTGGTGAAAGTGCTGAAGACACCACCACCTACTTGTGGAAAATTGTGGAATTAGAATCTTCATCTCAAAAACAGAAAGATATAGAGGAAAAAAGTAATTTTAAAAGTTGTAGAGCATCGTCAATTAAAAACTTTTATGGACATTACTGCAAAAAATATATCGGTAAAATAGCGGATTTGTTTTTTGTGATATCTTAAACTGTGATATCCCGAAACTTGAACAGAAGGAGAAATGATTATCTTTCGGGAAAAACATGACACTGCAATGTAGCACAGCGGTATCGTTCCTGACTATATTATAGTTTTTTTTATATTACAGTTCATATATAGTTTTTTTTAAATCGGATCCTTCTCTCGCGTCGTAGTGTATCGTGTCAAGAAAAAACAAATGTGTTTTAACTGTTCTATTGTTTGCATTAATTAGCAACGTGTGTTTTGTACCAAATCGGTGATGCTCAACAATTTGGTAAATCACCCCCCCCCCCCCCCGCCTTCCCTATCTCGTTCCGTTTTCCAGATACAAGTTCTAACTCAACAACTTTACACCAGATGGCACTGCAGGAGGTTTTAGTCAATAGCGTATGACTACTTTACTGTACCTAGATACCGCTTTTGGAACATAGTAGGAGTCGCTTCATATTTAAGAGGGTGGCAAGGGACTTTAGTGGGCACAGTGCATAGCACCACTAAATACGAATAAGAACGACATAATATACATACCGCCAATCCAGCTTGACAAAGCATATACGCAACAGTTTGCGTAACATCAGCAGCATGCATGTTGTTGTGATATGGATTTCGATACTTTTCATAACCAATTTCGACTTGCATTAGGAAACCTTCTAGAGCTGCAGTAGGAATCTAAAGAGATAAATAAATGGAATTTTTATTCGTTGAAAAGGTTAAACACAGATCTGTACCTGAAAACTAGAATAACGTAAGTCACATTCTTCACTACTTTGCACGATAGGGTAAAAACGTGTCTCTGCATACAAAGTTTGAAAATTAAAGAAAAGAACCCGACTGAGCCGCAAATGTAGAATTATGAGGGAAAATTTAAAAATTTTATATAAAAAGCCTTATTCCATTAAAATCAATTATAAGTATTTTATTTAATAGAAACTGGCAATAGATAAAAATTTTAAAATCATTGCGTCTTCTTTTCTTCTCGGAAAACAATGAATTATGTTACCGATCGTGTGAATGAAGGATTAGACGTTTTTAAAATATGCTTAAAAAAAGTTGTGATTTGAATTCTATGTAACGTGAAAGTTCCAAACACATTTTATCTGATGCATAAAAATTACTATTTTAACTTTTAAATTTTTAATTATGTTTTCACTGCAAAAATTGAAAAAATCTTTTAGAGGTTTTTAATTAATATCTTCGTTAATTAATGTCATAAACGTAATTTTTTAAATAAATATTAATAAAGCAGAAATTTTGTTAAAAAAATAAAATTTTCGTGATTTAATTTGTTTGAATGTGTTTTTTTTTTTTTCAATCTTGATTCATAAATAGCACTCATTTTAGGTACTTAAGCTTTGAAAAGTCACTTAACCTTAGGTAAATATACATCGGCTAAAAGTTCCATTATTATTAGTTCCGTCTGGTTTTTAATTTTATTGATTTTGATTCAATGGCACTCTTGCTTACTCTTTCACGTAGAAATAACTAACTGAATTTTTGAATTTTTTTTCTATCTATTATTTTTAGGATCTTTTGTCTATAAAGTTTGACTAAATATTACTCTCTTTTTTAAAATTAATATCTATGAAATAAAATAACTGGACAAATCAAGTATTCGGCATTTAAGTTTGACCTACTGCTTTTGTATGTATCATTTTCAGTTTAATGATAATTATGGTTTTCGTTATTGAAACATGAACTATAACTATTTTCCAATAGCAACTAACCCGCAATTGTTGAAATATTCTTCATTCTCAAATGAGATATTCTAATACTACGTTTTGCAGTGACGAACGAAAGCTACGTACGCTATGCTGAGCCACTGCGTAAAAACTTTGAGCAGTCAGAAAGCCCCTCTGCTTCAGCGGCAGTTAAAACTGGCAAAGCAACATCACCATAAGTCCTTAAAAAAGAGACACAGACCTCGGAGGTCATTCAAACTTTTGCAAAACAACACCAAAAGTCCGCAAAAGGGAGCCAAAGATGATGCACCAAGTCACTGTGCATGCACTTCGAGCATTGAGAAAGTTCTTCTGCTTCAGCAGCTATTTAAACGCGCACGGAAACAACTCCAAATGTTCTTAAAAAAAGCCGCGGGTGCTATGCCAAGCCATTGCGCATTTACTTCGAGCATTTAAAAGTACGCTGACAGCCTTCTCTAGTGCTCAGAGAAGTCTGACTGCGAAGGGGAGGTTCCGGGTTTGAATCCCGGCTCGGGCATGGATGCCTTTCTTCGGAAAAATGAAGCAGCGCATGCCAAATTGCCGGCCTAGCTGGCACAAGACAACAGCATTAAAAAGTAGGGGAGACTGGGGATATTTGATCTCCACTTTAGTTTTCAATTTTTTTCTCTGCTGCAAATTATCAATTAAAAAAAAAAAAAACAGTACGTGGCCAAAAGTAATTCTTTCCTCTATCTGACAATATTTTTTTAGTTGAAATTAAACAGATAGTTTTGGTAAAATAATTTTTTTTGAATAATTTTATAAAGAGATCATGTATCCCTACATCAAGGGACACATGATCCCTCCATGAGGGATACTTGATCCCACGAAGAAAATACAGACTTTTCATTAGATCAGCAATTTACTTATGGATTTTTGTTTTCTAGATAATGCTTCTAAAAATAACGCTATTTCTAATGTTCTTTAATAGATTATAATAATGTGAACACAAAATAATATTGTTTACAATTGCACTTGGACATTTGTAAAAAAAGAAAAATGCATACAACTTTAATGAACTTATGATGCTTTTGATCAGTTACTTACTCTCCAATACAGTTGTTAACGATATATATTTTATAACTAAAACTAACGATTTTTTTAAAGTAGCGTAGTGAAGCTAAAATTACAACAGATAAAAAAAAATAGGATGACTAGCAAAAAAATCATCTTATTTGCTTCTTGTCTTGTAATAATAAAATTAAAAGTTTTATTAGGTGAATTAATTTTAAAAAAGAGGAATGAAAAATGTAAGTATCGGTGTACTTAGAAAAAAGAAAAGAAAGCCTAGCATATGTTTTCAAAACCTGAAAAGTCAAAAGCAAACAATTCGTTTGTTGTAGTTCTTAACGTTCCGCTCAACCCCAACTTCCACCGGACGTTTCCCTGTATCCATTTTATGTTACATATTTCGTACTTAATTTGGCGTAAAAACAGAGGGGAGGGGAGTGGATTTTTTAAATTCAACGGACTTCTTTTAAATTCTTAGCACGGGCATCGCCGTGCGGGTACAGCTAGTGCTACAATAAAAAAAGTTTTCCTTGTTACATTCAGACAATCATTTCTTGAGCTAAAACAAAATGGCTGAAAAAAACGAAGTGTTGCCGGTTTTTATGTACAAGTATACCTTTAACATTATTGTCAGGTTTCAAATCTCTACTTAATGATTATGATACAGTTTTGGCTGTGAGATCATGTATCCCTAGGGATCAAGAATCCCCAGTCTCCCCTACCTCTGCTTCAACCGATATTTAAATTCGAAAAGCAACTACACAAAAAAGTATTTAAAAGAGAGTCACGAATGATATACCGTGCCACTACACATTCATTTCAAACATTAAAAAGTAGTTCCGTTTCAGAAGTAACTATGTTAAAACTCGCATGGCAACAACACGAATTACCGCCAAGGAAATTTGCAACTTACCAAAAGCCATACATATATATTTGGGAATTGACGATGATTGTTAATATGTTTCCCAATAAATATGTCTAAAATATTTTTATCAATTATATTTTCATATCTTAATTTCAATAAAATAAAAAGATCTAAATCTTACTTTGAATTTCTGTATAAGCCCGAACCTATTCAGTAGATAATGGCTCATATACCTTAGACACTGACCTGATGCTACGGAATTCAAGGCAAAGACATCAAATGACCAATCTTCACTGTTCTGTGTAAGCAAAAATAAAACAAATAAACCAAACTTAAATAAATAAACATTTCATAAATTAATAGTAATACACTATTTGAAGAAAAACAACAAGTGCCTACACTGCAGCGAAGTAATGGTAAAGCGAAGTATCTACAGAACTGAGTTTTTGAGATACCTAAAAAATAAAAAAAACAACGCGTTTTGGATTCCATGCGATAAGTAGAGGAATTTTGGATTTTAAAAGTTTTTTTCGTGTTTTGTTTTCAGCGGAAACCAAATAATTAAAATTGTACAATAAAGCTTGTACAATAGGTGGCAAAATGCAAGAACATGAAAAACAAAAAAATTGCAGTTAATGCGCTTTAACTTTCCACGGTAGTACATTTCTTAAGTTAGGTAGGTCAGTTGTGTGTGTACTCAACGCCGAAAAAATGGATTTTTTTTTTCAATGACAGTATATTAGGACCGCGGATGTAATGTTTTTTTGTTCAAACAAATATTTATGTTATTTTTAATGAACGATGTAATCACCCTCGGTATTAACATCCTTTTGTCATACAGTACACAAGGTTTCGATCCCGGATGGATAAAAATTAATTTGTTTTGAGCAAAATATCTGGAGAATCATTTTGTATATCGGACAAACTTTTAAGGTTTTTTTTTTCACATATGGATCTGAATGAAGGGAAACTAGATGGTGCAATGTCAGGCGAGTATGGTGGGTGAAGCAGCCCACCACAGCTGATTATTTTTTAAGGGTTCGTCTTAGCAGTATGGTCATGCATTATCATGTTTCAGGATCACTCCTCGTCTGCTGTTTACAGTGAAATATTTTCGCCACATCTGATTTTCTTTCTTCCGATCCCTAAATAACTTTCTATGAAACAAAATTAAATTTCGGCTTCTATCGAAAATCCCTTTTTCAGATATTTTGTAACAAAAATCAATTGATTTTTATCAATCCAGAATAGAAAATTTCCATTTTAGACGGGAAACGGCGCTATTGATCACGAAGGTAATCAAATCGTTGGTTAATAACAAATTAAAAAAAATATATATTTGCTTGAAAAAATAACATTACTTTTTGGTCCCCGTAATAGATGCCTGTATTGAAAATCAGATTCCTACAGTGTACGGGACTGAATGCGAAGCCTTGATTGGTTGTCGTTTTCGAGACGGTTGTTACTGGGCTTTAAGTACGAGAAATAATACAATTCATCGAATCAATTAGCGAATTCATTTTTTTCCTTTGTCGTGGTAGATATGATGTGATAATTTATTAGAAGTAATAATTTTAATTTATAAAAGAGTAACCAACAAAAATAAGAATAAATAATTTATAATACATTTATAGAGATAATATTGACAAAACAATTATTTGTGGTGGCGATGGAAACATTAATTAATATTGGCAATCACAAACTATTATCGACCTATGTAGATTCCGTTTTCATAAACTGCAAAAGAAAAAAAAAATAAGTCTTTTTTCTCGTATAATCAAAAGAAAATGTTGCCAGCAGAGATATTTTAACCGCACCTATAAACGTATTTCATGGGTTGCAAATCAGTAAGACGGATTAAAAAATTAGTCACGCACATTTTCACGGGATAAACTTAAATAAAAATTAAGCAGCGTTGAAATTGAAAACAAAAGAATGAAATTTTGATAATATTATGTTTGATTTTTTTTTTTTTTTTTTTTTTGTAATTTTTACATCAAACATTCTAAAAATTAAAATAGCACGCATCACTTCTTATCCTGTTGTATCCCATTCCATTCTTAACAATCAGCCACATTAATTTCGTAACTTGTAAAGACTTGGCAAGAAATGGATACCACCTTAGAGCAGGAATTAGTAAATAAAGGGAGCAGAGTCCAATCATTAGCTTAGCAACTGCTGAGGCTAAATACCCCCAAATCACGTGACTCAACGACGAATAGTTGTCAAGTTTTGACCGGAGACTAGCGAAAGAAACCTGATTTCTTCCAATGCTTCGCATTAATATCTATCACGTGACCTGGAGTCTTTCCTTTACGAATGAAAGTCTTCACTCCCTCCATTTTATTTCTTCTCAATGGCACCGCGACTTCGACATCTGTATGTAGTAGACATCCATAAGCAAAAGTATGAAAGATGTCTTCCGCTTCTCACCAAAACAAGTCAAATTTGGCGACTTTTCTTAAATTTTCAGCAGACTTAAAGATTTTACATTTTTAAAGATGGAGATGAGAGAGAAAATGATTAATATGTTCAAAAACATGTTTTACCACGTTCTTATCCATTTTGCTTTTTTTTTAGATATTTTTCCATATTGAACGATCGTTTGGTTTCCTGGTTATGAAAGCTATTTTTATAGAATGGATCATTATTATGGCCCCCCCTTTCACCGTTTTTATACATTTCACTCCTGCAAAACACAATTTTCTTCTTTAAAAATTACAAGGAGTATTTTCACTCCTAGGGGCGGGGAACAAATCTATATTTTAGCGGCCAGAAGGGGCGCCCCGAATTCCAATTTTTGGGCCGACGGAAACTCTCAATTTGACGAATGGAACTCCAAACTTCGCCAAATTATAATAATATTGCCGAATGGAACTCCAAATTTTTCCGAATGGATCTCCAAATTTTGCCGAATGATGATAACTTTTAACTCCAAATTTTGTCGAATTGTCCGACAAGTTTGCCGAATAAGAAATTTTTCGGAAGGTCACGGTGACTTCCTGTCGTATCCCCTGATTGCCATGAAAAGTGTAATCAAACTATTGAAAATTTATTAATCATTGCTTTAAAATGCTTCCAAACCACAGTTCTGAAATAGAATATTACTCGAATAATAGCTACGTCTATGAGAATATCGATTTTCAACTGCACAATGAACATTAAATCGATAAATTCCATCCAGCCATTAAATGAAAACATCAAATCTACCCTCTGGTTTTCGCTGAATGGGGGAAATGCGGCATTAGAGGCTGTTAACCACCAATTTATATTAGGCAGCGCAACCACGAGTTTAATTGTTAATGATTTTGAAGAGACGCAAAGCTGCTTACAAAGACTTACTTTAAGCAGTTGGGCAATTTGAGCAGGCATCTGAAGATTACTTGAACTGGAACACCGCCGGTAAATTCTGAAATGAATGAGATTATTGCTTAGGGGGTTTTAGGCGATGAAAATGAATTGAGATATTGGAAAGTGGCATGTTTGGTTCAATGCATTTAAAGAAAAAGCTTTAGGCTGATTTAAAGAAAGCTTTAATTATCCCCCTGTAGTTGTTTTTTATTTTTTTATCAGAATAATATTGATTTAAGTTTCAGGGTTACGGTATTTTCAGAGAGTTAAGTATGGTAAATTGGTAGAGGTATTTGATAAAACCACGAAACAAAAGGTTTAAATGTTAAAGTGAGTTTGCGGCAAACATAGCAATAAGGTAAAATAAATGCATTAGATATAGTGAAAATAAACAACAACAATAACAGAAAACAACAACAACAATAATAATAATAAATGTAGAAGGAGTTTTTTTTTCAAAGAAAGACAAGCCTGATACTTAAAATTAATTAAAAAAATAATGAAATAATGAAAGCTGCTTTATTTTCCTGGAATTGAAAACATAAAATATATGAATCACAACAGCGTACTTCATCAAAATAAATACTTAGTTACATCATTAAAACAAAAAATAAATTTGAACTAATCTAATCAATAAAATAAGAAATAACAACGTCAAATAACACAACTTGCAGATTACTGCAGACAAGTGCTTCGGCGTTACAAGGAACGCCTTTTTCATTGCAAAAGAAATGATCTTAAGTATTTAAAGACATCCGATAGAAACATTTTGGCTCTTGTCGGATGTCTTTTCCTCCACGAGTTCATTTTTTTGCACTGAAAAAAGCGTTCCTTGTAACGCTGAAATACGTGTTTGCAGTAATCTTCAACTACTGCTATTTGACGTTTTTTTTATTTTGCTTTTTATGCACAAAGGTATTTGTTTAATGCAGCTAATCTAATCAATGTTAATAAGAATGCTAATAACTGTCTGAACTGTGACAAAAGTGCAAGAAATACTATACAATTAAACAAAACACAAAATGTTGACAAAATAACAAATAACGTAACATATGAGAAATACATAGAAGGAATTGAAAATAAAAAGAAATTTTATGATCCATTACTGAATCGATTTTTCAATTATTTAGAAAAGATTGTTTGATTGGTGACCCTCTTTGTGGGCGTGTCCACTGTAGAACTGCAAAAATCTTCCGGAATGTACTCAAAATTGGCGCCAAGGTGGCCAATTACAGCTTGTCCTTCCATGATTTACTTTCAAACCACCATTAAATACAAGCGAAGTTCACTAAATTACCGAGTTTATGGTAGTTAATAAAAACAAGAAAGCATAAGAATTCAATAAGAAATGATAAAAAAACATTTTATTTCCAAGTTTTTAAGCCACATTTTTATAGATACAGCATGCAAAATGTACAGCAATCTCGTTTGCTGTCTTAAAAAAATCATGTGTTAAATTTTAATAATTTATATTTGTTTAAAACGTTGCGAATTAATTTGCAGTTAACATTTATTTGACATAACTCTACTGGTAAGTGCAATAAAAAAGGAGAGAAAAATTTAAATGTAAATCTCTTCCAAAAAGGAATATATGTCATCTGCTACGTATAATAATTTATAAGCGCGAATGAAATTATTATTATTATTATTATTATTATTATTATTATTATTATCATTATTATTATTTTTTTTTTGCAAAGAAAATCTATTATTATGATATTGTTTTTGCATACATTATATCTCACAATATCATGCATTTGAAAAGACCTACCACTACTCCGAAATTTTGCTTAAAGCTACGTATTATTTTTGTAGCAGCACAAAGTTGGTTAGAAAATGATTGCAAGATTATGAACCTTAAAGATTATGAGACTTTTCACAGAAATTAAAAATTACGAGAATGTGGAGCAAAGCAAAATAGCGGGAAAAAGTGAAATGGTAAAATATTTTCCTATTTTACACTGCTACCTATCTAGAAACATTTTAACTAAGTTCTTAAGCATATACTTAGTTGATTATAATCAAAAAATAAATAGCTCTAAAGTTCAAGGTATATAATAATGCAAGTCATTTTCAAAATCTGACACAAATACTTTAATATTTTGTGGATCATCAAAAAGATTGTTTGTTACAATAAAAAGACAAAGTTTTTTTAATTAACATTTTAAGTATTAACTGGGATCTTATTATCCCTTTATCTTGGGGTTAATTGATGTTCTATGCAGTTCTTATTTACTTAGCATTAGGCATGTTTTTATTCTAAATGTTAAATGAAATTTTTCAAGTATACGAGGGGCAAAGTGATAAAGTTTACTTTTCATTCATTTGTTGAATCATTTTAGTATTCTTTCATTAACTCATTCATTTGCATTCCTTCATTAATTAAAAATTCATTAATTCATTCACTCATTTTCTTTTTCTATTGTTTTATCATTTATTTATTTATTAGGTGAAAAATATTTTTTGTAATCAAATAAAAAGTATTTCATTGGATAAATATTTCATTCTTTACTTTGTTCCATACGAAAAAAAAGAGTCAAACATTTCCACTTTGTTTTTGAAGGTACAAATTGACTAACAAAAAATATCTAATAATATTTTAAAGCAATTTTTCTTAAAATACATTAATATTTCCTTATGTACAGCAATTTTCAAAACAAATTTCCATTTTATTCGATTTGAAAACGGAAAATACCCTTCACTATTTCACTTTGCCCCACCTCCCCCCCCTAGACACATTTTTCCTAACCTAAATTCTAAAATAGATTATTTTGGAAACTTTAGATTCTTACCTGTCCACCATGATGCCCGCACGTATGGCATGCGCAACAGAACGAAACCTCAACTTGTCTTCAGACTTCCTCCTTGTGGTTGACATCTGTCGCGTGAAAGTAGCGGCAAGCCATTCCCGGACTTCTGGAGGAACAGCATCCGGCTGCACTTCAGACAACTCATCATCCTCATCAAGTAGTCTTCTACAATGATTAGAAACCCATAACTTCAGTAACAAGCTACTAAATGCAATGGAGTATAAAACTTAGGTCTTGTGGTTGCCGTGTGCCAGCTAGGCTGGCAATTTGGGATGTGCTGCTTCACTTTTCCAACTGTACCGTAATTGGGTGTTAAGTCCGACTTCTACAGTACACACATGTCATAAGGACCCTTATATAGGGGAGGCAACCATTTACAGCATAACAACACAATCACACAAAGAAAGGACAAAGACAGGAGAAAGAAAGTACGCCCATGCCCGAGCATGGGGTTCGAACCCGAACCTTCCTGTTGAAAGCAGACTTCTCTGACCACTAGACAAGACAGGTGGCAAGTTAGGTCTTACAACTTAGATTAAAGGTTAACACTCCAATGGAAGAGAGATCTACGTTCTACATGTCTCCAGTCGGTGGATTTTCAAAATCATCGACAGCTTCCACGTCGTATACTCGTATTCTGTGCCATGCAAAAGGTTCCTTGAGCACGCATCTCACTTTCAGTGCTGTTGGTTAAACTCCTACTGAAATTTAGCATCGAAGAGAGCCCAGGTGCCTCCATCTGGTGGTGAAACTGGGCGTAACAAATTTGGTGCTACATGATAGAATAGGTTCTATGTCAAATAAACGCACTCAAAAAGGTGAAGCCTCTAACACAGCCCCATTAGAAATTAAGAAAGGAATTTTAAGGTGATACTAAAACACATAATATGCTAGTAATTTCCGTTAGAATATGGATTTACACAACGGTTCAAAAATAGAAGAAGAGTACGTAACAAAATGTGAGCAATTCCACGGTAGCAGAAGCAGTGTTGTTGCACAAAACTTTACACGAAGACTTCAAATATGCTAGAATCTTGTTGCATTGCATAAACTTTATGAAAAATATGGACACGACTTCTATGTAATACAATTAAGTTTTGAAGATTTCAATAAAGAATGTTTAAATAGGCTATATTGCTTCGTGACGGGCGCACATATCTTATTAGATACGTCCAGTACAGAGCCAAAAAACATTATTTAAATAGTGTTTCTGAGCATTTTCAATGTCAAATTGCAGTACATAGAATTAGAGTTATGTTCTTTATAAAAGTCATGCAATGAAGAAAGAATCTAACATTTTCGGAATCGTTGTAGTTTGTTTTGTGTAGCAAAATGATAAATTTATTAAAATGGACCATGCATAAATATAGTCTAGATGCAAATAGACCCTTGACTCCGCCTTATTTCAGAAGCGTCCATCTTTTTAAAGATACGCAGAGAAAAATTAACGGTATTTGCAATGTGGTATTGACTCTAGAGCTTGAAACGTCACCTTGTAAGAATTCGGCCAAAGAGGCATAACATTTTAATTTTGTACGGCCGATGTCTCAATGGACTAGTCATATTGCAAATAAGTGGTTGGGTCTTGTTTTTTTTTTTTTTTTTCACTTCTTTCAGCAGTCATTGGTCAGAGACAACTACTCCTCCTGTAATTAATTTGAATTGAAAATTGGCAGTTGGGGCGGCAATAAAGAATGTAAAGTTTGTCATTCTTACTTTTTCCGCCAACTTAATGCAATTATTGCTGCAACATTTCTGATCTAAATAGTCACGTTAGGAATTTATACTAGCAGTACTTTTTTTTAATCCTCAAAATGACGCTAAACTCAAAATTATGGCACGCGTCCTTTCTTCTCTCTCCACCTATTTTTAGGAATGGGCTAGTTTTCTCAAATGATTGACTATACTGATATTGTAAGCGTTGAAAGCAGTGTTAAATTTTGAATAAAATATGCGCCAGAGCCTTATAATCTTATAGTATTATTTTCATCTAATATAAAAATTCACATAAAATTTAAAAGAAGTAGAGGATCTGAACTCCCGTGAGCTTCAATCGCAAATTAAGCCCAGCTCGTAAGTAAAATGTTTAATTATATAGTATAAAATGGTTTTGAAGTGCAGAAAATAGCTTTTGCATTAATCGTACTATTTCACGTTTCAAAACTCCAAATGAAGGACCGTACAATAAACTTTTATTCATGTTTGTAGTTAATTATGATTCTCTTTTATACGCTCGACATTAAAACTCTTTTGTGTTATTTAGACACGTCGATTGACGTGTGATTTTTTTTTTTTTTTTGTCTTTCAATATTCATAGCATTCGCCTCATTCAATTAAACCAACGGGAAAAAACTGCTTTGTCTGAACTTTTTAATAATTGAGTCTCTTTTTATTTTATTGCTTGGTTTGGTTATAAATTAATTAGGGGAGCTTAGAGGAATAAGTTAAAAATCTTAATTAAAAAATTTAACTATTTTGCGCAAATACGCAATTAACGTGAACATAGAAGGAAAGAAAGAATATTGGGGGAAAAAAGAAAAAAAACCCATTTACATAACAAAAATTGTAAAAATGTAATATATCTTATTCTTTTGTATAACATTTTCCGCAAATCTTGTGTTCCACAAAATTCGGGCAGTATTCCATACTAAGTAATTAGCCTCTTATGCCCAAGCGAGAGAGTACAAACGTGGTCCAAGTCATGTTTTAAGGATGCAAAATGTCGATTTTTTATGCACTACTTTAAAGGTTCTTTGAGTATTTATTTAATTTGGATTTTGTCAGCTAAATAAACTTCCATTTGGCATTCGTGTATTGAAAGCGCAAAAACTTCCAATTGTGGGAAACAGAGCGGCAAAATTATCAAGTTATAATAGAGTCCACAGATAGTGTTGTCACTTGGAAAAATGGTTGTTAGCCCCTATAAACTGCACTTGATCTGGAAATGATTAGAAGCCAATACACAGCTCGATTACATGCAAAATCATGTTCTGAAATATACTTAAATAATCAACAGACCACTATACAGTCTGACCACCAATGAGATTGAAAAGCAAACATCCGGTTTACAGACGGAAATATACTCATGTATTAGTTTTCGTTTTTGCAGACGTATGTTAGCCTTTAAATTAAGCAGAGTCATATTCAAATGAGAAGAACACGCGCATCAAGTTTTTACTTTCCCCCTTATTCAGATAGACTCGTTTTAACTGGAGGTTTGCCAATTCCATACAATCCGTGGGCAGACAGCAATCAGTACAGTTTTTCCCTTTCCTTACAATATTGGACAAAAATGTAAAAATAAGTAACTTGTGTTTTCTTACTTTGTTTCATCAACGTAGATGGCCTCGAGTACAGAAACAGCGTACGAAACAGTTTGCTGCAAGACGTCCATTGGAACTTCTCCATGGTTCAGATGATTAGAAAGCTCACGAAGTCTGGAAAGATAGACACAGATTTAAAAACAACCGTCATTTTAGCCACTTAATAATTCAAAAGTAGCTTTGATTCGTGTAAAATAAGTAAAGGAATAAAGATACGTAACTAGAAAATAATTCATAATTAACTACTAAAAAACTTATTGGTTACAACTTTTTGTTAATTTATCGTCTGCTGTGCTTTGAATTTAATAGGCTGTTTTATTCGCAACTCCAGAGCGCGAATACGCTTCTTTGCGGAGATTAACAATACTAAAGAAAAAGGTAAAACATTCCATTCCACGTGTTTTCTTTGCAGTAAATTACAGGCTTCAGACAGTTTGTGATGTAATGTAATTTCAGAAGAATAGAAAAGAAAGCTTCCCGTAAACATGATGAAAATTACGGTCATTCACTAAGCGTCAAAGCAATTTACAAGTTACGGCATTTGTTTGTTTTACCTTTTTCATCCGCCATTAGGCAGTGGCTACAGCGCCCCTATTGTTTATTGGAGTTGCGAGTTATCGTCTTCAATGTATAAAACTATTCTTGATATATTTTTTTATTCATCGTCTGCACTTTGTATTGTTTTTTTTTGTAATGGCAGTAGCTAAAGATATGTAGCAGAACAGTTTAGTTATTGTGATAGAATGGTGAACGGTTTTTTCTCGTCCTATGTTGTCGGAGAACATAATTCCTACTGATTATATAACAATGCAATAAAAAGTCTTCTTTTGCAATAAGTTAGAATCTTATATAATTAAAAATTGAGCGTATGCATCTATGTATATACCTATGTATCTATCTATGTAGTCATCTAAATCCAAGTTTCTTCTCCAGAACCACAGTGAACTGACCATCGAACCAGGTATCGATGGATTCGTAATCTTCCCGTCTTTATGTTTGGCTATTTAACATAATCCTCCGAAAATAATTAGCGGGCATACCAATTAAAAACTAGTAATTATGACATTTAGATTTCGACATGACATCCCTATTTTTCGACGGCTTTCCCCCATTCAAATTATTATTCAGTGCTACATCTCAACTTTCCGCAACAATGCTTTTATTAAAAAATATAGCGTGAAGAAAATTTAATGAGGCGAAATATCAGTTGCCATTTTTTTCTCGAATATGAACAAGTAAAATTCTTGCTTTTAATTTGAAGGTTTTTCTTGTAATCAAGGGATTTAAAGTGTTTAGTTTTTGGTTATTTTTCCGCAATTCTCCACATAATTGTACCGATTTTTTATTTTTATTTTTTTTTTGTTCAAGCCAGAGTGTACGCGCCACTTGAGATAACTTTTATTTTCGAGGTGGACCGTACAAAGCCAGGAGACGCGCTAATCTATTTTATTTATTGAAGTGCAGAAGTAATTACAATAGCTTGAAATTTAAAAGAAAAAAAAATTTCTATTTGTTTTGTAAAAAATTAAATGGCGAATCTTACATCAACTTCAACTTGAAGCTTCTAGCCGACTTTCGTATACGTGAAGATTAAAGAAGGATAAATAATAAGTACCTTTCCGCTGCTTTGTCGCAAGCTTCTAAAGTATCTACAGGTGGTAGTTCTTCCTCACCCTCAGCACCATTAGTTGGGGATTTTTGAGTTGAATCCTTTGTCTTTCTCACAACCACGGTATTTCCGGCTAAAAAAGGAGGAATATTTTCATCACGTGTCAATAGTACGACCAAAATTTAATTGACGTTGTTTTGGTTGGAGTTTTTGTACTTATGATCAAATTCGTATTATTCTTTACCAGAAAAATAATTCACATTCAGACTATATGAAACAAAATAGCCATTTAAAAATTACAAAGCACTTATATGTATTTTTTCTCGAAGGTTTTTTTTTTTTTATGTGTGTGTTCGTGACAACGACATAACTTTATCAATAATAATTCATAAAATTTCATAAGTCAGGCATCATTTTAAAGAATTTTTTCTTCGCTTTTGGCGAAAAATATACATAAAACCCACATTTTTTTTTTTTTGAAAACCGAAGCAAACAGGTTTAATCTGTTTTTTAATACGCATTGCTTTAATGGTCTCACGAGAGAAGCCTTATAAGTTCAATTGGTTACAGCCCTAAGAACGCAAAGATAGCGTGTTTGATCCTAGCAATGGGTTTATTTCTTGTTTTTGAAGGATTTTTTTCCTCGGAATAATTTTGATCCAAATTTTCAAGAATATATAATCTAAAGTTATAACAGGATTCTGAACCACAGTTGTGCTGTTGCATTAAAATCAGAGGAAAAAAAAACGTGTTTTAGTATGGTAAGTCACAGTATCATAAAGATCATTTCTTAATGGTTTTTCTTTTGGAAGGGAGGTTGAAAAGATGGAAAAAAGATAAAGCAAAAAAAAAAAAAAAAAAAATATATAATTATGAGTGTGTACCGTCACAGTAATAAAAAATTCGCTGAGGTGTTTAATAATTTTGTTAAATAGAAAGCAAGAACTTTCATTACCGGTATTCAATGTGTGTACCGTATGTAGCTCGAACCACATCTAAACGGTACTCAAGTTCATCCCACTTGTCCACAAACGGTACACACATTGAACTCTATTACTGAAAGGTATGGCTTTATGTTTAACTAGTGATACCCGCACGACTTTGCCCGTAGTAGAAAACTAAAAGGTCATTTGGTTCGCCTATATATTTACAAATAATGGTTGATGAATTTCTCGCCAATTTGCTATGTTAATTTGCTCGCCCTTGTTATGGTACTTCGCTCCTCCAAGTAATGGTAATTCGCTCGTCCACGTAATGGTAATTCGCTCGTCCACGTAATGGTAATTCGCTCGTCCACGTTATGGTAATTTGCTCGTCCACGTTATGGTAATTTGTTCGTCCACGTTATGGTAATTTGTTCGTCCACGTTATGGTAATTTGTTCGTCCACATCATGGTAATTTGCTCGTCCACGTTATGGTAATTTGCTCGTCCACATCATGGTAATTTGTTCGTCCACATCATGGTGATTTGCTCGTCCACGTTATGACAATTTGCTCGTCCACGCTATGATAATTTTCTCTGTAAAATGTTCTTAAAATTGGAATAGAAAAAGAACAAAATCGAATTTTCGAAAAATCGCTTCAAGATGCTCACCCCTATGCTACGAACTACTTTTGTGCCAAATTTCATGAAAATAGGCCAAACGATATAGGCACTATGCGCGTAACAGACATCCTGACATAGATCAAGAGAGATGGAGATCCAGACTTTCAGCTTTTTTATTAGTAAAGATGAAATGATGTTTTTAGCAGTAAGTTACCACCCCCAAAGCCAGGGCTAAGGCAGAACTACCTGCCACATATCAAACAGGTCGGTTATCGCATAATTGGACTACAGTTTCCTTCTTATTAGAATTTCTCAGTCAGGAATAGTGAGTAACTGAGCCGGAGGTAGATGTCATCTCATTAAAGCTGAGAGTGCCGCTGCAAAAAACTTCCGTGGGCAGATAAATAGCAGTATCTGCAGAAATGAATTTTCGATATATTTGAGGAAACGCATTTTGGATTTAGTACTGACAATATTAAAGTGTTGAAAGTAGACCTTTTTTGTCGGCAAGCTTTAACAATTACGCTGACGTACAATAAATGACAAAAAAAAAAAGAAAAAAAAGGTTGATAGATGAACAATTTACAGTTACTGGTTTTTACCTGCCCAAGTCAGTATAGTTATTCATATTTTTAAACATTATTTTCCTCATTGATATGAAAAAAAGACGGCAGAACATTAGTTAAGGCATGCTGCCCTTTTCATTTTCATACATGTGTTGATAGTACAAATGCATGCAAAGAATAAAGAAATATTTTGGTAATGAAAGCCTTGCAGTCAAAAATTTTGCTTATGTAGCACAATATTTTAATTGTTTCGAAATTACGAATAAACTATTTTAAAAATTCCTTTTTAAAAGAAAACGAAATCTAAGAACATTTGTTAATTTTATAATAGACAAGTTTTTAAACACAAATCCCGTTTTATTGAAAGTTTAGAAACAGAAGTTTCAAAAAAAGAAAAGAAAAGAAAAGATGCTTTGAAATTGAGTGGCTTTGTTGAAAGTCACTTCACCTCTTTTTGTCAGCCAACAGACACGATGGCTTCAAGAGTTCACTGAAAAAAAAAAAAAAAGAATAAACAAATAAAATGGCAGGTGGCGTCTAAAGAAACATCTAAGCCTTAAAGGGTTAACAGCTTCTGAGCTCCTGTATGAATTACTGCGTAGTCTATGAAAATTTGCACAACTATTGCTTGGTAGGACAATGGGGTTGTTTCCTTCCGTCAAAAGTAGTACTTCTATTCACTGAAATTGATAGAATAAGCCAAAAAAAAATAAATAAAATAAAAAAACATGGGCCCAGAAAATACTTTCATTTTCCTAACAGTTATTTTTTAATTAATTTTTTTAAATGTCCGATTTTTCAAACAAGGCGTGGTCTTGATGACGTCACAAATGATGCTCTTTGGCACATCTTTCTACCGTGTTTCCACGTTGTGATAATCAAGAAGCGAGTTAAAATTGCGCTATACACTTACTATAAATCATATCGTTGCCAATACACCGTGAGTAAAGATACGAATTACATATTTTGCTCTGTGAATGGCAACACTGAATGGCATTTCATCATTTGTGATGTCATCGGCAGAAGTGTAAACAATGAAAGTGCACCGATTTAAGTAATTTTTTTAAATATTAAACTTTAAAAAATATTTAAAAAATGGTCGGATCCTAGGTTTTTAAGCATGCGCTTTTAGAAAAAAATACTTTTAAAAATTTTGGAAACGACCCAATTTGAAATAACGTGAGCTGTCTATAACAGCACTTTAACAGGAATTACAATTGTTGCAGTGATGTGTTAAAGAAACAGGGTTTAACATATTTCTACGTGTATGTAGTCACGCGAAAAAATGCATCATTATGTTGACTCTTATGGAACATTTTGTACTAGCAAAAATACCCTCCGCTGCCAGGGTCAGTAATAATTATGGGAAACAATCTCTACTTTCTTTCGTTTTCTGTTTTAATTGAAAAAACTCAAAACACACCGCTTAGACGAAATTGAAAATCGAGCTTCTTCCTCACCCATAAATGTAAAATAGCAATAAGTATAAAGAACGAACGAGTATTCATTTAGAAACGAAAGCACGAATTTAAGCATATAAAAATTTGGAGAATTTCCAAAATATGAACTAACAAAAACAAAAATCACTAAAAAAACCGTGCGCTTTATTTAATTAAATAGTACACACACACAAAAGGAAAAACTCTCTATTATGTTTTCTTAAGTATGCAAAAAGTAGAGTTTCTAAATGTTTAAATGGTTTAAATGACTTTAAACTCATGTTTACTCCGCAGAAGCCTTGATTCAAAATTTTCATTATGATTACTTTTAATATTGCTGTTGTTGGCAACGAATTTTTTTAACAATGGTTTTTATATTTAATCATTTAATGGGGAAAGTACATGAAATTTACTGTTTTCGATCATAACTTTTTTAAACTAAGTTTTTTAGGAATAAATTATAGCCTAAGTTCCTTTCTGATAATGTAGCTATCTATGGTTAAAATTTGACCAGTAGTTTTGAAGTTTACCCCGGACATCCCCACAGAAGTAGCCATTTATGTATATAGATAAGCTATTATAGAATAATCTTAAATTCTAATATAAAAGTTAGTACTGTAAGCAAAGTATTTTGGGAGAAAACCATTATCTAACATGCTATTTTATACAAGTATTGCCGTGGGCCGGTCAAGGCAAATTTTCCATTTCATATTTTTACATTTTTATCATCTACTGTACCTAAGCTTTGTTGCACAAGTTTACTTTTTGGCTTCCTTTAAAGAAAAAAGCGCGAACAAAACCCGCCTAGTTCCAACATTTCCCTATTGTTAGTATTGAATCCAAAATGCCTTTCTTCAAATACCTCGAAAACTCACTTCTGCAGATACTGCCATTTATCTGCTCACGGCAGAATAGATCGTGCCATTTATTTCATCGATACAATATCAGGTAAATCTTCTCATTATTAGTCAGTTCATATTACAATCATCAAAATGATTTACTAAAACTGGAGAATTTTACTTGAATTTATGGGAAAAATACATTTAGCAGATCATATCATTTACAGCACGCAAGAAAACCTTCAATCAGAAACATAGATCTGGTGTTCATTTTATAATGAGAATCGTTGAAGAAGCCCCTCGTCTCTGTATATAATAGATACCAAAACTAAACAGATGTAGCCTAGTAAAATTGGTAAATAAAAAATACGTACGTTTCAGAATTATAAGCACATAAGTACAAAAGTGATCCTTAGCGATTTCTAGAATTGTACGCTTATGTTTTTTTTTCAAACTATTTGCAGGAAAACAATATCGAAAATTTTTATAAACACCGTAGAAATTTCTATTTATTTATGTTTTTGTGCAAAAGGTATTCTTTACATTCGTATTTAATTGAAGGTAGAAACAAAAAAAAATAAATAAAAAACTTATAAGCAACGAAAAACAAACTATCCGTTTACGTTTTTTGTGCATGTAGTACATTATTTGTATTTGTATTTAATTGTCTTTATCTTCATGCAAAAAAGGAAAAAAATCAAATGCAATTTCCAAATTTTAGCTGAAATGGATACATCTATTTAAGAAGCAATTTACCTAGATCAAATTTCACGGAAGATTCACCTATTAATCACGATACCTTTATATTTAATTACCAGATCCATTCCAGCGTAAATTCAAAGATTATTAACTTCTACAACAATGTAGGCAACGGAAAGTTAGCATTTGTAAAAGCAGAAAAAAAAATAACGAAGAATCTAAAAGATAAAAGAATTGAACTAAAGAACATAAAAAGGCGAAGTTAATTCATTTTCTGCAAGTCACGAACAGAAAATAAATCTGCTCATGCCCGTCGAAAAGAAAAGAAAAAGAAACTGATGGATAGTTCTAACGTGAGTTTCTTCCTACTTTTACTGAAGTAGATGTACTCAGAAAAAAACTACTTTGATGGAAATGAAACTTTGTGTCTAAACTTCAGTTTGTTTTAGAAATCGTATGACGGATCTTATCAGTATATTCATTTAGGGTGACTTTAAGTCTTAATTTCTCTTTTTGAAGTTTCTCTATTCATATTTCAAATGTTCTATTGCATTTCTTTGTATAAAACGGAAGAAGCACTCCTAAAGTATTGTACAGTTATCGAAAGTTCAAAACTTTAATTACTAAACCATGTAAAAATCAATTTACAGTCGAACTGACTTATAACGAGCCCTGATTCAATGATAACCCGGATTTAGCGAGGAAATCAGAAATACTTTGTCGGTACATTGTTAAGTCTATGGAAGCAAAACTCGCTTTTAACCAGCAAAACCCGCTTAAAGCGAGCAATATTTGTGTGATTCAAAAATTTCTATTGACTTCCACCTCAGTTCATCCTTTTTTGTTAAATTTTATTTTAGCATTCCAAAGTCAATCAAAATTTAACGATGAATCATAAACCCTGGAAAAAAATAATAAAATAAAAATTAATTTGAATTTTGACATCTTGAATTCAAATTATGTTTTTCGCAATCACGAGTTTGTGTATGTAGGCGTGTGTGTTTATGTGTGGGGGGTATGTGTGTTTGTGTGTGGGGGTATGTGTATTTGTGTGTGGGGGATATGTGTGTGTAGGCATGTGTGTTTGTGTCTGTGTGCTGGCATAAGTGTGTGGGTAGTTGTGTGTATGAATGTGTGTGTGGGGGTATGTGTTTGTGTGTGTAGGCATATATGTTTGCGTCTGTGTGCAGGTGTGGGTAGTTGTGTGTATTTGTGTGTGTATGTGTAGGTGTCTGTATGTATGCGTGTGTGTATGTGTGTGTATGTGTGCGTTTGCGCGTGTAGTTGTGTATGTGTGTGTATGTATTGTTGTGTATGTATGCGCGTGTGTGTAGGACATGGATGCAACCTGGAGACGACTTTCGCTATAGGGGCAGCATCGTGAGAAGCCGGTCGACGGTGATGGTGCAAAGGGTGCCGGTGGGAAAATAAAATGATAGGACGCCAAAAACAGTCAAATGAAAGCAATTAGCAATCGTGATTGCTCAAAGAAAAAAAAATAAATAATAATAATATTAAAAAAAATAATTTGAATTTTGATCTCTTGAATTCAAATTATGTTTTTCGCAATCACGAGTGTGTGTGTGTATGTAGGCGTGTGTGTATGTGTGTGGGGGGGGGTATGTGTGTTTGTGTGTAGGGGTATGTGTATGTGTGTGTAGGTAAGTGTGTTTATGTCTGTGTGCAGATATGAGCGTGTGGGTAGTTGTGTGTATGAGTGTTTGTGTGTGTGGGGGGGAGAGGGTTGAATGTGTATGTGTGTGTAGGCATATGTGTTTGTGTCTGTGTGCAGGCATAAGTGTGTGGTTAGTTGTGTGTAGGTATGTGTGTGTGTGTAGGTATGTGTGTGTGTGTAGGTGTCTGTATGTATGCGTGTGTATATTGGTTGGAGTGTGTATATGTGTTTTGTATGTGTGTATGTGTGTGTGTGTGTGTAGGACATGAGTGCAACGTGGAGACGGCTTTCGCTATAGGAGCAGCATCGTGAGGAACCGGTTGACGGTGATGCTGCAGAGGCTGCTGGCGAGAAAATAAAATGATAGGACCTCAAAACAGTCAAATGAAAGCAATAAGCAATCATGATAGCTCAAAAAAAAAAAAAAAAAAAAAAAAAAAAAAAAAGCGATAATAGCACTTTAAAAAAAATTGGAGTATAAAGAGACATTTAAAATTTATGTACGTGTGTATTTGTGTATTATGCAAAAAAAATGACGCACAAAAGACAAGTAGGCAGTTCAAAGCAAAATAACTAACTTCTTTGAAACTGTGCAGAGATGAAATATCAGGGAAAAAACTCCGCAACTATGGTGAATTTTTATGATTTTTTTCACGACCTCGTTCTTTACGAGTACTCGGTTATAACGATAAAATGTCGCGGCCCCTTGCGCTCGTTGTGAACGAATTCGACTGCGCTAGCTTGATCTTTAGCTATCTTTTTATTTAGAAGAAGGTTAAGATACGTGAGAGAAAGGGCCCAAATTTTTTTTTATTTTCTTCAGTCGAAAGTACTACTTTTAGTCACTAAAGATGGTGAAATAGGCAAAAAGACCATGGACCCAGAAAATACATTTATTTTTTAAACATTTAATTTTTAAATCAAAATGTTTCATCGTGTGACGCCACAAGTGATGAAAGCCATCTTGATTCGGAGCGCGTGGTTGTCTTTTCCGGAAAGAAATCGTCTATTAATGATTTTTTTACCTCAAGAAATTTATTTGTGGAACGAGAATTGTTAGTTTAATAAAATATTAATTTAGTGAAGTTTTGCAGTGTCCTGAAACTTTATTCTGGTAGCCTTAGCGATTGTAATGCAATTGTAATGTCAGCAAAAATGTAAACAACGGCTAAATACCGTTTAAGATTATTTTTTTAAGAGAGAAAATAAGTCAAAACTAAGAAAAAAAAGTAACTTAAATTATGTATTTGACCATGTTCAGTCAGGAAAAAATATGTTTGAAAAATGGGAAACAATCCAATTGGTTATTTAAATGAGGAAATACTACTTCAAGTGCATTAACTTGAACAAATGAAAAAGTTGGCGAACTATTAAATTAAGAAAAAAAAATTGATGTGTAAACTACATTCCCTCACACCCATTATATATTCGATGCCTTTTTAACCATTAAAAAATATAAATAAATAAATAAATAAATGCGTGTGCTCTCATATACGTGCATTTGAAGTAATACTTCTTAAATTCATACTTCTTGACAAACAAAATGTGTTAAAGACATATTCAGTAAGTTCAAATACACGGGGGTTCAAATACGGGCTGATGAGTGCTAATAAGCACGAAACTGCAGTCCTCGGCTGGAATTGACTGAGCTGGGGGTGTATTTCGTGTTAAAGACAGTTTCTCACTTTAGAATGTGAAGACTTTGTATGTTTTTATTAATCTCCAGTATGTAAAACCTGCACGAAGACTATTATTTTCGAAAAAAATGATTTTCGTTGAAATGATTTTCACAATAACTACTACAAAAATGAATATCGGATATGCCGAGCTGAATTTGTGCAATCCGTCAATTATGATGATTTCCTAATTTAAATAATTTCGCAAAAAATTAAAAAGAAATAAATAAATAAATAAAAAGTAAGAAAAAAAAACATGATATAAAGTATAATTTGGAATATTTTTGAAAATTTTTGGAGCGAGTTTGAACCTTAAAAATTCTCTCCGTAATTACGGCTATGGTGAGAGATATCATGCAAAATAAATTATTTTAATCGAAGTCCTTACGTTAATGCAGCAAAATAAACACTAACTACTTAAAAGCTCCCCATTTGTACTTCACAACTTCACAACATTTCTTAACAGCGATTCTCAGCCATTATACTGGTGTACCGGCATCGGTCCGCAAAAAAATTGATTCATTTCCTGAGGATTTTTTCTCGTCCAACAAAAAAACATAATAACTACGCGACATTTTTTTGCCTGAAATTTGTGATTACTTTTTAAAGTACATTGTCCATTTATTTTCTCAAATGTTTGTTTTATGTACAGGTATTATAATATTAAGTGTATCTATCTCAACATATAAAGGTTTTGCGACCGTTCTTTAATAATAAATAAATACTTGTTTCTTTAGAGCTATAAATTTAGTTAGTTTATTTGTAAAAAAGAAAAAAACCTGTACTTGCCCGCTAAGTTTTTCCACTACGGTTCCTGAGTCGGAAGTGTTTTCTTTATTTATTTGTTTAAAAAAAAAAAAGACTGGATTCATCAGTACGATTTTTTTTCCATAAATGTTTCGAAACAAAATAGAAAAAAAAAAAAAATCGCCGATCGAGAAACTTTTTCGAAAAATTTTTGCCGGTTCGCGAGTCAAAAAGTTGAGAAACGTTGCCCTAGAGAGAGAATACTGCAGTGCAGAGAAATAAAAACTTTCAACAACTTCAGAAATTGATTAAAAACAAAAACTTTAGAATTATTTAATGATACAATTAGTAGCGTAAAGTACTTCCAACTTTCTTTTTGTAACACAGAGTTTTAGAGAATTTCTTTCATAACGCACTTGAAGCTCTAGGTTTTTTTTTCGTTTTCAAGCCAAATAAGCTAAGGATTTTGAAGATGTGCAAAGTTACCCGGAATGATTGCAAAAAGGGAAGGATAAATTGTTTAACGTATACTTAATTACTTTAAAACAAATAAGTTACGTAACTTTTTATTTAAAGAGCCTTATTACAAAGCAAATGTTTCAACAAAACAATAAATTTGATGACCTATATTGTTAAATTAAAGAACTTGAACCTTAAGTAATTACAACTAAACTAAGAGTTGTAAAAATATTATTTTTCCCATTGAACAAAAAAATCACCCTGTCTTGTTGAAATATATTTGCTGATAGTAACAAATATGTTTGCTTAAAAATAAAATGTATTAAAAACATTATCGACATTTTTAAAAGTGTATATAAAAACTTACAACTGAATACGTGTAGGTATAAATCGTTACATGCAATGGAATAAAGTAGTAAATAAAACTATTGCCATTAAACTACATCCGATGAAACCAATAAAATTTATGTGAAGGAATTTTTCCTCTTTTGTGATATCAGGAGCACGTTTTGGGGATGATATCACGTTTTCTGGATTGTCACTAGCATTCATATATTTTACTCACTTCACTTTATACATAAGTAACACTCATTTAAAGTTTTTTTTGATTATTTATTGAAAGTATAAATGCTAAACGCAAAGCAAAAGCAAGGTACATATAAAAAACCTTTGAATCAATTAATTAGTTTTTTTTTTTAAATTTTTACTTAAAGCTCTTATTTATCAATTGGTTTCAGATTACAAAAGCTTTATTTAGCTCTCATATAAATGGAAGAACATAATTATTAGTTTTTTTCCAATAATAAATTAGGAAATATTTTCTTCATTTGAAAGTCAGACAAAATGTTGCAACTAAAAACGCCTAAATGTAAATCTCATTTAAATCCTTACGGATTTTTAGTATAGTGGCCGCCGCTTGTAAGAATCACGTTTTTTCTAGAGTTTTGATTCAAAAAAGCGGTTAATTCAATAAAGAGGCAAATTGAGTAAAGCTGGATTTTGTTCTGTTTTTGACAATTTGTTTCATTAAAGCGGTCGATTCAATTAACCACTGATTCAAATAACCGGCGTCCACTGTATAAAGTTCATGCATGCTAAACCATAAAGTTATAATACCAACGAGTGGATTAGTAATTGTTTTACGTTTTGTCGAGATCCAGGCAAGGTTTTTATTTTATCCGGAAAACTGTTTTCCCCGCAAAGAGAGTCTTAATGCAGTGAAAGTTACTTGAGGGACAAGCAAAGTTTCTGTGGATTGACCATTTTCCCTCCTTTTCGTTTAATTCCTCGATGCGTTAACATCTTCTCTTCTCGACGTAAACAATTATCCTTGGGATTCCTTGAAGTAAAGGCAAAGCCCCAAGGGTTCCGCGAACTAAAAGGTATGGGAACTGCTACTTGTTATTAAATTGCCGAGTAAATATTAAGGGTGTTTCTTTAAAGGCATCTGCAATGAAACTTGCGCCATAGGATGATAATTTGATAATATTTTATGGTATCATGGAAACATGCAGGGAAATGCGTTATTTTAACAAGGCTGAACTGGATCTGTTAACTGAACTGTTTTACTGGTTTTACTGGTCAGTCAAGGAGAATGAAGAAACGAACAAGTAGTTAACAATGACGGATATCTACGGTTACCTTCGCAACAGCACGGCAACGTATCTACTGGAGTTTAGGACTAATCCACTGAAATTAGATTTTAAATTTCAAATATCACAATATCACCAAGCAGGCAACTGCTTCGTTCAAATGTAGAAGCAATTTTCACCCGTCACATCTTGGCGGTCGATTTACTGTAATATTATAAAGATAAAGTATAAGATAGCTGGGAAAAAGAGATAAGTACTATTTTGAGTTCTTACACTTTCAATGGTTGTCATTTCGTATTCAAGAAAACTATTCAAACACAACATCGAAATAAAATTCTCCATTTTTTACTATGATATTTGTTTTTCTTTAAAAAACAAAGCGTAAAAAAAGTTGAACAAATCTTTGAAGCGTATTTATTTCTTCTAATACGTGAAATACGCTATGATTTGATTCCAGAACGCCACCACAGTAGTGAAAAATTTACGAATTCAGCCATGATATATGTTTTCATTAGAGCCCCGATTTAGCGATTTTCGTAAGACTGATGGGATAAAACGTAAAAAGTGCAGATACTTTATACAGGGGTTAACCGAATTTTCATTAAATACTATAGAATAATTTGATTATAATTAGATGTACACAGTAAAAAATATTTCACAACATACTTAATATGTAATATTAATTTTATGCACGATCAGATCAAAATATAATACTTTCAAAATTTAGTGTGCTACCTTTTTCCAGGCAGAGGACATGAAATGCAATGCCTGTAACTCATTTATTTTGTTTCTCATTTGTGTTTGCTGACAACGCTGTACGGAAAGAAGTCGTCGAAATTGGTTGAAATTATGTTGCTGTTTTCAAAAGAAATGAAAAGTGTAACTTATTTTAGAAAAATGAGCAAAATTTGGCTGGAATTCGGTAAAAGCGGGAAGGCAGTGAATTGAGAAATGTAAGATACGAGAAGGAATAACACAAACAGCATTGAAGAAAATCAGAACCAGCGAGAAAAAAAACTTTAAAACCTGGAAACCGTTAAATGCGGGAGATGTTAAATCAGGGTTCTCCTCTATGTACTACATACATATATGAGCGAATGTGGGCGTGTGTGTATACGAACAGTTGTTTTAAAACTTATTCTAACGGTGCTGAAAATTCCGTTTTTTTCCTCACTGTAAATTGTGTTTCTCAGTGAACAGACTCTTTGCAGCAGAAACTACGACGAATCACTTATTCTATCACTGTTTCCAATGGTGCTCATGACTGCCAAGAATTATATTTAGCTTTGTTCTTACAGAGAGCAACTCAACAATACAGTGCAACTATGACTACGTTTGATAGATAAGCAATGTAATGCTATCTAACACTTACATACACATGTGCAAATAAAAAAGTAATGATTTTAAAAATAATAATAAATTGGAATTTGTTTCCAAGAAATTGAAGTTTTTCGAAAAAAAAAATGCTGTTAGGTTTTAAAGCAATCCAACTATATATTTTTACTGGCTATTTTTTTAAATGCTCTTTTTTCAGAATGGGATCGTTTTCAAAATTTTAAAAGTATTTTTTTCTAAAAGAACATGCTTAAAAACATAGGATCTATTTTTTTGAAATAATTTGTTTAAGTTTAATATTTTTAAAGAAATGCTTAAATCGGTGCGCTTTTATTGTTTACATTTCTTGCCGATGACATCACAAATGATGAACTGCCATTCTGTGTTGCCATTCACAGAGCAAAATATTTAATTCGCATCTTTACTCCCGTGTATTGGCAACGATATGGTTGATAGCAAGCATAGAGCGCAATTTTAATTCGCTTCTGATTATCAGAACGTGTAAACGCGGGACAAAGATGCGCTAAAGAACATCATTTGTGACGTCATCAAGACCACGCCTTGTTTGAAAAATTGGACAGTTTAAAACATTAATTAAAAAATAACTGTTGGGAAAATGAAAGAATTTTCTGGATTTATTTTATTTTTTGCTTATTCTATCAATTTCAGTGACTAAAAGTACTACTTTTGACTGAAGGAAACAACCCCATTCCTATGCCGTACAGTTGGTTACTCTATGTTTCTCAAAATTATAATTTCGCTCAAATTTTAGAGTACATTTTTAGATTTTTTTATTCGTTCTAAATATGTTTACGAAACAAAATCTAATTAAGTAGACTATTTTAAAATTTGTCATCTTTACTAATAAAGCTGAAAGTCTCTCTGTCTAGATGTCTGGATCTCTGCCCGTCAGGATCTCTGTAACGTGCATAGTGCCTAGATCGTTCGGCAGATTTTCATGAAATTTGGCTTAGTTTATAGGATGGAAGTGTGAACCTAGAAGCGAGCTTTTCAAAAATTCGATTTTGTTTTTTTTTTCTATTCCAAATTTAAGAACATTTTACCGAGCAAATTATCACAACGTGAACGAGTAAACTTTCAAATTATCATAACGTGGAACCGTAACATGGGCGAGCTAATTAACATAGTAAAATGGCGAGAAATTCATTCGCCATTAATTTCAAATATACAGGCGAACCTAATTACCTATTAATTTTCTACAACGGGGAAAGCCGTGCGGGTATCGCGCTAGTGATATAAGCATCTAGAAATTATCTATCAAGTAAGAAATATGCACAGTCGTAATACAGTAGAGTTCCGAAAACTAGGCCTAATAATTACCGAAAGGTGATCAAGCTTGTGAAAATGTTGGATTATCTGGAATACGCACATATCTGGTTTTTCACGCGTCGTTTTTTCGTCTTGCCAAAGTGTGATCGAGGTTTTTAAATTCCGAGTTTTCGAGCGCTATATTTTCGAGGATACTGAATTCAATAAAATAATTTTGATTTTTTGAAAAAAAAAAAACATTTATGAGTAGGCAAAATCAAACTTATAAACATGTTCCAAAAAGAAAAAAAAAGTAAAAAATAGGAATATGACGTTAAAATGCACAAATTCAAATATTCTATTTTTTAATTTTTTAGCACAATAATATTTATTCATTCCTTGTATTCTAAACTAGTGTGTGTGTGTGTGTGTGTGTGTGTGTGGGGGGGGGGTACCCGCACGGCTCTGTCAGTAGTAGAAAATTAAAAGGTCATTTGGTTCGCCTGTATATTTACAAACAATGGATGATGAATTTCTCGCCAGTTTGCTATAATTATTTGCTTGCCCTTGTTATGGTAATTCTCTCGTCCACGTTATGGTAATTTGCTCGTCCACACTATAATTTGCTTGTCCACGCTATAATTTGCTCGTCCACGCTATAATTTGCTCGTCCACGTTATGGTAGTTTGCTTGTCCCCGTTATGATAATTTCCTCGGTAAAATGTTCCTAAAATTGGAATAGAAAAAGAACAAAATCTAATTTTCGAAAAATCACTTCGAGGTGCTTCACGCCCATGCTTCAAACTAATTTTGTACCAAATTTCATTAAAATCGGCCGAATGGTCTAGGCGCTATGCGCGTCACAGAGATCCAGACATCCTGACAGAGAGAGATCCAGACATCCACACAGTGAGAGATCCAGACATCCAGACAGATAGAGATCCAGACAGAGAGACTTCCAGCTTTATTAGTAAGAAATATGATTTCATTTAAATATGCTTGTTATAACAAGTTCTTAAGTTGGATCTGAATTAAAGAAAAATAATTTAAATTTTTGCAAAGAAAGAAGGATAACGGATTTTAGTAAAAGATAGTTTGACATGCATTATATTATTAAAGCAGAGCATTTTTTAAAAAAATAATAAACATTTGTAAGATTTCGAATAGTTTTTTGCATTTGTTTTCAAAAACTATTTCTTACCGAATAGAAAGTAGAACTTCACCAGTAAAATTTCATCTTTCACATACATTTTCTTTTGGTATTTTTGAAAGCATATCGTTCAAGGTATAGCATCGAAACATTTAAAAATGAGTTTGAAAAAAAAAATAGTTCTTTTCCGGGAAATTTTAACTTTTTTGAAATTTATATAACAGATATGAAATCTCAAATTGAAAAAAGTTCCTCAGGAAATATATACCTGTATCTTTTCGAAATGCATTCGTACGCTTTCGCCGCAGAATTTTGCGAAAAGTATTCGCAAAATATGATATTAAAATTCTATTTCTTACCATTACCTTGAGAGGCAGAACTTGGGACACTTTCATCTTCCTTAGCTGCAGGCGATTCTTCATCATCTGGAGGGTTTGCCACTGAAATGATTAAAAAGAAAAGTTGTTAGAGTTGTAAAAGTTAAGAATGCGGAAAACATTAAAAACAGCACTTAATTTGCACAATTTTTGCGACGAAATATATTTGTAAGTACAACTTTTGTGAAGAATAAATTATAATCAGTCAGTAAATTTTTTTATATTTTTGTTGAAATTACCCGAGAAATACAAATTTAGACTTTAAGTCTTAGGAAACATTTGGTTATGTCAAGTTTTGGAAGATCAACTGCTTTTTTTCCTGAGCTGTTGATAGAAATAGTGCGTGTAATGTTACTATACTATAGTATTATAAACACGAATGTTTGTATATATGAAAGTATGAAATTTGTTACTCTTTCGTGCAAAAACTACTGAATAGATTTTAAAGAAACTTTATAATAATATAGTTTTGTCATCAGAACAACATATAAGCTATAATTTATAAAAGTATTGTGTGAATTGTGCAAAATATTTAACGATAAGTGTCAAGAAAAAATCTGCCATCCGCAATCAATTATGGCGTGCCCGATTAGCGAATCAAAATGAGGAAAAGATTCAACAAACAGTTGTTTTGAGGCTAACAGAGAGTATTTTCACGAGTGCTTAAAAAGCGATGTTAACAGTAATAAAACAGATGAACTTAACTATTATATTTTGTTTTGTCCCTTCACTTACTTTTGCCGATTTAGTAATCATGTTAAATTTAACTTATAAAATTATAAAATAATATTTTCAGTAAAGTTCCCGAAGATTAAGAAACTTATTTTTGAAGCTTCTTAAAATACCATGGCCCATAACATTAAGGGCTATTAATTATATCAAAAATAAATATGAACGAGTTTTAAAGATAATTAAAAGAAGGTCCCGCTACAATGTTTGTTATATATTAAGCAAGTAAAATGATTAGAAAATGTGTTTCAATAATTAGACATGTAATAAAGAATAAAAATATGAATATGAAAGTAAACTTTATCTTTTTCGTATCCTTCAAACTGCAAGATATCCACTAATTTGGGTCATTTAATTTTTCTTTTTTGGAAATGTTAAGGGGAAGAATATTAAAAAGGTGCTAAATGTTCTCAAATTAGCATGTGTGAAATTATATTCCGTTTTGATAAGTTTTTTTTTGTCTCCGGATTGAATTTGAAGTTTGGATTTCCTTACCCAAATAGGATACATTCCATGTAAGATATCAGTAACAATTTTTATATATTATTTATGTAACCTGTTTTTTGTCGCTACGCGAGATCTTCCTAAAATCTTGATCAATTTCGTTGATTTACACCCTCATTTTAAAGCTTATCGTGTAGGCTGATGACGAAAAATAGACCCACGGTCTAAAAACTGTTTTTTTCTGTAAAAAAAAAAGAAGCGCAGAACAGAGTTTTTCGGTTAAATTTATAGGTTCAACTTGCGTTGTGACCGACAGAGCTGAGTGGCTCAAACGGTAGAGCTTGCGTTGTGACCGACAGAACTGAGTGGCTCAATCGGTAGAGCATTCGGCTGGTAACCAGCTGAATGAGTGTTCGGGCATGGCCTGGACGATCTGCAAGTGCCGAAAAATTAAGACGAATATCACGCACATACCGTACAATAAATTACCATACAATGCACCGTTACCATGCAATAAATAACACACGTGAGGCTATAAATTAAATGAAATGTCAATGTTCCTTGCTGTTGCAAAACCTTGATGCACCTTGCAGTTAAATTGACTATAATTGGAAAGGTTTTTTTTCTTTTTTTGTTTTTAAAGCTTTGGCTTCACTTAGAAAACTAAAGCTTTATGTCAGCCTAAGTAGATGTATCACGTTTAAGATTTCAGACATCAAAGAAAAAATTTTTGTGCAGAAAAAATATTATTTATTTTTTTTTCGTATTCTGGAAAGCATATTCTTCTAATGACCATTCTTAAAAATTTGTATTAAAAAAAATCACAACCCCAAATTGAAATTACTCTTTTCATTGAGTTAACTTATGAATACATATTTAGGAAAATACGAATGAGAGCATAAAAATTACTGTCAGCTTCATGAGCAAGATATCATTTTTTCACTTCTACTTTCGGCAAAAAATAAATAGCCAGTCACATTTTGATTACATTCGAAAAGCTACGGTTAGAAAACGTACGTTCAACTGCTTTTGTATTTTAACCGCTCGGTTAAATGATGAACACGAGCTGCCATCTAAGCCATACCGGTTCAAGCAGCCTGCTACGTCAAAGTGTACAAGTTTTCGAAAATAAAAAGTTCTCTCTTCAATATCGTATCTAATACATTATTTCTGCAGACTGTTTTCCTATCAGTGTGCAAGAACTTTCTTATTTCATGATGAAATTACCTTATCATTATAAAGCTTATCGTGCTGACTCATTACGAAAAATAGAGTTACGGTCTAAAAATCATTTTTTCGGTCAAAATAAATGTTTTTTTTTTTTTTCATCAGCAGAATTCTAATTCAATTTCCAATTTTTCCAACTACTTTTGGGGGAAAAGAATCTTCTATTTGACCTGTTTTTTAAAGTTTACAAGGACCGGACAGAGTTGATCGGTTAAATTAACCCGTTAATCTTGCTACCTGAGTGACTGAGCTGAGTAGCTCAATCGGTAGAACATTCGGCTGTTAACCCTATACCAGGGTTCGGGCCTCGGCCATGCTCGGACAATCCGCCAGTATTAGAAAACTAAACCAACATATTACGCATTGCATGTACATTGTACACATAACATACAATAAATAACACAAGTAAGGCAATAAAATTACTATCGACTAATAACAAAACAGATCCACCGTCGTTTTTTTAAAAACTTTTTTGCTGTTTTTGATTACAAATAGCATCAATGAATAACATTTGAAAAGGAAGACACATTTGCTCGGTTAGTTTAAATGTCATGCTGATAATAAGAGTGGCGTCATTTCAAATCCGTGCCAATAAATATCGTTTTAAGGTTTCTTTTCTTTTCTTTTTTTTTGTTTCCGCCAGAGTCTCACATAGGCAATTTATTGAATTTGCCACAACCCGTTTTTTCACATGCAAAATTACTGCTTTTTCACGAGTGAAAACTTTATATAAAATTTATGTTTGCATTGACGATACGTACAAAAAAAGTGAGCGATGATGATTGAGGCAGTGAGAAGCAAAGGGATTAAGTGGACATTTTCAAGTTTACAGTAAAACACGTATAAGGATTACGTCCTAGGTAGGCTTTAATTGAATTTGCCACAACCCGTTTTTTCACATGCACAGTTACTGCTTTTTCACGAGTGAAAACTTTATATAAAATTTATGTTTGCATTGACGATACGTACAAAAAAAGTGAGCGATGATGATTGAGGCAGTGAGAAGCAAAGGGATTAAGTGGACATTTTCAAGTTTACAGTAAAACACGTATAAGGATTACGTCCTAGGTAGGCTTTCATTGAATTTTTTTTCTAAATCATGCTATACAGCAGTACCTACCAGGGCTACTAGTACTATCTCTTCCCTCAAGACAGAGAAGGGATTTCCCTACCTTTTGTACTGGTTATCTCCAATTTTTTTTATTTTGCCACTTGCATCCCTTTGCTTCTTACTACCTCATATTATTTTGCCACTTGCATCCCTTTGCTTCTCATATTATCAATTGCAACATTGTATGTATTTAAAGAGGTTTTTTTATTGGTATCTTCAAATTACATGCCTTTTCTTTGTGTCAATATCGTTTTTTTTTCAACTCTTCTTCATAATGTCCTTTCTTTGAAATTTTTAATGAGTGGGATGCCACTTGAAACGATTTGAAGCACAGTACGGAGTTCCACACGGGTCCCTTATAAATGTTACTTCGTTTACGAAAACAAATGATCAAGTTTTCAATTGCACCTGGTTTTAACTCACATCTGCCATTTTAGGTGTTACATTTGACTGAAATGTCTAAATTTGGTCAAACGCTTCGTGCCTACTTAAGTAAGAAGTGCTAAAATTCTACCACTTGAAATGCAACAATCTTTTGAAATCCTATCCAAAATACCTAAGAAAATAATTATAACCATTTTACCAAGCTAGTGAACTGCTATTTGACATTCAATCTTGCAAAAGCAAAGAGATTAGCAACTACATTTTTTCGAAAAAAAAAACCATTATAGAAAGAGAGAAATCGTAGCTTCAGCTTTAAGAAGAAAGTGAAGACAGTTTTAAAATCATTGCTTCATCGCATCTATTCTATCGGATAGGAACAGTGAGGATGAATTCAAAGGACCTTTACAATCTTCTAACGCTTACGTAGACAAATTTACTACTAAAAGTAATACGGTAGACTTTAATTTACTTTCACAGGCTTTGTGATAGATACAAAGTGTCAGACAGGGCTGGAGCAGCGATTGCTTCAGCAGTTCTTTACCCCACCACTTCAGAAATATTTGAGAAAGACATGTTTCGTCGGAAGCGCAAAATAAAACGGAAATCTGCCAGGGAAAGAGATAAAGTCGTACAAATACAAGCTTCGATGAACGTAAAAATGAAGAAGGAAGATTTAGAAAAGAATGGTGAACTGTACAGAAAAAGCATTATTGAAGGGCATATTTCACTTATTACGGAACCAGAGTCTAAGTTCTTGGGATACATTGCACCCACTTCTGGAACATCAAAATGTCTATTTCAAGAAATCACTAATTGCTTTTTGGAATCAGAAATACCTATGAAGTCTTTGGTGGCAGTCGGATGTGATGGAACTAACATGAACGTCGGTAAAAATGGAGGTGTGATACGTTTATTTAAAAAAAGTTTAAATAAACCATTACAGTGGCTTATATGCCTACTGCATATGAATGAATTGCCCTTAAGGCACTTGTTTTTACATATCGATGGCAACAGAGCGAGATCCAAGACATTTTCAGGAACAATCGGCAAAGATCTAGAAATTTGTGAAAAAAGGCCCGTTGTTTGGTTCACACCTATCTCAGCAGACTTATCAGAGTTTCCCGTTCAAGATATTTGCACAGATCGAACATATTTGCACATAAGTCTCGGCGCGGTTTCAACAGGCATATTTCCTGATGAACTGATACACAAGTCGCCTGGCAAGTTGTCTCATGCTAGATGGCTAACTCGTGCTATTCGAATTCTACGTGTGTGTGCTTTAGTGGAATTGCCTTCTGAAAACTTAATAATTCTTGCAATATATGTCGTCAAAGTTTATGCTGCAATCTGGTTTTCTATCAAAATACCCTTTATAAGAAGATGAGGCTCGGCACTTCTTCAAACTCATCACTGCAACGAGGTATTTATCCACTGAATTTAGGGGCAAAATAAATCCTGTAATCCAAAGAAACGTCTCGCAGATACTAAAAATTAATTTACTGCAATGCTGACAGACTTGGAACAGCACTTCCGTTAATTGGCAGCCCGTTGGATTTAGAAGCTCGTAGTGTTCAGAAAAATGGAATCAAAATATACTAAGACTTTTTCAAATTCGTGTTAAGTTTGATGCGGAATCTTACATTGATCTCATTGACTGGAAAAATGTCTGATCCACCAATTCTGGAATCGATCTCTGACGAAGATATTCAACTGTTTGTTTTATGCAGAAAAGAACTGTCTTGACTATGCCTACTATGCCGTACACAGGCTGTTGAAAGGCAAGGGTGCTCACCAGGGGGTCTGGGGCGCAGCCTGCGCATTGAAATTTTTAGGGCGATTGATTTGACAAAGTTTTTGATTTTTTTTGTGGGGTGGACTCGTTCTGGGGGTTATTCCCGAGTATTTGAGAGGGTGCACCATCGCCCTTGGGAAGGAGGATGAGCACCCCTGTGAAAGGGTAGTTAATACTGGCAGAAGTTTCAACTACATTATGCAAAAAATTTGAAAGAGAAGGCTTAGTAAAGAACCAACTGAAGTCCCGTTAGGAAGGACTTTCAAGCTATTTAATGATGAGTATTTTTAATTTTTTAAATTAGGCAATTTCATAAACATTTTTGTAAAAAGATGATTAATACTTGGACAACCTTAAGTTGTTATATATATATATATATATATTTGTAATTTTATTTTTCAGTCTTTTAATAAAAACAGATTTTTTCCCTTAAATACGGGTTTTTCAAACTCAATCCGGAGGCAAAAAATGATGTCCCAATCAAATGAATTTTGTTTCACTTAGAACTAATTACAACTAATCTTAAAATGTCATTTGGCACCGTTTTCTTGCCCTGCCCGATGGAAATCAGAAATTTTTTTTCCACCATAGGATGGTGACCCACCCTAATATCCATTCAAATTGAGTTTCTTAACTCTGTTTTTAAACGGATTAATTTTACGGATTAACTAAATAATTAATTTTACGGTTTAAACAAATTAAGTTCTAAGTGAAACAAATATCTTTGCACTGAAAAGAAATAACAACGTCAAAAAGCACAAATTGCAGATTACAGACATGTATTTCGGCGTTACAAGGAACAAATATCCGACAAAATATTTGTCGAATATCTTTTCCTCCATAAACTCATTTCTTTTGCATTGAAAAAGGCGTTCCTTGTAACGCCGAAACATATGTCTGTAGTAATCTGCAATTTGTGCTTTTTGACGTTGTTATTTCTTATTTTACTGGGATAAATACTATTTCTAAAACGAATTACATTGTCATCTAATGCATGCGTGATTATATATTTTCTGCCTACATAACGGTCATTAGCAATCTATGTCACTGCTAACTAAATCAGATAGTTTCTACTGATTTCACCTTCAAATTTTATTTTTTCTACTTTTGAAGCATTAAACAAATCTTAATTATGCAAGACACAAAAACAATTTTTAGCGCATTGAAGCGTGGGTTGAAATGTGGATAAAATAAAAATATATTTCTTCAAACGTATTTTTTAGCGAATACTTTGTCTTATTTAATTACTCTTGCTCTTTGATTAAACACATTTTTGGTCAGAACTAGTGTACTTTTATTTGTATATTCAATGAATCAATTTTTAAGTTTAGTCTTTTTACGCATTTTCTAGTTTTAAATATCTTAAGCTTTTGTTGATACGAAAATGTTTCAAATTTCTCATTTAATTATTTTAAAACTACTTAGTGAAGATTAAAAGATAAATAATCTTTCAAAGTAAATGCTACTTTTTTTTTTTTTTTTTTGGTTCAACATCTGCGTTGTTCTAAGTTTTTACCCAAAGACAAACTAGAGTGAGAATAGTTTCGACAAAAGATAAATTTAAAACAGCTTGTCTTGATGTTAAGAAGATGTAATCCTATTCTCAAAGCTGGGTTTAAAAAGAAAATAAGACTTTTCATCAAACATTTTGTTTTTCCCCAAGATACGTTTAAAGTTATCTATAATTCAGTTGACTTTTTTTTAAAATCTCATTCAGGACATTTCTTTACATTTTATGATAGCAAAGTAGTAAAATTTCACATTTTTTGACAAGCACGTAAAATAATATCAATGCATAAAGTGCTCTAAACTACACATCATTAATAACAAATGATTTCATTGTAAATACCAAAATGAATGTAAATAGAAAAATACCAAAATGAATGTAAATAGAGCACTGTAAAAAATTTTCGAAACGTTACTGAGTATTTCCGTGTGACGTTTTAGGATTTGAATGGTTTTTATCCACTTCCTGGAAAAATCAAGTATCATTGTCAAAAAGTTTCCTGAATTGCTACAAGCTGCAGGAATGCAGACTTCTCACTGTTGTAAAAAATATTTTTAACTCCCTGTTTAAAAACTAATTGAGTGCGTTTATAAGGTGTATCGGCTTCCGTTCAGATACGGCCCGTCGATGCTGATGAAGCTCCCAAAGGGATTAAATAGGTATGGACAACGTTGCTTTGCAAGAATTGCAGGCGAGTACAATTCTCGATGCTTGCAATTCTGGCTTGGCTTTGGATATGTTTGCAATACTGCTTATGGGTCTTTCTTAATAAATCAGGAAGGTGCAAAGCTATTATATTATACCTACCTAAGCTTTCTCTGAAGTTACAGAAACACGACTGGCTTCCATTGGAAAGATTTCTGAACTTTTCGGGAAGCTTCCGGGCTAATTTCAGGAAGGTTACTGAATTTTAACGGAAAACGTTTCTGGTTTTCGTAAGGTATCTTACTGGCAGAAAGTAGGCACATCAGCTGCCGATTATTTTCCAGGAACGTTTCTGAATAGTTTTTACAGTGAGAAATGAGTCCAAAACATCTATTCTTTTAAAAAACATTTTTTTTTCTTTTTTGCAAAAACGGTCATTTTACGACAAGCAAATTCTTTAAATCCAACGCTTGAATGAAGCCAACATTGTCAATATTTCTTAGGACTTAATAAAACTATTGAACATTAATGAAATGATGGTATGAATGTGCATGGTAATTTAGCCAGCAAACTCCGCGGTAGATTTCCTACACAAGTAGGAAATGCCATCATATAATTAACAATTTGCTGGAGTAAATATTGATTCACTCAAAAGTTGAATAATACAGTACTCAACTAAGATCACAAACGCCAGATTTTGCCCGCTTCTAATAATCAACTCTAGTTTAATGTAATCAATTATCCCTAATAGCATCGTTACATCCAGTAGTATATCGAGAAAGCGAGAAAAACAATTTTCCTTTTAGGTTGATGAAAGAAATAACGCTTTTCGAAGATTAACAGCTGACGGTATTTAGGACTGAACATGTACGTGCTTTTAAGAGCAAAGATCGAGGGTTTTAAGTATCTTAAAATAAATTAGCCAGTTTTCAAATTGAAGTGCATGCCGAATAATACTTTGGGATGTTCTTTTTATACAAAATAATTTCTGGGAGCTCTTTTTTACTTCCTTTTACAAAAAAGGAAGTATTGTATTCGCAAAAAAAAATTTCACTCAAAAATCGACCTTAATTTCTATTTTACTCACACCCGAATGAGCATTGAGTTTTTTATTCGACTTGATCACACGTGGATAATTGCCTAAGAACACATAGACACGCGAAATATCCATTTTGACGATTCCCGAGTTAGTTACAACGAGTTTTCTCGTGACGTCTGTATGTACGTGTGTGCGGATGTATGTCGCACAACTTAAGAACGGTAGGTCCTAGAAAGTTGAAATTTGGTACGTAGACTCCTAGTGGGATCTAGTTGTGCACCTCCCTTTTAGGGGGGAAATCATTGTTAATTTCGATGCAAACTCCAGTGGTGTTACTTGGCGACAAATTTGCCTATTTTTTTTAAAGCTATCTTAATTTAGCCACTGTTGGTGATATTTAAAGAGTAAACTATTGAATCACATTAAAATTGCCAGTAGTGGAGAACGGACATTAAATTGGAGTAAAAGAAAGTCATGTGAGCTGATGTGACACATCAGCTCGTTTTTCTCCTGTTTAATTTAAAACTCATGTATGCTTGGACATGTACTTTGCAAATTGTTTTTAACTATGCAAATATTTTATTTGAGAAAGCTCTTATAAAAGGTTTTTTTTTAAACGGTTGAAAGTCAATTTTGCGAATGCTTATCTATCATAAAAAATAACTTTAATTCAAGGGGAAATTATTTAATGGATTTATTTAAGTAATTTTCATTTTAGATACGTTTATAATTTACAATACAAAAAATTTTCCCGCCTTTCACTATATCGAGCTAAAATGTTCTTGCTCAATCTCTTGTAATACGTGGGACATTTTTGCTACATATTTACACTTGATATTATCGACAGTTATAATAATTTACAACACATGTTTAAAATTTACAACACAAAAAATCTGCCAGAGGTTCACCACATCAAACTAAAATATTCTTCTTGATCAACCCAGTGTTGCGGGTGTGATATCTTTTCCTATAAGAGTGTTCCGTTTTAACCTGAAAGACCTTAATTTTTGCAACCGTTAGTCCTAAATGTATACTTCCAATTGCAAAAATGTTCAAAATCAGATGCAGGGTTAAGATATTGAAAGTTTGAAGTAAAAATAAAAATGAGTCAAAAAATACGAAATTTAACTTTTTATACGGGCCCTAGGTCCCCTAAGTAGCATTTAGAGAAATAATCTCCATTGAAAACTATTACTAACAGAAAAAACTTGACATTTGTGCGGCCAAAACTCAAGGAGATATTCCAGTTTAAAGTTTTGAGGGACCATACAGAAGATGAGATTGAAACTTATCGCTCTTTTAGAAGAATGGCAGGTCGTCAAAGTAAGAAAAACAAGGTATATTTATATTTTTCATTGCTTTTCAAAAATAATTCCAAATGTTGACGGCGAGTGAAAAGCGGTGTATGTCACAAAACGCTGTGTTTCATATCTCGGTGAGTATTGGTCGTACTAATTTTAAACTTTTTGTGCTGGAATTATTTTTCAATGGAGATTATTATCCTAAATATAAGTTTGGAGACCTGGAGCCCGTATAAAAAGTTAAAGTTTGTATTTCTTGACTCATTTTATTTTCACTTCAAACTTTCAATATCTTAACGCTGCATCTGGTTTTGAACATTGAAACATTCCAAAACTTGAGTCAAAATTCGGAATTTTAAGCAAATTTTAGTAACGCTGATAGAAAAGATGCTTGGAAATCCCACTAGGTTGCTTTTTTTTTAAATTAAAATTAGTTTTATGCATATTTTGGTGACGTGAAAGTGTCAGGACTTTTCAAGGAAAATTTCCGAAACTGAAGTGTTGAAAAAGAAATTTAGGGCTATTTTTGGATACGTGAAGAAATTGGGGAAGGTTCGGGGGCTCTGTCCGGAAAGTTTTTCAGCTAAACAGAAAAACACGTAAATGTTGGAGGCTGTTTAGCAGTCTAAGGCTCTCCCCTAACTCCAACAGAGACTAAATTTTCCTGCCGAAATATTTTCAAACTTGAAATCAATTTTAGTCCATCTTTGATGACGTTAAAGAGAATAGAGAACTTTCAGGAGCTCTCGCTTTCTGAAAATTTTTCGATGACGAAGTTTCAAAAGCACAATGGGATTATTTCCTTCAGTCAAAAGTACTACTTTTATCCACAGAAAATGATAGAATAAGCAAAAAAAAAAATAAATAAAATAATAATGATAATAAAATGGACCCAGCAAATACTTTCATTTTCCCAACAGTTGTTTTTTAATTAATTTTTTTAAATGTTCAATTTTTAAAACAAGGCGCGGTCTTTATGACGTCACGAATGATGTCCTTTAGCGCATTTTTCACAGCGTTTCCACGTTATGATAATCAAGCAGCGAATTAAAAATTGCCCCTACGCTTGCTATCAACCATATTGTTGCCAGTACACGTGAGTAAAGATGCGAATTAAATATTGTGCTCTTCTGAATGGCAACAGTGAATGGCATTTCATCATTTGTGATGTCATCGGCAGAAGCGTTAAACAATGAAAGCTCGCCGATTCGAGTGTTTTTTTTTAAATATTAAACTTAATCAAATTATTTAAAAAATGGTCACATCCATTGATCAGATGTTTTTAAGCATGCTCTTTCAGAAAAAAAAATACTTTTAAAATTTTGGAAACGACCTCATTGTAGGGTATTTTTGACGGCAATAGTTTCCAAATGTTTCCAAAAATGTTGGGAAGTCAGATGCATTTTCCGTTTCCACTAGAAACTTTTTCAGATGACGCCCTAAAAACGCGACTTCAGCTATTGTTTGAGAGATAACGTTATAAGAGAGTTCAGAGGGTGGTTTCCCACCTGAAATCTTTTTCGAAACTGTTGCCCATTTTAAGCTCTTCACTACTGAGAAAAAAAGGGTTTGCAGTCTTCCCTCAGAAATTTCTAAAAACGAAATTTGGAGCCAACTGTTATGATGTTAGGTGACTTCGTGCACATCTGGGGTGCACTCTTAGAATCTTCGTGCACTCTTAGAAATTTTTTGAAGTTGAAGTTTCAAAAACCCATCTTTAAGCTATTTTTGGTGACATTGGATGAGATGGGGCTTTTAAAGTTCGTAGTTGATGTCCTAAATACACACTTTGGACTATCTTTAATCATTATACAGGAAGGGTCAAGGCTTGACCGCCCTTATGAATTTGTTGGTATTGAAGTTATAAAACTCAATAATCAATATTAGGCTAAAAGATGAGATGTGAAGGGATGGGGTAGGCGTTATCCCTTGGAAATGTTTCGAGACTCAAGGTCTAAAACTGCACTATTGGGCTGTTTGGTGACGTTAATGGATAGGAAGTTTCGGTTGCTCTTTCCGAAAATGTGACATTTATTGAGGGTTTAACAACGCAATTTTAAGCTGTCCTCAGTTGATCGAAGTTTTCCGGCTTCAAAACACGTTTTAAAGCTATCTTTGACACACTTTAGACAACGAAAGGGAGGGAGTGTAAATGGAGCCAACCAAAAAGCCGTTTTAGGCTACGTTTGGACAAATTAAGGAAGGAAGGGATAGTAAGTGGCTCTCCTAAGAATTTTTTCAAAATTGAAATCCTGAAATTCCTATTTTAGCTTTGCGACAATAGGAAGAAGCGTAAAGGTCGGGGAAATTTTCCTAATTTAAAGTTTTAGAAACGCAAATTTAGGGTAAATCATTAGGGGGATCATTTAGGGAAAATCATCCGGTACTGTTATATTACCAAATTTGATTGATTTTCTTTTTCGCTAATAGAGGTCTAAATGTTCTAAGTCTTTGCCTAGAGATCATTTTACTAATTAAAAACCTTTCCTTAAAATAAATAACTAAATGCTCATTGTATAAAGGAATTAGTTGAAAAAAAATACAGTATTACAAGGAATTATTATTCGAGTTGTAAATAACTTTTTTTATAAAATGAACATAAAATTCATTCTGTCTTAGTGAAAATTTTGTAGTCTATGACCAATCAAAGCAATTGTTGAAGCAGATAATGCTATCCTGAAAATGAGCAAGAAATCGCCCACCATCTGAGACCTTTCTCCTTTTACTCTTGTTGTCACTTTTCTTCAAAAAAAGTTTTTTTTTTCTTTTTTAAAATACGGTGGTTTCCTAGGAACTTTTTTAAAATCAAGTAGTAGCTTCATCGTATAACGAAAAGTTCTGAAATGTATTGTTTCCTCTGTAATAGTTAACCTTAACAACAAAAAGAAAAAAACAAAAACATGGTCCCTTGACTTTACACTACCACTTCCCTCAGTCTGTAGCTTCAGACGAAAGAAGAGAACAAACAAACAATAGTGCTGAGATGTATACAAGAAAAACACATGTTGTGCATTAGAGTAATTTTATTATCATAGTCATACTAAAATCTTACAATTCAAAGACCCTTTCTCCTTTTTTACCTCCAGTAATAGATCAAAAATATGATTTCCTTATTGGGAAAACGCGTTAAATTTTTTTTTGCATCAAAAGTGAAATTGCCGCCCCCCAAAAAGTGCCGCCCGGGGCGGACCGCACCCTCCGCCCCTCCCTAGCTAGGGAACTGAACACATTTACAATTTACAACACAGAAAAAAATCTGTCCGCATTTCCCCATTTCGAGCTAAAATATTCTTCTTGCCTAATCCATTGTTGCGGGAGTGAACTTTTTCCCTACATATTTACAATTAATATTAATGACAGTAATAATAATTTAAAACACATTGTTTATAATTTACAACCCCTATCTTTGAGATCTTTTCATTCAAAGAATAATAATAAATTGATTTAAAAAAAAATATTTCTAGCTGACTTACTGCAAAGTTGATCAAATACCATTAGTTGAAAGTGTTTCATATTGACATAATAACTTCTAATATTAATACAGTCTTTAAAAACGTTGAATAGCAGTAAGTAGCAAACATTTTTTTTACTTCATTAAAAGCACAATATGCAACATAATGACTGAAATTTTTTAACCGTAAGATTTTTTCCGCAATTATTATTACTACCATAATAATTCGATTTAAAGATTTTTAAAGGAATAATTTAACTGTTTAAATCCTTATCCCCCCCAAAAAAAGAAAATCATGTAACAGAGTAATACACATTCGTTAACTCTGCGAACGTGAGCATGTTTGGCAGAAAAATACGCACTTCCACCATGTCCAAAAGTTACCTGACATAAAAGAATAATTATCATTTTTAGCCTATGTTCCAAGTAAAGGTCAGAGAAAAAGAATAAAAGCATGAAAGAAGGCTTAAGGCATCTTAAAATCATTGCAAAAAAAAGTCAAAAATAAGTAAAATAAGGTAAATGATGCACCCGTAGTGGCCACTGCTTCAGTAGTCGCCACTTTAAGGTTTATATTTTAAAAATAAAGATTCTAGGGTTCCCAGTGGATTCAAACTTGCAGGAGGTAGACCTCAGGCTATAGTGTAGCAGACAGTTTAAGGAGGAGTAGGTAGAGCATTATGGAAAATTGTTATCTACTATTTAATACGGTCGCCTGGATTGTCCATGTTTTTTCAGCCGTCTTCTAACGCTTCTCCACAACGACGTATAAAAACATTGTGTTGTATTACGAATAGAACAATGCTCAAAAATAATATTTTTAGAGCTGTAAACATGTTATGAAATGTAAAAGATCATGTTCGGAACGTTTTCAACTTGAAATAGTTGCTTTTTTGGCTGACAGTTCACCTGGTCACTACTAGTACCAAAAAAGTTGGGAAATTCAAAAGTGGCCACCGAGTGGCCACTACTGAATCAGGAAGGTTTTTCATAAATCATCTCAATTTTCCTTTTAATAGGTTGTTATCTCTTTACATAAAAACCTGCCTCATTTCTGACATAATATTATTGTTTGATCTAGTAGTGGCCACCCGGTGGCCACTTCTAAGCAGCAATATGGCCACTACTGACTCAAGTACATTATATAATGGCCACTGATGGATCAAATTTGAGGTTTGAAAAAAATTGAACAAATTGACACTCTGGCATTTAAAAAAAAATGGGGCAATTAAGGAAGAGAAGGGCTATAATATGCTCATTGAGTTTCAAATATGATAATTGATAGTGTAGGCCCACAATTTAAAAAAGCCACAAAAATATGCTTCACTGTGGCAACTGCTAAGTGCGTTTACCTCTTCTATGGACAGGCACGGATTACTCAACAGACCATCCCCTAGGCCCATACGCCTTGGCTTACGGGCGTATATCACGGGGGGGGGGGGGCATTAAATAGCTTGTTGGTTAAAAAAAAAAAAACGGAATTTGGCGCGTTAGTACAAGAAGAGGAGAAACATTCTAGTAGAACCGAGAGAGAGATTGTAACCTGCTTGCTGAGCAGGTAAAAAAATGAAGGGGGAACTGCATAATGCTTGATCGAAGTTATCTCTTTTCTAAGCAAAGCAGATAATTTTTAATTTCTTAAATTTAAGCAATCATTTCTTGAAAATACAGATTTTTTTTTTTAGCCGCCTGCCTTGTCTAGTGATCAGAGAAGTCTGACTGCGACAGGAAGGTCCGGGTTCGAATCCCGGCTCGGGCATGGACGTACTTTCTCTCTCCTGTCCTTGTCCTTTCTTTGTGTGAATGTGTTGTTATGATGTGAATGGTTGCCTACCCTATAAACGGGTCCTAATGGCATGTGTGTACTGTGGAAGTCGGACTACACACCAAAAATTACGGTACAGTTGGAAAAGTGAAGCAGCGCACCCCAAATTGCCAGCCTAGTTGGCACACGACAACAACAACAACAACAGATTTTTTTAAGGTAAAACACTTATTAGAAGTAATTCACACACAGTAAAAATTAGCAAAAGCCATGATATGTAAAACTCTCAGTTCTAACACTTGTTTATGGAACAATTTTTCTCTTTGGTAGTTTAAATCATGTCAGTAAGTGTGTGTTTTGCAATTTATAATCTATTGATTCATATTTATTTATGACTGCTAATAGTCAGGGACGCCCAAAATTCAAATTTTTAGGAAGGGGGAAATTATCAGTTTACCGGAAAAAACTTCAAAGCTTACCGAAAAAAAAAAAAAAACAGGAGCATGGTACTGCTAGTAGTTTTCTAAATTATCTGCGACTAGCAATAATTTAGTAGTTTCTAAAATTATGTTTACAATAAATAGCATAAATAATCAGAAAAAAATATTAAAGTACTTAAAAAATAATTTACCAGACAATACCAGATATTTGCCGCCAAAGTTTCATGATAGGTTACAAATGTTGTAAAATTTCCGAATTTGTGAAATATGTAACATTTACAGACTTTTAAAAAAATTTACCTTCGAAAGTTCCCTGGTTTCTGTATTTTACCGATGTACAATACATCCGTAATTAATTCTTCAGACCAATTTTATTTTCTAAAATCTTCATTAACTTAAGACATAGCTGAGAATTAATGATAATTTTTATGAGTCTCTTGAATCAACATGGATGACTTAAAATTTTTGCATCGAATGCGATCGGCAAAATTAGAAGTCTAAAAGTCCTCAACTACACAATAAGACATATAAGGAGGGTTAAAAATAATGCTAAATACATAGTTAAAAATGTCCAAAAGGTAAAATCACAAGGAAAAGAAAAATGAGCGAGTATTAAAGAAGCGGATGCAATCGGATTTAGAAATGTGTGAAAAATTGGGCTTATCACGCAATAGCGTAAAAAATGGCCAAGATTAGTTTAAGCTAATGTGTAGAATTCGATAAATATGCAAGTTTTGAACTCCAAATCCATGACCAATTGTCAATTTTCATGATTTTTGAGCACTTTTGGCCGAAAATCTTGTTTTTCCATGACCATTTTTGATCATAGGCGAAATCCATGACTTTCTAGATGCATAGACACCCTGCCTTTAGTAGTATTGAAGACTTATGCTACCAATTTCCTATATCCATTGATATACCTTGGTAAGTTGTAGGAAACAAATTGTCCTAGAATTACATTGAATTGCGTACTTACTATTTTCTTATGAACTAGTGGTACCCGCACGGCTTTGCCCGTAGTAGAGAAATTAAAAGGTCTTTTGGTTCGCCTGTGTATTTACAAATATTGTATGGTGACTTTCTCGCCAATTGTCTTGCCCATGTTACGGTTCCAAGTGATAACTTGGTAATTTACTCGTCCATCTTATAATTTTGCTCGGGAAAATGTTCTTAAAATTGGAATAGAAAGCGAACAGAATCGAATTTTTGAAAAATCGCTTCGAGGTGCACACTCCCATGCTACAAACTAACTTTGTGCCAAATTTCAAGAAAATCGGCCGAACGATCTAGGCGCTATGCGCGTCACAGACATCCAGACAGAGATCCAGATATACAGACATACAGACTTTCAGCTTTTTTATTAGTAAAGATGATTTCGTAGTCATAATAATTATTCAGTTCATACTTACCAAAGTTCATATGTAGAATATTTATATAAGTAAATTCACTTTCTTTTACTTTATTTTTTACATTAGTGTGCAAAAAATAAAAATACAAAATTTCTACCAAAAACTTTTTATTTTATCCTAAGTACGTATGTAATTTGAAGAGAGAAATGTACAATAAAAATATGATTAATACATTGGTACTTAATGTATCTATCATATTGAATCAATTTTATCCATTAGTTATTTGAATTTAAAGTGAGTAATGTGAATTCTGAGGAAAGGATGTCAGATGGCCACTACTGACTCATGCATGTGGCCACTACTGAAAATCTCAGATTTTGGAGTGGCCACTATTGGATCAAATTTGAAGTTTGGGAAAAAATGAATAAAAAATTTAAAAAATTGAAATTTTGTCATTTTTAAAAAGTGGGGTGATTAAGGAATAGTCGGTCTATAATACGCTCATTGAGTTTTAAAATTTTAATTAATATTGTAGATCCATAGTTTAAAAAAGACAAAATATGCTTAACTGTGGCAACTACTAGTGCGTTACCTTAATTAAGTAAATATTGAAAAATTAAAAATTGGGAAGTACCTTATTGAAATGGAAAACAATGTCTGTCACTCTGCCTGTCTGCCCTTCCCATATAACTTTTCAGCTAATAGTCCGCTTCGAACAGAATTTTTTTTCGAAAGATCTCGGCGAAGACACCTTATTTCAATATTTCATTTTTTTGATTTGAACAATATTTCGTTCAATTTAGATCTCAAAAAAAGTCAGCATTAACGCCTACGGGGAAATCCCAAGCAGATATAAATCCCGAACTTGAAGGTTAATTTGCTTCAAACCAACTTTGTGGAAAAATGTTTTCGATGAAGAACACCCCCGTATAAAAAATATCTTTTTGATTTGAACAATGTTCCTTTCAAGTTTAACCAGTTCAAATCCATTAACATTAGCGCCTACCGGGAAACTAAAAGTTAATGTAGATCCCGAACTTAAGACGTATTTACTTTAAACATATTTTATTGAAAAATGTTCTTGATTTCCTGTTCCCGAAAATTAGTCGGACTCCGACTCCCCTGCTCCGACGCTTTGGAAAACGTTTAGACATGGAGGGAAAATGATTGACTCCGATTTTTGGAATTTTTAAAATCTTCGACTCCGACTCCTTTGTCTCGAGAATAAGTCCGACTCCGACATCGCAAACATTGGCAGAGTTGCACAATCAGAGTTAAAATAACAAATTCCGACTCTGAATCTTTGAATTAAAAACCTTTGATTCCCAAATTTGACTCTTTTACCCCAAACTGAGGTTGACTCCGACTCCGCAGTCATAGTTTTTACAATGAAATGATTACTGTTATTATGATTTGTTTTTTATTTTGACTCTAAAATTTAATTTATGTGTTCAAGTTTTGGCGGAGAAATTCGGAGTCCTTCTTGTTTCTACATAAAGATATGCGCGGACGATTTTTTTTTTTTTTTTTGACAATGCAAATTTTTTTCTTTAAGTTTGCATTTTGTTGTTTTTTTTTTTCCTTTTTAAAAGTACATTTATTCATTTTTTAATTATTTTTTCGGCAACAGAGGAAAAACAAACGATTATTTTTTATATATGAGGCAGTGAGAAGCAAAGGGGTGTAAAATTAAAAAATTTTAGATAACCAGTACACATGGTAGGTGTCTTGGGGCAAGAGATGGTACTGGTAGCCCTGGTAGTTGCTGCTATACAGCATGATGTAGAAAATAAATTCAATGAAAGCCTACCTAGGATGTTATCTTTAAACGCGTTTTACTCAAAACTTGAAAATGTCCACTTACATCCCTTTGCTTCTCACTGCCTCATATGATGTATTTATATTAAAGGGCTGATTAATTTTAATTATTTGTTTCTCCTTTTTGAAAGATATTTAAGATTTGTTTTAATGAAGAAGAATGTATTAGCTGCTTTGTTTAAAAGGGGCTGCTACTTTATTTGTTCGTTTATTTATTTTTTACGCATATATTTCTTTAGATGAGAGAGGAATAATATGTTTGGAAAAATTTGCGATTTTAGCTTATTTTGAGAATATTATCATACACTAGAAAGTTGATATTGATCTATGGGAAAGTAGACTCGTTAAGTTCTGGACGGAACTTCTTGTTATTATCTTCTATGGCTCAATTACAATTTTACATAAAAATAAAGTCACTGACTTTTTATTCTAATTTTTATTAATTATTTTATTAAACATAGTCTGAAAAATTTTTCATACCAAAAGAAGCGATAACCCAGATAGCGCTTACACCTGGAAATTCTTTTTAACAGAATTTGTACTAATCAAGAAAACGATGCAAGTTAAAAAACGATGGAAAAAAAAATAAAAATATTTAAACTCCCAATTAATGCAGGGACTAAAAGAAGAACTGACATTAAAACGGATCACCAGATACTATAATCAGAATAATTTATTTGTAATCCAAACTTCAGATTATGTTCCCTAAGCCCCAAGTCATGCTGTGCAAATATGTTATCCCATCCCGTGCCTCAAATTAAGTCCAGTTGATATCGTTACGTTGAAACAGAATCCACTTTGTAAACACAAACCACGTTTCAAGATTCTTAATGAGAAATGAACAAATGAATTTGACCGGAGTTCCCTCTGGTATTATCTGTGGAACAATGTCAGAGATCAAATTACTCTTTGCTCCGATGTTCTGGTTTGTTAACATCTGATTTTCTAATCTTTTATTTCTAAATCTAGTTTCTAAAGTTTAAATAAGGTTCAGATAAAGTTTGAATAAGGTTGGTAAAAAGAAGATGGTTACTTTCTCTAACTCTCTTTATAAAAATGTACTTAAAATAAATAGATATAAATTAATGATCAGGAAGTCAAATTTCATATTTTGATAGAAATTTAGGATTAAAGTTTGCAGAATTCAAAATTAAGTTTAGCTTTTCCTATTAATAAATTTCACTTGAACTGAGGCACGACAAGCATCAAGCTCTTTTGTTGACCTTGAATTTGATCTTTCTGTGATTGATTAATGAATATTTTAACATACTTTGATCTTGTAAGGATTATTTATTACCAAAACTGGGCGGTTACAAAGGGTTTTGATTCCAGTTTCATCTGATGTTATCAGTACAACAACATCAGAGACAAAACTATTCTAAGTCCATATATACTGTTTTTGGCAGTACAGTAAAACCTGTAAAGTTGATCACCCTTGTAAGTTGACCATCTGTCAAAGTTGGCCGCTTTTTTCAGGCACGGAATTAGCCCTTATCATATAAATCAACCTCAGTAAGTTGGCCACCTGTTTAAGTTGAACCACTAAAGTAGTGCACCGCAGGTGGTCAACTTACACAGGTTTCATTTTACCTGAAATTTTAATATTTTTTTTCTAAATCAAGTTTCCAAATTTTGAATAGGGTTCAGGTTAGAGAAGAGGATAGTAAATATCTTTCTTTCTCCCTAAATGAAAATTTATTTTAAATATGCAGAGAAAACATTAATATTTAGAAAGCAAAATTTTACTTTTTTGTCAGAAATTTAGAATCTAGAAGTTCATAATGCAAAATTAAGTAAGCATTTTTATGCCACTGCAAGCCTCAAGTTCTTTCAATGACCTTGAATTTGATGTTTATGTAATTCTCGTCTATGCTTTTAACAATCTTTGATCTTGTCATAACTTGTTTATTAGAAAAACTTAGTTGGTAGAAATGAATTCGTCTGAAATTCCTTCTCATATTATCGTATAGAACATCTCGTATAGAAGAGCAACAAAGGTCAAATTACTCTTTGCTCGAATGGTGTTATTTGTTACTATCTGAATTTCTAATATTTTACTTCTAAATCTAGTCTCTAAATTTCTGTTTACAAAAGAATATGGTAACTATCTCTCGTCCTCTTTTTATAAAAATGTATTTAATTTTCTATTAATAGCTGTCAATCCTGAGCTCCAGCTAATAGGCATGTCAGCAACATGCATTCATCTAGGTGACTATTTTGACGGACATTAAGGTATAACTTTCTTTAATATTTCATCTACAATATGCTACAGGACTATTCAACGAACTTGATTCTCAAAGATTGTGCAATAAGTTTAGGACATTTTCGCTTTCGTTTTATATCAACAAATACAGGCGTCCCTCGTATAACACGGTTAATTCGTTCCGTGTAGTAACGAAACCGTGTTATACGAGACTTTTTTAAAAATAACTTTCAAACTTATTTCTTACACTAATTAATCATAGTAAAAATCATGTCAATATGTACCGTGTTATATCGAAACCGTGTTTCGTGTTATATCGAAACCGTGTTTCGTGTTATATCGAAACCGTGTTTCGTGTTATATCGAAACCGTGTTATACGAGACTTAGAAATAATATAAATCAAGGGATGTGTACCGTGTTATATCGAAACCAAGTTTCATAATAACAAAGTAAAAACTTATTAGAGTTAAAAAACATTAACAGAATGTATTAAACAAAAATGAAATTCCATCTTTTTTAAAGATAACATTGGTGTTATATCTAAACCATGAAGTATTAAAACGAAGTATAAATACTACCATGAAGCAAGTTTCGTACCGTGTAAAATCGAAACGGTGTTATAATAGTCGCAAAATTGGTACCCTGTAATATCGAAACCATGTTGTACAAGTACCCTGTTATACGAGGGACGCCTGTATAATAAAACTATTGAACTATCAGTGGGGCACTACAAAAGGGGGGACTTGTGGCTAAGGTACCTTGAATGACTGTACTAAAGCTTCTTCCGGATCTAAAACTTTTACAATGATGGAGTATATCGAACTATGCTCGTCCATCAGGGTTATATTTACAGAGACAGGAAAACATTTCCGCAAACAGCAAATTCGAAAGTTAGAAACATAATAGACGCTAAAAGATCAGAAGAAAAATGATTGAGCGCTACACGAGTGCAGAGCAATTCTATTTCAGTAGAGGTAAACATAATAATTACGCTAATGACACACCAATCATATTGAGAGAACACCGGCGACAAAAAGCTACTCCCAGGTAATTTCGGGTTGCTATGGCAACGAGATAGGATAGATGGGGTCAGAGAACAACGCCCACCCGCACTATAGGGTTTAATCGACACTCAAGTGATATAGTCTTACCTTAAGGGAAATTAATAATTTTGGATCTTTGAATCGTCTGACCTGCTAATCTAAATGGAGTGAAGTATTAAAAATTTTAATAATGCTCGGAATATTCTTGTAATGACTGGGTTGCGTAGTTTTAACCAGGAAACCGTAATAGAGTGTAATAATTAATCAAATCTAAATAAGTAACAGCAGAAAGACCATTTTCCTACTTCAGAGTCATAGTGTGAGTCCAAAAATTGTGATTTTCAGTTTATTTGTACGTTTCAGTTTATTTGTACTACATTGCATGAAGAATCCTATCCCGCATCGAGCCATGTGAACGTAATTAAAAAAAAAAAAAATTACCAGGGTTAAAAGAGTGCGCATCCCATCCCTTGCAAGCGTCAGAAAAACGTTTTTCCTCTCTCCTGTAAAATTACCGTTATGTGATTTACGTCTTTCTGGCTCTGAGGTACGGACATTAAAACATGACTTTGGGACACATAAATTACTTGCCCTCGGGTCCTTGACTGATTTCTAAATATAAGGTCTTAAAGTGTGCAGAAAATTTTAAGAAAATTCGTCAAATTTAACGAATTTCGGTGAGTAGTAGGAGACATTTTTCACACGCGTTTAGATAAATGTCGTGTGCATACTGTGAAATCATCGATGAGAAATTGGTATCTTCAAATAATCGCCAAGTCCTTAAATTTCGCGCTTTTCATAAAACTTCGGCAGACTTTAAAACCTCATATACCAATAACAGAGGCTCATGGAGCGATATTTTTTATATAAAAAAATGACTATGCACTTTTGATCGCTACCTATGTTAATTTTTTTCTTCATCACACTATTTGTGCGGTGCCCTATTAAGAGTCTTTGCTTAAAAACACATTATATGAGAGAGCATAGACGGTAACGTCACCCGATACGACGGTACCTACTACTCTGGGATCACTTTCACAAATAATGCTTGTGAACATTTGTTTAATTTCAAGTTTGGCTCAAAGAGGCTCAAATCAACTTAAAAATAATTATAGATTTACATATTTTTATAACCCACTATTCAGTAAAAATAGTTTAAAAATCATGAACGAAGGCTTAATATTCATTAAAATACTGCTTTAAAGCTAATTAAACAACGGAGCACAAATTGAAAAATAAAAATTTGCCAATTTTACATCTCCATACACATTTTTTTTTTCTATAATTATATAGTTTAAATCACTCCAAATGCATATGATTTGTATCGTGATACGTAATTCATTTAAAGTTGTTTCTATAACATGTACTTATTAATTTTAGATAACAACAATACTTCAGAAGGTTTTATTCAGTTCTATGAAAATATACAGTATTACTATTAAAATTTGAGTAAAGCAGTAAAACGCAGAAAATCTGAATGACTATAAAACGAAGTTAATCTAAATGACAAACTGAAGTTCAAAAACACAAAGCACTCTTTAAGTTACATCTTTGAAGTTTAACTATAGTTTATGGATTAAACCTTGATGCTCCTCTGAAATTTTTAAAATGTAACTTTATTTTAGATCCTTTCTATTAGATCCTTTCTAAAGTTTAAAGATGGATGATAATTATTACGCAATTCACCGCTTATACGCATGAAACTGTTTCTCTGTTCGGTATTTTAATTGACTTATTTCTGTGTTGCGTCACGCCCTTCTCTCGAGGGCAATTCGTCTCGCTCAACGAGTGAGATAGTAAAATGCTATTACAAAGCTTCCTGTGCAAAAGCGAACGTTTAATCATTAAGTTAAACATTTGAATAATGTAACTAAATACTTTTCCAGAAGGCTTTTTTAACTTTCTTCACTGATGACTGAAAATTCAGCAGTCACTTCTTTTAAGCTATTACGCTATGGGGCAACTGTTATATATATATATATATATATATATATATATATATATATATATATATATATATATATATATATATATATATATATATATATATATATATGTGTGTGTGTGTGTGTGTGTGTGTGTGTGTGTGTGTAATATAGTGCGCATAATTAAGTCGTCTGAACTCGAAAAAGGTAAATTTAAGTGTTTTCAACAATATTGGAGAAAATGTAGATGCTTCTGAACACGCTATTGGAATCAATAATCAATGTGTCGTGAACAGTACTCGCAAAGTCACAGAGATTGAGCTATCTATCATTTATAAGCAAACCAGTCGAACAGATTTTCCTTTTCTGCACAGCTTGTTTTGGTGAGCAAATATTTTCTCCACTTAGTAACACAAAAAAGTAAAAATAAATCGACTTGAATATTGAACAAGCCCCGATAGTTAAGATTTCCACAAAACTCCAGAAAACTTCGGGTATAATCAAATTTAATGAAAACTCTTCATGAATTCCGTCGATTCATAGGGTAAAACTGAAGTTGTTATTACATCATTTATATAATATTTTGTGAAACGAGTCTTGCTAAATATTATTCGGAAACATTATAAGTAGGTTTCAACAATATTGGAGAAAACGTAGATGCTTCTGAGTGATCTCATCTATTTTATTTTTTGTACAATTAAGCACATTATTTGTACCCTCCCGAATTACTATTTAAAATAATTAATACGTCATGGTCATACAACTCATACAGTCAAGTGTCAATACTTTGGACAGTACACTGTAAAAAATTTTGGATGGAAAAAAGGTTTTGTTGCAAAAAAATTTCCTGAATCACATCAAGTTCCATGAATGCCGATTCCGTGATGAAAAACATATTTATAGCTACCAGTGTAAAAATATATTAATTTCCTTTTTTAGGCGTTCCTCTTTCAGCTTCGTCACAGCCTCTCCGGACTGACTGAGCCCCGATCAAGGGCGAAATGCAGTCTCTGGATAGTGCAGCATTGAATGAATTTCTGGCAATTTCATCTTAGCTTCTGCCATATTTACTTAAGAAGCTTTCGTGGCAAAGCAGGAAGGTACCGAGCTATTACTTTATACAAAAATAGTTTTCACTGAAGTTCCTGAATTATTCAAGAAACATGACTGGCTTTGACTGGGAAGAGTTTTGAATTTTTCAGAATGGTTACAGGTTGATTTCAGGAAGATAACTAGCTTTTAAAGCGAAACTTTCTTGATTTTTGTAAAATATATTACCCGAAGAAAGTAGGCACATTAGCAGCCCGTTATTTTCTAGGAACGTTTCTGAATCGATTCTACAGTGTAACCTAGTTTTGAAGAAAGTGAGGAAATTCCCACTTAGACAGCTCGATGAGCAGTAGACATTCTACGTCGTCTGTGTTTAGAAGAAAGTCACAAAAACTCCAGTTAAGGCAGCACGATGAGCACTAAACAACATGTGCCACTTTATTTGTTCAACTCTCAAGCGTCGTCTGCAACAAAACGATTAGATTCCAAGTGTCTTTAACTTGAAAGTGCATTAGAAGACGCGTCACCGGTATTACTGTAGATTTTATGTAAAAACCTACTAACTGGTGATTTACTAGTTAGTAAGTAAACTGACAACTAACTAAGCTAAAACTAGCTGTTCATTAAACACACTAATAATATCTGAAAACACAACAAATAAGGGAAATTTTATTCACAATAAAAGCAGATATATTTAATTGAAAGATTTCATTTTAAACAAGAGAGCGACTAAATGCGAGCCAAGGGCCCTGATCCAAAACGCAGTGAGGTAAGTGCACTAAATCCCAGATTTAATCAATATATTACTAAATCTCTATCCTGTGCCAATCTGCAGATCCTATTAGGGAAATACTGCATTAGAGAATTCAATCAGAATTTCCCCACAGTACGATCATTGAATACAGACAAGAATACGTAATGATCAAAATACCCATTGTATAATCGATATGTGAAATAATACGAGTCCTTATAATATTGCACGCAATTATACCGTTTGCAAACTATTGGCAAAAATATTAACTCGGATTCATGCGTCTATATAATGCAATAATGGCTTTCATTGTGTGTATATTAGGGTGGATCGATGCTATTTTTTTAAAAGTCGGAAATGTTAGTCAACGGAAAGGTTGTGTTAGTATCAGATGATTGTAAAAAATGTTTTGAACTCAAAACATATTCAGGCGCCTCGCCCCTCCAGGTCTTTAAAATTTCTCCAAATAATAATAAAAAAATATTTAAAAAAATTTTATGTATGAACATTTTTTATTAGTCAGTAACACTAATAAATATAAGTATTAGAAACTGTAAGAACCGTTACAGTATTTTTGGAGTTATTATGTTACTTATTTATAGGATTCTCAGGGTCTTCCACGAATGATGTCACGCTTTGAAGAGGAAGAGGGGGGAGGAGGGTAAGGGAATATTGTAGCTGTGTGCAAAAAGGAGAGAGGGGGTAAGAGGAATTGTACACTGTTATAACCAGGGGTTCCAGACGAATGAATATATTCACCTTAAAGTGAAAACATGTTGCCCAAAGGTGCCATGCTAGACAGGAAATAGAGCAGGGGTGCCATTACAGCAAGCAATCGCAGATTCGCAGAATGACTCGCTGGCGCATGCGCTTTGGCATACATTCAACCACTTCAATATGGCGGATAGGCTGCATCTATGTAATGGATTAAAATTCAACTTTTCTAGGATTAATTTCCAAAATAACAAGTACAGCTTTTGACCACTTTGTAGCTTTTAGGGCTTTCAAACATAGTTAAGTGTTTAAAAGTACGTTTACTGCTTTTCAGTTACCGTTACTGTAGTTTAGTTTCAGTTTACCGTTACTGTCGTAAAATTTCCATCATTCAAAACGCTACTAAAAATATCTATCATTATTTTCTTGAGTACTCGATAAGCAACATTTAATCACCAAAATAATAACCCGCAATAAGATTAACAATAACCATCACTCGAGAACCTGAATAAAAATGGTTCTTGTACTTCGTAGATTATAACAGAAGAGCAACCAGAAAAAAATGAACTGAAAGTAAAAAGAAATCTTTCTCCGTCTAGCGTTTTTTTTTTTTTTTTTGCTTTTTCATTCAAGAGTTTGAATCATTTCCTGTTAGTAAGTATGTCGATGGTGTTATTTTGTGAAGCCGATAATATAGCGTTAGAAATTTCTTTTGGTTTTGAAACTGTCGAAAAACTTCATGTGCATTTTATTTTGTTACTCTTGAGTAAAATTTTGAACGTTTGTGAAACGATTTTGTTTTTCCGCATCTGTAATATTGTATAATATTTTTGGCTCTTCCTTCAAATAAACCATAAGTACCCCTACACTTCATTTTCGATACGTATCATGCTGTAGTAAATTTCAATAACATATTAAAATATTTGAGCAATCCGAGTGGGGAGTTAGAGCAGCGATTCTCGACCGGTACCGGTCCTCGGAAATTTTTTTCCGGTCCTCAGTGGTTTTTTCTTCATCAGGTTGCTATTTCTTTGCTTAAATTAAATAAGTAAATGAATAAATTAAGATAAAATAAAGAAATTAAATAATAACAATAATAATGACATTTAATTGTTTACATAAAATTTATAATAAATCGTGCTCTTTCATTTCTCACAAATGATTATTAACTTACCTATGATTATTGAAATATTTACTCGTCTTGAATTTTTAAATATATTTGTGACAGCTTTTTGATAACAAGTAAAGGGGCTAGATATTTCTTGTTTTATTTATTTTTAATATTACTAAAAAACTCATCAGTACACAGAATTTTTTGACAAGTTTTTAACGGCCCCAGAGTTTTTATCCTTTTTTAAAAAAATAAATAAAAATAATAATTTCACTGGTCCGCAATTTTTTTCTTTGCTTTTATGTGTCCGTGGGTCAAAAGAGGTTGAAAAACACTGAGTTAGAGCACGATCAGATGAATTAAAGCAATGTACACTTCTTAACTATGTTAAAAACTCTGAAATATGATCAAATGTTGTAATTACAAGTTTTAATCATTTCCAGTACTGAATTCAATGTGAAAAAATGTCCAAAAAGTAGAATATCATGAATCAAAACTATTAAAAAAAAAAAACTACACATCTAGAATCTGTATTCAAAAACGCACACAATACGGGAGGGGGGAGGGGGGATGATCACGGTAGAAAACAGTAAGGAAGCTATTTTTCTCTCCGAAGGTTCCTTCGTTTCACCCCCGCAGCCTGTCTTTCACTAGAAAGACGGCGTTTTGCGTATACCTAGAAAGACTAGCAGCTGTCACTTTGATCGCAGTACTTAAAATATTGGAAATTTCCTCCTTTTAGGATTTTTAACCGTAGAAAAGATGTTTCAACATGTCAGAGTTTAATTTAACAATTTAATCGTAATATAATCTGCAAATAAGTCTCAGATAGCTTTTTTTTTAATTTTATGTTCGATCAAGTGAAATACACATGCTTTACCCAATTGGCATTGAGATAGAGCTAATTTGTGCAAAAAAGAGGATATTTTCTTAGCATGTAATAACTAATAAATACTCTAATCAACCATGCATGTGTTTGGTTTAAAAATATCTAAATATCGCATGATACCGCACATTACTATCTGTTACAGTATTTCGATATACTTATGTTATCAGGTCACCTGTATATTAGCCATTAACATTTTTTTTTTTTGGCTATCAGAACAAATGCTCGTAGATTTATTTCCACTTAGTTTAATTTCACACTAATTTAATCTTTTTCCTGAGGCAGATACTTATTTATATGCAGCAAAATTGATCAGTGGAGGTGACTTGGAGGAAATTGGAGAAATAGGAGTTCTGTTTTTGAAAATTTCCCCTTTTCTTTCGTAGGATCCTTTTCCCTTTTTCTTTCACTGCTTTTTATATTTTGAGCATCAGTTTTTATTAGCGAGGTTTCTTCCGATTCTATCTCAGAAGAACAATCCTTTTCTAAAAATCTAGGCTCCAAAAAATATTTGCAATAATCTCATGAAAGCAAACTGTTCTCATCGCTATGAATATATTTCTCTTCAGATAAGTCAGACTGTTCATTCGAACCATAATCTGTTTTAGATAAATCTGCAACAGTTTCAGGAATTAAGGTTCCTATACGTTTTGCTTGTCAACGGTTTTTCTCGACATTATGAAGATAATTATGTGACTGAGCACTTCATTATCATGGAAGAAAATAAACGTCAACGCTTCAAGCAAAGCATATGTTTTGGTGAACAAAAGAATTCCAGCAAACATTTTTGGAATTTACCTGTTTTATATTTTTTTTCTTTTTAGACCCAAAGTAATTTCACGTGTCCAGTCACATGCTTTTCAAATTTACCTTTCTCAACTTTGTCCCCTGTTTAGATAGCAGAAAACTGAAATCATGCAACCAGCTGTTGTTTCGCATTTTTCTAATAGTTCAAAGAATTAAACCTGACCAGCAGGTACTACTCAAGCCCAAAAGAACATTACTCACCCTGACAACTAACAATAGTCCATAGTACACACAACTGATAAGAGAAAAAAGAAGAAAACGGATGCATAAAGAAAGGTTCACCTAAAGGTTACGGTCAAAATGACCATAGTCAGTCTTTCTAGGTATAAACATTTATAGCTGCTATAATAATAATAATCCTAAAGAAAAAAATTACTGTTTAAGATCTTAATAAATAGTTAGGAAAAGTCAAGGAAGGGAAAAAGAGTTTGAAAAATAAACGCAGCAAATATGAGCATTTGAAAATCGTTTGCGGTCAAAAGGACCGCTTCCGTCTTTCTAGTAAAAGGAGCCCATTTTCAACCAACTAAGAGGTGCCATTTCGGCTCCGTATTGGGTGCCGCTGGTGAACAAGCTTTTCACCCCTGAAAGGTGCTAAACGCAACCTGTAGTTTTAACAGTGTAACATCACAAAGCTTGGTTAAAAAAAAAAAAAAGAGTTGAACTAGGTTAATACGAAATGTCAAATATACATCAATTTGTTCGTATTAGCCGTTATTCATAAAAACTGTAAATTAGTAATACTTTGAAAAAACACAAAAATTTTTACCAATATATAAAAAATATTACTACGAATACACACATTTTAATCTAATTGTTAGTACATCAAAAAAAATCTCTTATTTCTTTTGAATGAAAGGAAAATATTGAAAAAGGAAAATTATAGTCGACAATCGTGGAATAGGTTGTAATGCAGAACGGAAGGTGAGCAGCTTTATTTCCGAGTAAATTGAAGTGTGCACAGGTAAACAAATGTTCGAGCTTTATGTTCTATGAAAATATTTAGTATTTTCCTCTCTTTACACACTGGAACTTCTACGAACTACCAGACAAAATAATGAATAATTTCTAAAAATGAAAATTACAGTATTTAACCACGAACATTTCAAGTAAAGAGGTCAGAATTTTTTGTTAGTCTTAGCCGATACTTTCAATTTAATGTACGTATTATAAGTGACGGTTTTAATGTAATTAGATAACAAAACCATTCTTAACGAACGAAATGTTCGTTTTAGTCGTGATATCGTATGAAATGTGATCTTTCAACTGCATTTGTAGCAATAATATGTGTAAATGTAGTTTGACTTGTTACTGTAAATGAGGAGGGAAGGTTAAGTGTAACACTTTTTGATAAATGAGGGAAGAGGTCAAATATGTTGAAAAAAAGCATGACACAATTTAACGACAATACGCAGCACCTATTAATTTTTAAGCTGAAGCAATTAGATTCGCAGATTTTCGAATCCGGTGCTAAGTCTTGATACGACTTGTATGTAGCAGAACCGGAAACTTGTAAGAAAAAACTTCTGAATGTTTAGTTATGTTTTTGAATGTTTAATTAAACTTCGAATGTCTTAGGTTGTGAGACAAGAATACAACACGAGATAAAAGAGCTGCAAATGAAAATTTTATTTTCATGTTTTTTTTCCTCCCACTTCAAGGAATCCTTTCGCATTCATTTTATCATTAATGTACGACGGTAAGTCATGAAGTAAGTCACAAAAGACACTAATAAAATAATCAGTCCGTGATACTCACTCAAGACTATATTATTTTTTCATATAATCTCCTGCAACGTTGATGCATTTATCCCATCGTTTTATCATAGACCCAACTCCAGCTGCATAAAAATTCCTTGCGTTGGTGTTCATGCTGAACGTCATCTGCAAATTGTTTGCCTAGAAGATGCTACTTCAGTGGACCAAACCGTTACCCTCGCAACAGAGACCAAACAGATGGAAATTGCCTGTGGCCAAGCCTGGGTTGTAAGTTGGATACTGTCCGTTTAGTTTACTAAAACAATACCTTGATGGTAAACAATTTGCAGATGACGGTGGCGGCAAAGTTCAAAATGAAGTAATGTTGTGGATGAGACAGCAACTTAAATAACTTTATGCAGCTGGAATTGAGGTTCTTGATAAAATGATGATGGTATAAGTGCAATAGCGTTGTAGGAGATTTGTAAGCAGGAAAATAAAAATTGTGTTTAAAAGAATTACTTAATGACTTGTATTTTGGACGTATTTTAATGAAAAGGTGCAGTCTACATCTTGAAAGTATTTCTATGAATATAAAGAATTTTTCAATTTTTTTATGGAGTTGTTTCCGAAGATTAAAATGTATTCCAGTTTAACTTTATAAACTGACAACTTTTATAATCATCAATCGTAATCCTTAATGAGTTACGGAAACATTTTTTAAATACTAGATTCATTTTTATTTTAGTTAATTGGTTCAATTAGTACTCTAATTAAACGTCTCGAGACATGATTTCGTTTTTATTAGGAAAAAACCGCTGCAATTCAAGACGCAGTTACTTTCAAGAAAAAGGAAAATTTTCAATTCAAAATGATTATAATGAATATTCCGATATAATGAAGGTTTATTAAAGTAAAATTGAAAGAAGATAATACTTGACCCCAATCCTTTCTCCGATCGAAATGCAATAAAAAATGCTTTCACAAATTTCAAAAGCAGCTTAATACTCAATTCATCTTAGTTAATGATGGTTTAACAAAAATCCGCTTTAACTTATTCCCCATATGCTTAATGGAGAGTTTGGATTCACTTTAGAAGTTGCAATTAGAACATTAAAAGTTCAATGGAAAAGATTGGATTGCTTTTTAGAGAGCATAAAATGATCGAAAATTCAAGTACAATGATGTCATACATTGGAATAATGGGGGGGGGGGGGGATCGTGAAATTATGAGTTTGTGACAACCGAGTACGTGCGCGTGAACGAGATGTGTGACATCACACACGTTTTAAGTAGCAATATGCGTATATAATACAGCGTGACGTGATACAAGGGAAGGGGAGGGAGTAAGGTGAATTGTGACCTTTTCTGACAATGGGGACAGGAAGAGAGTATCAAATACATCGAAAAAAAGAGTGACACCATTTATTGATAGCTGTGAAGGTAAAAACTAGAATTTAGTTTACTCGAATAGACATTGTCAAAGCTACAGCAATTTTAAATAAATTAACAAATTCATACGCACTGCTAATGGCACCGCACTGCACTATCAGTTATACTGCTACTGTCTGACCATCGGTTACATGGAAAGTTTAATATCTGCTTTATAGGCGGAAATGGACGCACCTATTAGTTTGCAGGGGTGGTAGTTTGTTCGTCACAGATGTGCACTTTTGCCTATTTAGACGCAGTTTTGTACAAATGACAATTCTTTCACCAAATCATTTCTTAAATCTAAACTATATTCGATCTACTATATTCTTACTACAAAAAATAATTGATATATTTTTACCAACACAATCTTGCGCTTACCATTTTAATTCTACTTTTCCTGGCGAAATGAAAACATTGTATTTTCATTTTGTTGTTTCCATAGAAACTGTTTGTTTCCACTCTTTTTCAACTTAGAGAATGCAATAAATTAATTAGGCACTAGTGACATTATAAAACACGTGAATCAAAATCCCATCGCTATTTTTCCTTCTTCCTGCTAAAATTATTTTAGATGGAATCGTTTTAACTTGGCCAATGGCCAAATTATATACAATCCATGGTCAAACAATAACTGCACTGCGGTATGATTTATAACTGTTCAGTATGTATTCGTTTTATGAATGTTCATATTTAAAAGCACATCAGTCTATGAAAACTTAACGTATAGAGTTTTCCGAAATCAGATTATTTTCATAAAACAATATACACTGAAACTCTGTTATAACGACATCTAGGGACCCAAAATATTTATGACGCAAAAGTCAAATGACGTGATCGACGATCATTTATTGTGTTTATGACCGAATGAAGGAATTGAAGCTTTTGACGTTATAACAGATTTGTCACTGTGAGCAAGTTGAACTGTATCCAATCACTTGTAATTAAATAAAAATGTTGCTACAAAAACGGCGCATAATTTAAAGGCAGTTGCTTTTTTTCTTCTTGGTGCGACTTTTCAACTGCGGTTTAATGTGTTCTTTGAAATTTTTGTATTTTCTGTAAACAAGATTGAAAGTTCATTAAACAAGTTTAAACATTCTATATAAATGAGGTAGGATTCGAGAAATAAATTAGTTATTGTTGCCCAAACATTTTCGATCCGAAAATCGCACGTCATATTAAAACGATTTTCAACGCGGACCAGAGCACATACAAAATTTCAAGATTTTTCTTAATACTATGAGAAAATATGCAAAAGGAAAGAAAATAAAGGACCCATAATTTTTGTCATCAATACTAGATGCTTATTTTATTAATTGTTGTTCTTAGAGAAACCAATTTCCGAATCATTAGTCAACACCAAAAATGCATCCGGCTCAAAAATAGCTTTTTCGAAAGTATTGTGCCTCGCTAAACACGAAAATCACCATAAAAAGTTGATACTAGCTCTAGTTTTCAAGATACAGAGCCAACTAGAATAGTGAATTTTCACTATCGTTCTTTTTTCCTGGCAGATAGAAACTACCCCTACGGGACTGAACCTTCTCAACTTCGACCGCTGGTGAAGATAAAAAATCTCACTACATAAAACTGAAATGGACTTCAAGAAATTATAAATTCTGGGAAGAAAAATGCAAAAAATCAGAATCTAGCAGATCCACCCATTTCTGCTTCTGCCGATGCTCATTCTACTGGGGATCTTAAAGAGATTCTTGAAAGATTTGAAACGAGCTGATGTGTGCATCACATGACTTTCTTTTACTCCAATTAAATGTCATTTTTTCATTATTGGCAGTCTTAATATGATTCAATAGTTTACTCCCCAAATGTCACCAATGGTAACAAAATTGAAACCAGATTTAAATATAAAAAAAATTAATTTGAATTTTGACATCTTGAATTCAAATTATGTTTTTCGCAATCACGAACGAGTGTATGTAGGGTGTGTGTTTGTGTGTGGGGGTATGTGTTTGTGTGTGGGGGTATGTGTTTGTGTGTAGGGGTTATGTGCATGTGTGTGAACGCATGTGTGTTTGTGTCTGTGGGCTGGTATGAGTGTGTGGGTAGTTGTGTGTATGAATGTGTGCTTGGGGGGGGGGTATGTGTATGTGCGTGTAGGCATATGTGTTTGCGTCTGTGTGCAGGTTTGATTGAATGGGTAGTTGTGTGTATGTGTGCGTGTATGTTTTTGTGTGTGTATGTGTGGGTGTCTGTATGTATGCGTGTGTGTATGTGTTTGTATGTGTGTGTAGGTGTGTGTGTATGTGTGTGTGTGTAGTTGTGTATGTATGCGCGTGTGTGTAGGACATGGATGCAACCTGAAGACCGCTTTCGCTATAGGAGCAGCATCGTGAGGAGCCCATCGACGGTGATGGTGCAGAGGGTGGCGGCGGGAAAAATGAAAGAAAGAAAATGAAGAAAAATTTGTGAGAGATGAAAGAAACACCGAGGAAGCCTTTAAGTAGTATTACAAGCATTTCTAAGCAGCAGAGAACACGATAACTAAAAACTATTGATCAAACTACAAAAGTTCTGTGACCATTGATGAATGATGTGTCGCTAAAACTCCATTTTTTTCACTTTTGCCAGGATATTTTGCTTAAAAACTAAAGATATGAGCAGTGAGCATGAGGAAAGGTTTCAACATGATATCTTTACAATGGAGCGCAGATATTAGGGTCATTGGGCTGAGTTAATGCTCATTTAATGCTGCTAATCTACTAAAAGAGATGGTCCTTCTTTGGCGTACAAAAAGCAATCGAAAATGTAGCGTTTGCAGCAATAAGCCAAAAGCAATCACTGCTTCCCGAAAAATAAGCATTATTTATTAATGCAGGAACTATTTAATAACGTTTATTGAACAAGACTTTTTTTGGCGTCAAATATTAATTTCAAATCAATGTGTTATTGCTGGGTATCTTCCTCTAGTGGGCTTTTATGTATTTTGAAAACAAGAGCTAATAAAAACAAATCCACTACCCTATTCGTTTTTCTCGAAACGAAATTAGTAGGAATTGTCTTTTTAAAACCAGGATACAGACAAATGTTTTTTTTTTTTTTTGTTGGCTAGTGATATTTGTCACCAAATGTGTGGCATTCTCACTAATCGTGCTTTTTTATATGTAACTTTAAACGAAACAACGCCCACACGGATAAACTTCATAGATCAGATGATGTGCCCCACGGACCGTAAAACAGTGGTACCCAACATAAGGGTACCACTGTTTTAAGTCATTCAAAAGAAATAAAAGTTCCATGAAACATAAACGTTATGCAAGAAGAACAAAAAATGACAACAACAATTTCAGCAATGGGAAATTTTCTCGCCAATTTGGCATGTTCCACGTTATGACGATTCCCCCTTATTTATCAACTATAGCAAAAAGTTACTTGTTATAAAAGTATTATTTACAGAGACAATCACACAGTTGAGAGTCAACAACTTTCACCTAAAGTTGCTTAATTAAATTTCCTTAGAAAATGATTGCTACCCAGGAAGTGCTTGCTTGACTTCAGATTGGTCTGATTGAAATGAGTTAATGGTTACTTATAGATCAGGAGCTTTTATTGAAGTCAACGTCACGTTTAGATGAAACATTGAACATTGATTGTTTTTCCGTCAGAGCAATAGCTATCTGTTGTTTCTCATTTAGCCTTTCGGGAAAATAGTTGGATATATTAAATGCAGTATTCCTGAGAAAAAATTATATGGGATGAGTATGAATATATAAAGCAAATAATCTGTTATTGCTGTTGAGAACAGGGAATTATCATAACATGAAACGCTTGGCACGTTTTAAAAATTATTCGCCAAATTAGCCTAAAGAACGTGATTATCTGTTTTTCAAGTTAGGAAAAAATCCATATTGCTGAAATTATAAACTTCACGTTTGATTTTTAAACAAAACATGTTACTAAATAAGAGAAATAGTTGCATTAAAACGAAAGAAAATCCTACTAATACTAAATATAAACCATCGAAACATAAAAAATCAGCCAAATATTGAAAAAAAAAAATGCCGTTAACATGTTAACTAACAGCTTGCCACATATTGATTGCATTTATTTTTTGAATGCCTATACTGCCGTGCTATAAGCACAAAAGTCGTATCTGTACTTTTTCTCAAAATTGAGTTTTTATCCACAAGTTTTTCTTTGGAACCCTAAATTACCTAATTGCAATGTGTTATATATGGTCATTTGTGAGTGGGAAATATTTTTAAAAAAAAATTTAAGAAGTAGCATTTGAATCAAGTAGTATATGAAGGCATAAAACTTTCAAGCGCAGCAATATCTCGCTATGAGCATAGCTGCAGATACGACTTTTTATAAGTTTTGCGATGTCCACAACCAACTAGTTCCTTATGTAGGCTGACTGGGGTTATTGTGCATTGGGTAATTGTGAACGACCTCTATAGGTGATTTTCAAATGTGTTACCCCATTAGGTTTGACACAATTTGAATTTTTTTTTTTTTTTTTTTTTTGTTATAAAGATTAAATTTTCCCTAGGTATAAATTCCTTACAATAAAGTTTTCTAACCATTTGATTATTTGTGGGTAAATTTGCTTAGATTTTAGAAATTCCAAATATCTTCTTGGCATGTCACCGTTTTTCTCATGAGTGTTACCTTTATAAACCGTCATTTATTGTAGCAACAATTAAAAAGCGGATTTCGAGTATTTGTTTGGTTTTCTAGTTGTTTATAATCTATTTATTTTCATTGAAATATACATTTTTGTTGGAAATATGCCTAACTTAGGTGCATAAAGAACAAGAACGTATCGAGAAAGAAAACGTGCGGGTGAAGTAAAAAAAGAAAAGATAAAAGTTTTACTTCTATTGTGTGTCGTTATGACACACAGTTCATGTTCTTTTCTAATAAATTTCTCGAAAATCCGGCTCCGAAGAGTACAAGGTTGTCACACACAACAAGTACATCCGTATACCAAATTTAATGTTTAAGGCCTAACTGTTCCTGGTAAGCGCGAAACTTAAAAACATTTTATTTTATTATACGTGTGAATAAAAGATAAATTAACGTATAATGTACTATCATGAGGAATATATCATTACAAATATTAATGGATCTCGAGAACAAAAATAACCATTTAAGATAAATACACCAGTAGTGGCCAGTGCTTCAGTAGTGGGTGGCGACTTCAAGGTTTAAAGTGATCACAGTGAATATATTTTATCTTTTTTAAACTGTGGATCTGCAATATGAACTACCTCTCTTGAAACTCGAACAGCGTATTATAGCCCAACTCTTCATTATTCGTCCCATTTTCTAAAAAATGATAGAATTTCAATTTCTTCAATTTTTAATCCATTTTTTCTCAAACCTCAAATTTTGATCCAGTAGTGGCCACTCCAAAATCTAAAAATTTTAGCAGTGGCCATTTGAAATTCTCCCACATCCAAAAAATTTACATTTCTTACTTTAAATTCAAATCAACTGATGAATAAAGTTGATTCAATATGAAAGTTACATTAAGTACCAATATATAAATCACATTATTATTGTTCGTTTCTTTCTTCAAAGTAGTGTATAAGTAGCTTTGAACAGGCCACTACTGAAACACTGGCTACTACTGGTGTGTTTACCTTACATAAGGAATGTGTGTATACTGATTGTAACCTGAACATTACAGATATATATTAATCATACAAGAGAAAAGTCTGAGTCGTGGAGTGGAAGTGATTTTGGGGTAAAACAATCGAACTGATTTTGGGGTAAAAGAGTCGGAGTCGGTCATTTTCACGTAAAGGTAACAACTCTGCCAGTTGCTTGTGGAGTTGGAGTAAGACTGATTTGGGGGTGAAGGCGTTGAAGTCAAATGCTTTAAAATTCCTGGAACTGGAGCTGGAGTCGGAAATTTTCCCTCTAACTTCGCATCCCTGGTAGAAATAGCTAACGGCATACTTTTTCTTTGTACATAATGTAAATATGTGCTATGAGATTCGTGTCTTTCCCGCATTTTTGCCACTGTAAGGATTTCAGTTAACTTGTACTTGCTGCATTCCATTTGGAATTAAACTAAAAATATTGCTCTTTGTTTTGCAGCATTCGCATATTAAGACTGATAGGTAGGAGATACACAATTAAGAGTTGAATAAGGTCGAAAACTTACAAAAATAATTAAAAATTGAGACATTAATTCGTGATCAATTTTATCATCTAACTAGCTGCTTGGCACGATATTCTTCGAAATTAAAAGGTGTGTCAAGTAACGCGTTTTTAACAGTTAAGCTTATGTAAAGGAAGAAAAAAAAGCTGTGTGCAATTTTCTATCAACAAGTAAATAAGAACAATTTTACGACACAAAATTTAAATTTAGACCTCTTTGGATTCTTTTTCATCCCCCCCCCCCCGCATACGTGAGTTCCTAAGCATCAAAGAGCCTCTGTGCCATATTTGGTTCAGACGTAAACTCTGCACCTCAGAGCCAGAGGAACGTAAGTCACATTATGATAATTTTACAGAAGACATGAAAAACCTTTTTCTGGCCCATGCGAAGGATGGGACGCGCGTTCTTTTAACCAGGGTAAAAAAAATTAAAAGAGGATTTTTTTAAAGAATTAAATTCACGTGGCTCGATGCGGAACATGCTTCTACATATAATGCACTAATAAACAGAAAATCTCCATTTTTGGACTTTGGTTCTTCCGGATCTGAGGTACAGAACTGTGGATTTGTAAAAGGAACATGCACACAAACACTCGCCAACAGCTATTTATATACTCAATAAACTACCGCCCAATAGCCAGGGCTAAAGCAAAAATACATGAAATACACCGCCAGCTCAGTCATTTCCAGCCGAAAACTGCAATTTCGTGCTTATTAGCACTCATCAGCCCGGCATAGGAAAGTGACTGAGCTGGAGATGGAAAACCTCTTTAGGAAGCCAAGAGTGCCAAACAAACTGGTAGCTAATTGGGCTGGTTAGCTGGTAGATGGCTATACCATGCCTTGCCTTCAATATTCGAGTTGAACCGAATCATTGTTTCGGTCACTCGTCTGATCTGCGCTAATTCTATATTAGCTACCAGTTTGTTTGGCACTCTTGGCTTCCTTAAGAAGTTTTCCGTCTCCAGCTCAGTCACTTTCCCATGCCGGGCTGATGAGTGCTAATAAGCACGAAACTGCAATCCTCGGCTGGAAATGACTGAGCTGGCGGTGTATTTCAGCTATTTATATGTTTATACATTGCTCGACATTGAAAATGCAACACCAAGAAGGAGTGTTCAGAAATTTACGCAAATTTTAGAGTAGACGTACATCACTGAGTTATGTAAATGATGTGGAATGCGCAGCTCTCCAACGCAAGTGAAGTAATATATAAGGGAACGAACTTGCAGAATGGGCAATATTCGTGTCGTTATTTCTGACTGGAGAATTATCGAAGAAATTTTGTTTTTGTCTTGGAGGATACGTGTAACACGAGAGAATACCAGGCCGACGTCAACGAAGGCACTTCCAGCAGATAGACAATTTTACGAGGGGTATGGTGATCGGACTGAGAAGGGGAAGTTGGTCCGTACGTCAAATCACAGCTGATACCCATATGGATGCGAGCACGGTGCATCGGCTGTGCCGAAGATGGTTGGAGCAACGAAATGTGGCGAGATTGAGGGGTGCAGGGGCAGCCAGAGTGACGTCAGGACGCGTGGATTGACGCATCCACCGACAAGCTGTAGCAGACCCGCAAGTCACTCGTTCCTCGATTCTGCAGCAAGTGCAAGATACCCTGAATATTTCCGTGTCAACCAGAACCATTTCCCGTCATTTGGTCGCACGTGGTGTGCAATCACGGCGTCCGCTAAGAAGACTGCCATTGACCCCACAACATAAACAGCAACGTTTAGTATGGTGCCGGACTAGAGCGACGTAGATGAGAGAATGGCGAAATGTCTTGTTCTCATATGAATCCCGCTTCTGTTTATCCAGTGATAGTCGCCGCATACGCGTGTGGCGTCGACGCGGAGACAGATCTAATCCGGCAGTAACTGTGAAACGTCCCACCGCACGACAACGTTGCATAATGGTTTGGGCGGCGCAATTGCGTACAATTCCATATAACCTCTACTTCGTATTCAGGGCACTATAACGGCCCAACGATACTTGGATAATGTGCTGCGGCCGGTGGCAATTCCTTACCTTCAAGGACTACCTAATGCAATTTTTCAGCAGGATAAAGCCCGACCACACAGCGCTCGCATCTCCCAACATGCTCTCCAAGGCACACAGATGCTTCCCTGGCCACCGTACTCTCCTGACCTGTCACCAATCGAACATGTGTGGAATGTGATTGGACGCCGTTTGCGGACGCTGTCACTGCCTCGTTCAGAAGACGAACTGTGGCAAATGATTGAAAGGGAATGGAGAGCCATCTCTCTGGACACCATCTGCATGCACCCTTATTGACTCTATGATTAGACGTGTTTCTTTGTATATCGCTGTCCGCGGTGGTCCTACATCCTACTGAGCCGACGCCGTTCTCTCCCTGTATTCTGCCTATTATTTTGAAATTAAGATCATTTATTATTCCTTGCTGTCTCCGTCTTTTCTCCAAATTTCATCAATTTCTGACCACTCCTTCTCAGTGTTGCATTTTCAATGTCGAGCAGTGTATGTATCTAGATTCCGAAACTTGTTCAAAAGAGGCAGTTTAGCTCACCTTCATCTCCTTTACTAAATTTGAGATATTATAGATTTTCATTAAAATAAATATCCCAGAAACTATAATGCTTCTTTCCTAACATTGAAATCAACTTTACCCAAAATACACCCAAGTGGAGTTCTCTTACTATTAGATCGGTTTCTTAGAAAATGAATAAAACCGATAAAGTTTTGGAAAAGTACAAATTACGTTGCTTTAAGGTGTTTTCATTGATTTTTTCTCCTATATGCTTTTGTTCTTAGTCAAATAAATGTAATTTTCAGTGCACCAGTTAAGTTTTCTAGGTGGAAAAAGTTCTACAAAAACAAAATTTGCCGAATAAAATCCAGTTAGATTTTTGAATGCCTACGGTTAGTAAAAATTTCTCGCTAACTGAATTGTAATTTAAGCAAAGATAAAATGCAGTGCCATGAACGAATACAAATAAAAGAATTAAAAGTATTGAGACAATTATTTTAACTTAGATTCAACTTAGATACTACGAAATGTTTTCTTGCACGAACCAAAAAAAAGGTAAGTTGATTTACACCAGGCACGTATCCAGAGGAAGGGAGGGGTCCTAATTCCCCCTTAAGTGTTCAAAGATAGCCTAAAGCTGCGTTTTAAGATTTGAATTTCGAAAAATTCGTACTAGACCTCTTATTTAAGACATGACCACCTTCAAAACCAGAAGCTGGATCTGCCCTTGTTTATAACATGAAGTTGTGTGCTTCATAGATGCTCTAGGAGAGTCTGTATGAATGTGCCAGACATAAAGGGACAGTAATTTTTACTGTGAGAAGCTGTTTTAGCGATACCAAACGAACCCCTTTCAATTGAAATGATAATGTGGGAACAGGTGTTAATACCCATCAAGGAAAAGATATACGGTTTTACCCTCAGCAAGCCCTCCAAGTAGACTGACCTGTACAAAGTAAACAGGGACATGAGCTTTTTTTGTCTCTGCACAAAAATAGTGAACACACGCTTCATAATTATAAAGTGAGCTTCCAACAGTTACGCAAAATTTCTGAGAAATAAAACTATAGTAGGGGAACAAGGAGCAAAGTTAAATAGCGGGGCAAAGTGAAATGCTAAAATATTTTCTCTGCTTTTAGCTCCACCTATCTGGTATTATTTTAACTATTTAGTACCAAACGTAGTTTATTCCAGTCAGAAATAAATACCGCTGAAGATTAAAACATTTGGTAATACAGGCAACTTTAAAAAAATGGTACTCATATTGTAATATTTTGTTGTAAGTCAAAAAAAAAAAAAAAATGTTACTATAAAATGATAAAGTTCTTGTTATTAACATTTTATATATTAATTGAGACCTCCTAATGTTCAATGCAGCAAAAATTTAGTTAATATTGAGTTTATTTGTATTTTAAATAAATTGTAAAAATAGTCAAGTACATATGGGGCAAAAAAGGAAGGGGTAAAGTGAAAAAGTTTGCTTCATTTACTCACTCAATCATGCAATGTAAACACATATGTTTTAATTTAATAATTGATTCATTTACATTCATTCATTTAGTGATTCACTTATTTAGTCATTCATTCACTTATTTTCGTATTCTTTCATTCTTTTAGTAGCTCATTTATTTTATTTCATACATTAATTGATTTATTAATTTAGTTACTCGATTTTTGTTTCATTATCTTTTCATTTATGCATTCAACCTTTTATTTACTGATTCTTTTGATCAAAAATATGTTTTATAATCAAATAGAAAATATTTCATTCAAAAAATATTTTATTTTTCACTTTGCCCCATGATAAAAAAAAAGTGAAAATTTTCCATCTTTTTTTGAAGACTCAAACTTACTGTCAAAAATAAAAAATACTGTTTCAACGCAAGTTTTATTATAAAATACAATGTTCTTTCTTTATGTGCAGTAATTTTCAAAACAAATTTCCGATTTATTCATTTTGAAAAAAACTCAGTCATCTTAAGCATTTCACTTTGCCCCACATTTCCCTACATGCCATATACCAGGCCAGTTAATAACCGAACTGGAGGCAGATGTCATCTATTGAACTTGAGATCGCCAACAAGCTAGTAGATACCAGAGTGCCTAGTTTCAGTAGATGACATCTGTTTCCCGCTCGGTTATTCACTATTCCAGACTGATGAGTTATAAGAAGAACGAAACTGCAGTCTCTGGATATGATAACCGGGCTGATTGGTATATTGCGTGCAGTTCTATCTCTGCCCCTGCTTATGGGAGGTAACTTATTGCTAAAAACTGATATTTTCGTTTTGATCAACGTAATATCCGCGACATTTTTAACGTAATTAACTAGTAAACCAAACTTAATAAACAAAATGTTCGTTTTAACCGTGATTTCATTTTTACCGTGCATGTATTAACAGAGTTCAACTGCACCTATGCCTAAGTATCGATTATTGCTACGAGTACAAAGGACGATCAGTTTTTTTAAAATACAGTAAGTTTCTTGCAATTTTGAAATGTGTATGCGCTTTATTTACGTGGCAACTGTGCTTTTTTTACGGAAAGCTTTTAAAAAAATATGTTGCCCAGAGGAAAGTCGGAAGAAGGGTGGCACCTAGGAGAGATGCCACAAGCCTTTTATTTTTTGCAAATATTGATAGAAAGCATTCAGACGCGCAGTATAGGTGCACGTGCACGATCATATTTCTTTAAACTGAAAACGAATAACTGGAGTGCCAATTTGATGATTACTTTCGTTATCATCAAAATATTTAAAGTAAATTGTTATTATAAGTAAACTGCACAATATATATTTCCCTATTGAAACTTTTTTCAACACTACATGTTCAAATATTTCTTGCATTCTAAATATTGTAACTATACATGATTTTAAATGCAAAACTACGTGCGGTGTGTGTGTGTGTGAATGCGACAATTTAATTTACGAGGGCAGACCTCTATGGGGTGCGACTTTTGAACAGTACAAAACTGAAATGCATAAATGGAGGCAACAAGATGGAGGGGGGGGGGGCAAGTCAAGGGAGCATTTGCTAAGCAAAAGCTTAGTAACGTGACTTAACAACGACGGATGGTTGACACGTTTTGCGTGAAACTAGCGAAAGAAACCTGACTTTCGCTTTAAAATACAATATCACGTGACTTGGTGTCTTTGTTCCACGAATGAATGTCTTCCTCCCTTCATTTTATCTCTTCTCAATTTAGGGTAAATGAGGAAAATAAATATTCGGGTCAAAAAACGGGTTAATTAAATTTTTTACATTGCAACATTGTCTTTTTTCCCATACAACAAGCAGTTATAACAAAATATATTTTGTATAAATCAAAATTGGTTAAAAATTTTTGAGGAAAAGTAAAAAGTACTAGTTTTATAAAAACTGGAAATGTTTCTTCACTTGATTCATTTGTAGCATACTTACGAACCAAAAACTGAAATTTGAAAATATAAGTGAACAAACAATTCTGTGACCAGCATCTTGCGGTGCACTTGTAACTTTAGGCGTAACATGGCAAGCATTAGTAGGTGCATTTTATTTGATAACTGATTCTCTGATTAGTGGGAAAAAATTGAGGATACACACAAAAAGAAAAAAAATGCATTGATTAAATTGATAATATTTTTGCAGATCAAAGGTGAAATGAAAAACAAAATGAATATAGTCCAGCTGTCAATAGTTGGCCCTTGACTCCGCAATATTTCAGAATCGTCTATCTTCATGAAGGAGAGATACGCAGAGGAAAATTAGCGAATGGAATTCGCAATGTGGCATTGGTTTTAGTACGTGAAACGTTACCTAGTAGTTTAAGAAATTAGCCTAAGAGGAGAAAAAAAAATAATTAAGTTCGGTCAAGGCAGATGTCTGATTGAACAGTTTATATTGCAAGAAAGTGGGTGGATCTTCCTTTTACTTCTTTCAGCAGCCGTTGGTCAGAGACAACAACGCCTCCTATAATTTATTTGAATTGAAACTTGTTGAGAGTAGAGTCGCAATAAAAGATGCAAAGCTAGTCATTTTTACTTTTTCGCCTACCTAATGCAATTATTGCTGCAACATTTCAGGTTTAAATAATTACATAACGAAAATATACTATGAGTACATTATTTTTCATATCGCCAAAATGTCGTTCAACTCGAAAATATGCCACGCGTCTATTCTTCCTCTATTTTCAGTAATGGACTGGTTTTGTCAAATGATTGAGATGTGTCATTTGTTTGCGGTCAAACTATACACAGGGGAATTATTTTCAATTAAATTTCTGGTAAGCTAGATTTTTTGAGTTGCTGTACAGTAAAATAAGTATGCTGATTTCAGAACTTTAGTTAGTTTCATTGTATAAGTTAGGTTCATCCTACTCTTTATGTGAAAATGACCATTTAAACTAATTTCTGTGGGAGAAAGCGTAGCGCAGGAAGTCCTATTGATCTCCTATTGGCTGACAATACCTTTTCAAATGAAAGTAAATGCTTATTTTCGGAAATATTTTATCATTACCCGGAATTGGTCAAACTCTGTATGTATACAAAGTCTCTTACACAACAGAATAAACTATTATCTTCCCAAGTATACATGCTATTGAAAGTATACTTTTATCACAAAAGCTTTTCACTCTGCCATAAATCAGTTAAAGATTCAAAACTTTCGATTGGTTTAAAATGCAGTAGCGCTATTACTTTGCTTCCACAAAAGATTTATAAATGTTTCGGTTACCATGTCATCTGAAGAAACAAAATTTCACGGAAACTCATTTCCATTCAGATTACAAAAGCCACAAAATTAATTATTTATGCCCTTGGTCTTAACATGACATTGAACTTTTACATACGAGCTCGAAACTCCAAGCCTGTAAAATCGAAAATCAATAATATACCAGGTGAATAATGGAACCCATTTGATGGCAATAAAAGACACAATTTTCTGAAGCATTCCTCAATGTTGCAGAGGAAAACATAAAACCAATAATTGCATCCTTGCGACTACGTGGTGGAAATTCAAAGTAGTACCTGTTGTCATTTCATACGAAGAAATGGCGGGCAAATTTTAAAATTATTATTCGAGTTCATTTAAATTTCAGCGTATAATGAATAATTGTTAATGACATGCAACGTAAGAAATGCTGTTCGTTGCAGTCACTATTGGTAGGCAAAATAATATGCTAAAATCTAAGTTCATAAAGTGTTGTATTTTCTGCAAATGTGAATTTAAAATATGAATACAATCGTTTGATCACTTACATGATTTAAAGTGCATTAGTAAGTGCACTCTTAACGCTGGATTCTAGGTTATAAATTTAAGTTAGTTAAGCTTTTTTTTTTCAAATCGTTTGATATCAATTTGAATAAAATGTATAGTAATATTGACTGTCCAAAAGAAACTCTCCCTAAATATGAAAACTTATCGACCTATCCGCTGAATTAATCGAACCCAAATTTCAGACGCGTTTGTTTAAAGGTATGCGCAAGAGATTGTCATTATTTAAAACAACGCATTTCTCATGGTTACTGTTATAGTGAGAGAATTTCGACATTTTCTAATGGTAACACCCACTTTTTTTTCTTGAGAAGAGTGATCAGCATGCTAAACGAGCTGATGTGTGCATCACATGATTTCCTTTTACTCCAATTTAATGTCATTTCCAGATTTTTGGCAATTTTAATGTGATTCAATTGTTTGCTCTCTAAATATCACCAACAATGGCCAAATTGAAAATCAGATTTAAAACGAAAAAAATTAAAAAGATCGCCAAATTTGGCGACAAAACATGGCGACCAAAAGACTGGCGATATACTGTCAAGTGTCCGCCAAATTATAACACCACTTGAATTTACATCGAAATTAACAATGATTTCCCCCAAAAAGGGGCAAAAGACCCCCGTTGGAGCATCCGAATGCAACCGAAAAAGGAGGTGCTCCACTAGAGAACACTAGGAGTCAAAGTACAAAATTTCAACTTTCTAGGACATTCCGTTCTTGTGAGTTATGCGACACACCTACACACATACGCACATACATACGTACGTACAGACGTCACGAGAAAACTCGTCGTAATTCACTCGGGGATCGTCAAAATGGATATTTCGGGTGTCTGTACGTTCCTAGGCATATATCCATGTGTGGTCGGGTTGAAAAATAAACTCAACATTCATTCGGGGGTGAGCAAAATGGAAATTAAGACCGAATTTTGAGTGAAAATTTTTTCGCGAATACAATACTTCCTTTCTTGGAAAAGGAAGTAAAAACACAAATAGCGTTGGAACGATTAGAATATGACAAAAGTTGCATGTAAAAAGTACTTTTGAAGAAAAATTAATGAAATAAAAACACGAGAGAGGAGGAGCTTTCATTTACTTTGCATAACTTACGGCGTTTAACAGTCACAAGACACCACAGGCAAAGCATTGCTTGTGAAAAAATCTTTAATAGGCAGTGTGAAAAGTTTCTCTAGTTAAGTGTTTGGATAGGCCAATGAGTCATTTTTGTCTCACTCCAATATCCAACGTCGTTCGTGTTTTCAAACGCTGATCAAATTGACCAAGAAAAAAGTGAGTGTTGTCATATAAAAATTTCGAAATTCTCTAAAAGTAGTCACCGTGATTGCTGCATTGTTTAAAATAATCAAAATGTCTTAGGCATACTTTCAATCAATCATGTGTAAAATTTTAGCTCAATTGGTTCAGTAAACAGATCTTTAAGGCTTCATATGTAAGTCGATTTGCTATTAACCCACCCTGTATATATTCCTTATAATGGTTTAAATGGCTGATTGACTAGTTTTGTTAAAAGTTATTACAGAAATGAAATGTTCAATCAAAATTTAATCGGAAATGCTTGAAAGACTTAGCGAAAAAATTATTCAGGTGGACAAATAGGTCGGATAAAAGAGAAACCGGGTTAGACACAGTTTCATTGACTACCACCATTCTCACATAAGTGAGGACAAATTTTGAGGTAAATAATTAGTGCAATTAAGCTACTGTTCATTTATCACTCAACAAATGTGAAAAGTTATAAGTAAAAAAGAGTCACACTGCATATTTTTATTTTTATTTTATTTTTTTTTAGAAACAGTCTTTTATAGACCATGTAAAGACAGGTTTAATAGACTTAGGCTCTTGGTGCACTTATTGTTTTTTATATCTCTTCTCGTTCGTTTCTTCCTCTCTTTTTAAACTTTTTCTCTCGCCTTTTTTGTTGTGTTTTTCAGCTTGTACGGACAATTGTTTAATTTTAACAATAACAAAATCGTTCGATGTTCTTTCGATTTCGAACACTTGGCGATATAGCCACAAGCTTTTGGTCACCAAATTTTGTCTCCAACTTGGTGATATATCACCAAGTTTACAACAAATTCGGTGAAATTTTTTTTTTTCGAATCTTGTTCCAATTTGATGTTATTTGCGACATTTAGAGAGTTATCTATTGAATCAAGTTAAAATTGTCAAAATTGGGAAACGTAATCTGTCTAAAACGCCCTTTTGCATCTGTTCGAGACAAACTAGTAAATATTTGAGATGTTTTTAGATTCCTTAATGTGAGCGACGGCTCCCAAATCAGATAAGGTATGATTTCCTGAATGTGATGATTAAAAATTGTTACTTAGAGTAAAAGAAAATCGTGTGGTGTACGCATCAGCTCGTTTTTTTTTCTGCTGCTAAAACTTAAAATTAATAAATAAACAAATAAGCTGTTGAAAGAAAAAGAAACAAATGCTGGTAATAAAAGTACACTTAAATGAACAAGTTTTATGAAAAACAAATTTCTGCAGCTCTATCTTTCCGGTAAAAATGAAGCATTCGAAATTTCTATTAACATGTTCTTGTTCAAGAGCTTTTCTCAACATTTTTGGTTTTAGCAAATCAGTCTTTAAGTTCGACATATATCTTTTGTCTTAAATGACGTAGGTGCTGATCTTTATTTATTTATTTATTTATTTATTTTTTTTTTTTTTTTTTGAACTGTTTGAAATTGAACAAAAAGTTGTTTAAAAGTATTCTCGTCGAGATCTTAAAAATAATAATAATAATAATAATAATAATAATAAAAGACGACTTTCGATTCGTACTATTCCCTCAAAACTTATTGGGGGGGGGGGAGGCAGCCACACATTATCCACAGCTGATTTTTCAATGCATTTAGTTATTTTTCACTTGTTTTTGCTCTTAGCAATATTTCAATATTTTACGATGCATTACGCCGTATTTTTAATTTTTATTTTTATTTCTTTTTTAAAGCTTTAACGGGAAGACAGGGTAAAAATTAGTTTATGTTCTAATAGTTACGCAACATTTCCATTAATAGAAAAATCGAGCAGTAAGTAATCCTAAATCAGCCACCATTAAAACACTATGTCAGACCTATTCTGTGTATTACAATGTTAAAAACATCTACACAAACTATTAAATGCTGAATGAAATATAAAATGCATTTAAGTAAAACAAATCAACACATCTAGAATTAAGTTTTACTTTTTAAAGAAATCCTTTAGATTTTTTCTAGTAATGGCTGTTAACAATTGCACTAACCTGCTTCAAACTTTTTAGCTGTTTCTGTAAGTATAAAATGTGATTTAATGTAATGTCGATGAACTAAATTCGAGTATTTAATCCGTTTACTTCCATAACAGAAGGTGTTTTTGCGAAATGACTTTTCATGTATTGTGTAATTTAGCGAATTTCTTCACAAACGTTTTCATAACACTATGAAAGCAGTATTAAATAAACACAACTTGCTGAATTTAGTTTCGTAATTACTATTTGAACATACGGAAGTTACACTGTGTGGAAAATAAAAGAAATTGAACAGGAGAATTAAGTTAATCCGATACAAAAGAAAAAGCATATTTTGATCATTGGTTTTAACGACACATGTAATTTATATTAATTTCCATATTCCATTCACAATAAAGTAAAATTTGAAGAATAATTCGACAATTTCATTCTTTTTTATGATGAAATAAGCCATTGACAGAGATGCTGCGATGATGTTTTAAGACAATGAAAATATCTAAATATTTTTAATAAGTCTCTGCAAGTAACAACGTCGCTTATTATTTATTTTTTCACTTCTGGGTAATTTTTTAATAGTGAAAATTTCAGTTTTTTGATAAGGTCTTATGACTTTTAAAAGTTGTAAAAAATTGAAAAGCAATGAAAGAAAACGACAGAGACTCTGTGCGGATGTTTCAAGACAATCAAAAGGTCTAAATGATTTTATTATTAGTTAATAAGTCTCTGCAGACAACAACGTGGATTGTTATAACATTTTTTTTTTCATTTTAAAGTAACTTAAAAGTCCTAAGGATTTCAATTTTGCGATAAGTTTTGACTTCTAAAAGCTGTAAAAAATTGAAAAATCAATTAAAGAAAACGAACATGGTCTTATGATCAGCAGAAACGCTATTATAAATAAAATCATTTATTTTCGATTTCGGTTGATACAGAAATGAGCTAAAAGGGGCACCGCAATGAAACTTTTTTTTAACATCCTCGGAGAGCCGCTGTTAATGACTCATTTTTTTAATAAAAATTAATGAAGATGTTGCAGAGTAGTGTTCTTGATTACGTTGTAATTAATTAAAAAAAACCTGTGTCGTCAAAAGATATTGAATATAAAAAACGTACTTTTTTGCTTCGAATTTACTTTACTCCCCCTTCCCCCCCTCTCAAAATTAATATTCCGTTATAAGAACTTTCTGGCGTATTTTAGCATGCAAAAAATACCCTTTAAACCTTTAAGCTTCCGAGGCGCTAAATTCATTGCAAGTTAGAGTTCTTCTAACAACAACGGGTAACCGAATTTTCTTATATTTTGTATTTAAAGGAAATGGTTTCAAACATTTAGCTATTACAGTTTTACCTCTGTCATCCAAAGCCCTGAGATCCAACATTCCGATAAACTGAACAGTTTGAGAAATAAAGGGCTAACATTAAAAAAAAAAAAGAAAAGAAAAAAAAACGGGGACAGGAGCATTTAATTTTAATCCGATCTTCCCTTTAATCATTAAGTGCAGCATTACCGATATTAAATTCAACAGAGAATTTTATACCACTTTCTCCTTCGTCTAGGCGTTTCAAGTTTTTCTTTAACTGTACCAGGCTTTGGTTTTATGCTTTACCTATATTTTACTACATGCTTAATCCGCTACTTGCAGTCAACAAGAAACGAGCAATTGGCGGATCAGAAAGAAATTGGTGAATTTGAACACGACACAATGGACACACTTCCCACAACTAAAGCGCACGACAGGACAGTAGTGTAGACACTGGTAAAAAAAAATACAGTGCTCATATACACCCGCTTCACACTTTCTTTATATTGTACTACACATAAAGTGATGGTAAAAAAATGTATCTCCCTCACATTTACACAACAATAGGATTATGTGAGAAATTTTGGTCGACCGATTAACGATGAATGTATGTGAAATTCTGTAATACTTATGAAATAAACATTTAACAACAGGAATCCGATAATTGTTTACGTTGATCGGGGCTGTTTCCGGGCCAAGGCAAACTGCTGACCCTATGCTCATTTTTCCATTTCTGCGTGTGAGTTTAGAGAAAAAAAAATACTTAACCCCATGTCAATTTAAGTCTAATGGCAGGATAAAGGTTTTTAAAATGTTACTTACTAGTTTTGCTAAATGGCACGGAGCAGAACCATCCTGGAAAATGACGTTTTTAACTGAAGTAAAGTGATCCCGAATAGAAGGAACAATTTCTCCTCCAAGATGCCAATATACACCTGAGCGTTTATTGTTCCTTGAACTGAAGCCCACCAACTCCTTGATCAGAAATACATCCCCAAATCATCTGGGATACGAGATGCTTGACTGTATGTTGAATGCAGTCGGGATGACATTCCTGACCTTCTCGGCGCGGGTGATGCAATTTTTTTACCACCACTGCTCTTAAAACCAGTGGTGCTCACCTAGGGGAGGTGTTGGCGCAGACTGCGCTATTGAAATTTTTAGAGGAGTATGTTTTCAGGGGTATATTTCTCCTTTTTAGAAGAGCTCTCGCTCTTGGCTAGGGGCTTCGTAGAATTAGGGGGGGGGGGGTGCCTTTGCTCTTAGGGGGGATGATCACCCCTTCTTACAACGCTGTTTCTGCTACCATAACGTAGATGACTTTACTCTCGTACTTTATCACAGACGTAAAGCACTCGTTCTTTATCAGGGGTAAAATTCCTTTGTTATCAACTTACAACCGTGTGTTTCAGTTCTCTATTGAGTTAGAAATAAAGGATTATTTCACGGTATTTCAGACATTTATGTAGAGTCCGTAACGTGACCTTTTTTTGCCATAACTTTTTAATGTACTCTTTGATTAGCATATTATTTTATTTTGAGCTTTTTCTACCAACTCAAACAGTAAATTAAAAAGTAATGGCAAAAACAGGTCACGTAACGAACTCTATATAAATGTCGAAAATACCGTGAAATGACCATAAAAGTTTAAATGATAGAAATATTTGTTGAAAAAAAAAATATTTTGAATGTATCTAATATGAAAATTATACCTAAATTCATTAAAAGATTAATAAAAAAAATAAAACGAGGGGGAGAGAGATAACTAAAATATAAATATTATCGTTCGAAAAAAACTACCGTTTTTTTTTCTAGGGGACCGTACGGTCAGAGACACGTTCTTTGGTGATGCAAGAAGTCATCTTTTGGACTTGAACCCGTTTGTTCGTGAATGACACATCCCTAGTCTTCACGTTTGTAGTGAACGAAACTTTTTAAATCGCATTCCTGCCCGGAAGATGAAAAAAAGTTAACCTAAGCAAGGAAAAATTGGTTCCATGAGCACCCGAGACCACGAAGTAGACGGGCAAGCACGCTAACACCTTTCTACCGCAGCAACCCCATAGATCAAGTATAACATATAATTAGCTGTATAACAACTCTGTATATACAGTCAATGATCGCCATTGAACTCGCGAATCTTGAATTACACTGGCATAAACGTACCCTTCGAAGATGCAACTACTGATCACCAATGAAAGCAACGCTGATAACACCTTTGTAGGCTACGACAAAAGTTGTTTAATTTGCGTTAAAGGTTTTAGACGCTTCCTGTTTACTATAGTGATCTCACTTGATCTCATTGCACTAAAAATCTTTTGGTTCGCATTGAACTTTAGTTAATACAGTGAAACCTGTGTAAGTTGACCACTTGCGGTGCAGTACTTTGGTGGTCAACTTAGACAGGTGGTCAACTTATAAAGGGTGGTACTGATTTTTTTTTTTTTTTTTTTTTGTCACTTCTTGCATCATGTATTCATTTTTTTGACAAATTCACACTTACTCTTTCTGTTCAACTCACTTTCATTGTTTAACATTACTTTGAAACAAGAGTTAAAAATGCTATTCAAATATTTTTGTTTTTTACTAAATTAGACACTATAGTTTTAAAAATTCTATATGTGTCAGCTAATTTTTTCTTGCTTTCCCCCTTTTCAATTAGTTTTAATATTTCATACTTTTTATCAACCTCAAGTTCAACTAACTTTCTTTTTGAAGCCATTTTATGTAAAACTTATAACACAAAGAGCAACAAGCTGGAATCTCCTAGTTCATGAAGGCTGTTGAAAATGAAAATGTTCTATCTCTTAATCCCTTGCACCAGAAATAAATAAATTGACTCTAAAACACAATTCCAGTGCTGCCACAAAATATTGCAAGTGGAAGAAAAGACTTAGTACTTTTCTACTGACGACTGTTTTCATTGAACAGAATACAAAAGACTATCTTAAAAAGAACAAAAGAAAAACAGCTTTAAACACTATGTCATGCTTGAAAACGTTCGACCGGGAAATGCGGAGCAAGGTAACTTTTTTGCGGAGTTAAGCTAATTTAGCAGAGCAGTTAGCAATCCTGCATCAAAGCATTAAAATTATTCAGGGAAAGCCTTAAAAATAAGCTAATAAAAATAAAACAAAATAAAATAATTTTCTTGATTACGTTTTAAAAAATAAACCAAGTGGTCAACTTACAAAGGGTTTTTTACAATACTCCAAACCAAATTTGGTGTACATTGGTGGTCAAGATAGACAGGTGGTCAAATTAGAGAGGTGGTCAAGTTACAGAGGTTTTCCTTCATTATATAAGATAGGATTAATTCCGTTCCCGATAAAAGCGGTCAACATAGGCAGGTGGTCAACTTACAAGGGTGGTACAATTTTGATTGACCATGAACCGGTATCGATGTGTATCTAGTTAATACTACAGCTATGAGTCATCCTCGTCGCTGATCCTGGTAGACTACGCCTTTGCCCGTTTACTTCAAGCTTCGCAAGGTTCAATGTCAACCTGTGGCTGCCACTACGGAGTTTTGTAGCTAGTTGAACTACATTTGTGTTTAAAAAGACCATCCGGTAAGTTCGAAATTTTCGGAATGCGATAGGGTTTTCCCGGTATAAGTCTGGATTTCCGAGGCTAAAGTGGATTTAGTTTGGTACCATTTGTCTCCTATACTGCCGTGGGAAGGTGAATCGCAATGTCTGCAGAAATAAATTTTTGAGATACTTGGAAAAAAAAAAACGCGTTTTGTATTCCATACTAACAATAGGGAAATGCTGGATTTGACGTTTTTTGCGTGTTTTATTTTTAGCGGCAACCAAGTAAGCAAGCTTCGCTACTAATATAAAAGCTAAAAGTCTCTCTGTCTGCATCTCTGTGACGCGCATAGCGCCTATATCGTTCAGCCAATTATAATGAAATTCGGCACAAAATTAGTTTGTAGCATGGGGGTATGCACCTCGAAGCGATTTTTCGAAAATTCTATTTTGTTCTTTTTCTATTCCAATTCTAAGAACATTTTATCGGGAAAATCATCCTAATGTGAACGAGTAAATTACCAAATTATTATAACGTGGAAACATTACATGGTCAAGCCATTAACCAAAGACAATTGGCGAGAAATTCATCATCCATTATTTCTAAATATAACAGGCGAACCAAACGACCTTTTAATTTTCTACTACGGGCAAAGCCGTGTGGGTACCGCTAGTGTACAATAAAGCTAAAGTACACTGGATGACAAAAAGGGAAAAATAATAACAATAATAAAAAATATACTTAAAAAAATTAAATTATTGCGTTTTACCTTTCCACAAGCATACTATTTTTCAACAATAAAAGCAGATGACCCATTATCGGTACATTTACCTTAATTGTTTGATGGCTTACAAGTTAGGACTTAAGTTTTAAATAATTCTAGCACTTGAAAAAACTTTGCTTGTAAAAGCATTATCTGGTATCAAACAAACATAGAGCGTTGGAAAAGAAATGTTTAATTATTCAAAAGTTTAAGTTTGTCGAGTTGAAGAAAATCCACCTAATTTAATGCCAATAGTTTCCCGATAACGAAATTTCTTTCAATGGCGAGAAAGAGTGAAAAGTATTTAAATGCTATTCTTGCTTTTCTCGGAATATTGATTAGGTTTAACAAAGAAATTGCAAAGACTTGGAAAGATTTTGGTGTCGTTTTGTTTGAAATTAAATGAAACTCCTAAATTAAATCTATTGATTGTTATGTAAATTCAGTAAGTCCACGTTTTTCTAAATGTCTTGCAAAAGCAGCATTTACATTTTGGCTGTTATATTTCTTCTTTTCTTGAGCGTTAATAAATATTTTATTATTTTACGGTATCATGTAATGGCTTTCTTGTTCCTCTCTTTAGATTACTGAAACTGTTTTCTTATTACTTTTTACACATTTTTTCTGGATGGGGGATTTGCATGCGAAATTTAGTAAACTCTTAGTAACTATAATAACCCTAAGTCCCAAGGGACCGGCTTGAAAAACACTTGAAATAACAACAGTAAGTTACTGCCCTACCGGTTACCGCTACCGGTATGTCATTTGATTATTTTAATGTTATAGTTTTCAAACTGTACCTCCGGGCACGTTAAAGTTTAAAGGGATGAAGCAGGGCGGAATGGCTTCTTCTGGATATCCTATATCCAACAGTACCAGCATCCGCTTGGGAAACATTGACAGTCCGAAGGAGATCGAGTGACGAACACACGCACACAAAAAGGTGAACGCGCACAGATTTTAATCATATATATATATATATATATATATATATATATATATATATATATATATATATATATATATATATATATATATATATATATATATATATATATCCCTAAAAGGCGTGTACAAATCTGGACTGCAGGTACAGAACACGGTAACAAGCCAGAATCTCTCAGGAACATATGGTCGCAAACTTAATGTTGACATACTACATGCACACAAAGCCAGAAACCGACAAATGTGAAGCAGATCATAATTTTTTTATACAAAGACGATTTTACAGGACATTTTACATTTTATGAAGATTTAAAACTCGTTCTTTGATGCTGCCACTAGTAACTCAATACGTGTTGCAAACACAATACAGCGAAGAAGGAAAATTTTTTTTAAATGGCTCGTAATTGCGACGCTCGGTACGTTAACATTGCGATGCATATACTGCAGCTGAAGTAGCAACATTAAAACAAGCCCTTATCAATAACTAAAATGGTGAGTCAAATTTCATTTGTGATGTAGGGCTCCCTCTTAAGCAGGGTGTAGATTATTAAAATTTAAGGGGTTCGGGGGTTTCTCCCCCGGAAGAGTTTTTGAAAAACTGATATAAATTTCTGCAATTTGAAGTCTTATTAGAGCTAACTGAAACTACAAAAATATCGGGGAGAAATAGTCAAACTTTTTTTAAAAGTTATATACTCTTTTGCAAGTTAAGAAAATACACTATAAATATTATTTGGGTTGACACATTAATGATAGCAGTCGACTGAAAGAAAAATCGAGGGAAGAGAAATGATATTGCATTGTTCATTGCAGACATTGGCTTTCGGTACAATCAGTTTTTGAACACCCTTCCAACTCAAAAAGTCAAATACAACAATAACTTAAATATAAAATAACGAAACGTAAAAAAATACTTTAAAAGAAATGATGTACAGATATAGAAAACAGGTAACAAGAGAGTAAAATACTCCATACTGCCTATTTAGGCACTTCATAATTTATATACTTGATAAGAAATAAAATTGAAGCACATTTTGCTTAGGAGTTTCAAAATCTTATCTAATTATTTTTAAGGACTCTAGAACAAATGAATTATTTAAAGCACTTCATTTTCACTTTCCAGTCTCTGAAATTTTAGCACTTGATTGTATAGTTTTACAGTATTTGTTATTAGAAGATAAAAGCAAGCAATACAAAATAATTTCCAAAATACTGCATTTGGGATCAAATAAATAGTTAGATATGAAACATGTGAGTCACAAAATGTTCTCACTTAATTTGTTACAGAAATATTAAAACAATGATTTTTACATTTTTGATGCAGGATGTAGCAAGAACATATTTCGTTCTTTCTCCTCCATTTGTTACAAATTTGATAATTGAAAATACACTTTTCCAAATTTTCGAAGATTTCAACCACTTGAATTTTTTTCAAGCACTTTTCATTCTGGAAGGAACGGATCATGCAATTTTCGGGAGTTGGGGACCCCAACAAAGCGGGTGCCATGAGCTACAGCTTGCTTAGCTTATAGGTGAATCTGGCCCTGCATCTACTTTTTGCTTTTTTACATGCATCATTAAAAAGATTTTTCACTTACGGTCTCTACTTTACGGTACTTCTGTGTACATCACCCTTAGGAAAGCATTTCCAAACCCCCATTGCTATATGATTTCGAATTGTCAGGATGCGCACTGTCCCTCCTAAAAAATTCTGAAATGTTTAACTGAGACACCCTGTTGATTCGGAACAACGTGTCAGAAATGTGCATGGAGGACATTAATAGGGTAAAAGTGGTAGAGACGCATTATGAGGTAAGATACCATACCTTCGGAAATTCAGTGATTAAAAAATAGATGGCTAAATTTCTTACTTTTTTGTTTACTAATAGACGCTTCCTTCTTAACGTGTTAGTTGTTAGTTCTTGTTCGACTGCGCTTGAGTGTGACGTGTGTATAACGAAAAGATAGTTTTAGTGCGAGCATTTTTCGAAGAAAATTTTGAGTCACTTTGGTTTTAATAAGTGTTAAATGTAAAATAAAGATACCATAAAGTCAAAACTGTTTTTAATGTTTGATTTCGCTAGTGATTAACTTTTTCCAACTACATTTAGCATCATTTGTTATTACTTATGCACTTTATACCTATGTGGCATTTGTCTCACATAATGAGGAGAGATGCCAAACTTTTCAAAAGTGAAAATGAAGATGTGTTTTGTTTATAATTTTTTTTTGAATGCCGAGAAAATACGCGTGGAAGTGTACAGTAATCAGGGGGCAGTGGGGTGAAAAGAACTTAATTCTTTCTACTGAAAAAGGAAAAAAAAGAGAAATATCGACAGGGCATTTTGAAATGCCATGGGAAATATTACCCCAGGTTTTGCAGCTTCTGGAACATTCCCACTCAAACCTATGCTATTCCAGATCGTTTCTTTGCTATATTTGATTTAATTGAAGTAGCTACTCCTGACATTCTTCTTGAAAGTGCTGTCCCTCCAGCTCTGTCTCCAAAAAAACTATCAACTTCCAGACAAACATTCACTAGTAAAGAAACCTCTTCAAAGATTCTTGAGAAACCTTTTCCTATCCCAAAACCACCTAGCTTGACAGTGAAGCGAAAACAATTTGCTTGTGTGCGCTGGACGTTGAGAAAATTATTATTTAACAAACAAAAAATAATAATTGTGTTAAATATTCCTTATGTCAAAAATGGCTGCACTAGTCAACGAGTCATGTACAATGTACCGTAATGATTGTGGCAGGAACTAATCCGCAAAAAAATAAAAAACAAGAAATGATAACATAGAAAGGCATCTCTCCCACACTATATGGTGTCTCTCCCACACACTATGGGGAGAGATGACCTGCTGTCAACTTACAATTATTATTTTTTATTTTAGTCCAAAACACGCTAATGTTAATTTTAATACTTAATAATGGTGTAACTTTAAAACAGAAAAGATTGATGTATATTACATTACGAATTTTTTATCTAATTTCTACAAAAAGTATGGCGTCTCTCCCACTTTTACCCTATAATAATAAACAAGAATCATATGGAACATGAGGGCGCATGTGCAATCCAGGTTATTTATATCTATTAGGTTCCAAATGCCACCAAATTTATTGACTTTTCACTGATTCTGCGTCAAAACTTCGTTGCAAAATTGGCGGTAACCCTTCAGTTTCTCACCAAGCCCATCGAATTTCACATTAAAACAGATGCAAAGAAAGGAAACACAACATGCAAGTAAAACTTCAAAAATAAGTATTTTTTAATGATAATTACTGGAATAAATGCTACATTTAGCGATATTACTACAAATTAATCAATGAAAAGATGATTCAAATTTCTTCTATAATCGGGTTTGAACGCTGTTATAAGAAATGAAGGTAAATGCATAATTTTCAATTTCGAACAGATTGTGATCTATTAATTTTTAAAGTTGCATCGTATCTTAGCTAATTATTTAGTTTTAGCTTTTTGTCGTTCTGATTCTGTTTTCATGAAACAGATCAACTATGAAAAATTTATCGATCGTCAACAAAAACTTTAAAAAAACCTAGCTTAGAGTTTAAAGATATTTTGTTCGGTGTTTCTGTTACTAATTAACTCATTAGACATTAAAAAAACAGTATAAAAGACGCTCAGTGTTTTCGAAATTGATTATCTTCCAAAGCACTATTATCTCCTAATCTGATAAAGCCTTTTTAAAAATGAAAAAGAAATGCTATTGTGAATAGGATTACCGTACAATGAAAGGATTACGTATACTAATACAGGAAGATTTGCTTTAGGATAAAAATAAAAGAACACTAAAAAGATCGTAAAATATTCACTTAATTAAGCCACTAAACTTCTGTAATAAAGCTAATATTCCCAAATCTAATTTATTTAAAACTGAATTTATAAAGGTTCATAAATTTTTAATCTGCGTCGAGAAAGTTGGTATTCATTAAATTTATTTTTCCCAAAGGAAAAATCAACTAATATTTATTCAAAGACAAGCAGAGCCTTCAAATTTGCTGTTCTACGGAAACTTTCATTCTTTTTCTATAATAGGTTTTGAATAAAGTTCAGGTAAATTTCTTTTCAACGAATATTGCATAAAATTTACATTTATTGTCAAAAAAGAAAAAGTAATATTTTTTGCATCAAATAAAATTTAAAGCGTCATTATTTTTCAATGGACTTGAATTCCAAAATTTATGGATTATTCACTAAAATTTGCTTTTTTAATCTCTGAAAAGATTCCCTTCTAAAAAGAAATAACAACTGCTATTAAAAGGAGAAAAAAAATATTTTCCATTTGAATCCTTTAAGTACATTTTTTGCATTTCAAACGAACGCTCGTGTAAAGTAGATAAGGTAAAGTAGTCCCCATAAGATTTTTGGTCTCTAATTGGCCCACGTTACGATCAATTGATCAAAAAAAAAAAAAAAAAAAAAAAAAAAACATTAAATTCAAAAAAACAAAGCCTGCATATGGTATTTGAGCTTAAATACATTAAACGCAATTTGCTTTTGTTAAAAAATTAACCTTTACCAGAACTTAAAATAGATGTCTATTTTCGTCTCCCTCAATACACCGTCGAAAAAAAGTAAGAATGGGTTAAAAACAAGGTAATTATAATAAATAAGGATTAAAAAACTGTATTAAAGGAAAATATAATAGAGTATGCATTTTTTTTTTTTACAAAATATTTATTTACTGAATGTGAAATTGATTTTTTAATTCTCCAAGCAAGCGTCACAGATGATTTTTTCCCCCTTACCTTGGAGCACATTATGTTTGCCTCAAGGTGCATTGAAGGAAACGTACCTATATTTCTACATGTTTTTCTTAAATAAAAACATTTTTGGTCCACACGATACTTTGCATCAACGTTTAATTTTTGCATCGGACGAAAATACGAGTTTTTTTTTTTTTTTTTTTTTTCAACCTCCAATAAGATATAAAGAAAAGTTGGGTGAAAATACAAAAAATATTTTAATAACAAAAGTAATGTACAATGCAGGTTATTTCTCTACATAATACCCTTGACGATTGAGACATTTGTCACATCTGTGAACAATCTGTTCAATAGCCTCCTCATGAACTGTCGCCATAAATAATTGGAAGTTTGTTGTGACGGTGTCTTTGAGTGCCACGTCAGTTTGAAAGCGCTGGCCCCCGAACCACTTCAGCTCAGGTAAATTAGCAAAGTCATTCGGCACTGGATCGGGACTATATGGTAGGTGTTCAAAAATGTCTCATTGAAATTCTGATGGAGCCGTTGGGTTACACGAGCGCTGTGAGGACGGATATTGTCATGGATCAGAACTATTCCAGAAGACAGCATGTCTCTTTGTTTTGAATAGTTCTCCGTAAGCGCTGCAAAGTCTTACAATAACACTTTCCATGTTGACGTGACAGCAGCTCAACAGGAAATGGGGTGATGGATTGGCCAGTGACAGAGTGTGCGGTAAGGGAGATGCGCAGTCTCGTACTACGCACACCAGCCACCTGCTGCATGTCTGGCCTACATACTGTGAGATCGGAGGTTAAAAAAAAAAAAAAACTCGTAGGAACATCATATTCGCCAATATGGCAGCTTCCTGCTCTACGTGAAGTAAACCAAACGTATCAAGACACTCAGATAATTTGATTTACAGCTTACCTCAAACAAATATGTCAAATACAACTAAATAATCACATTGTAATAAATCCAAAAGAACGTTTTCAAATAGTATACAATAAATTAAAAGTTTTCGAAAATCAAGAGTAAGAGCTCTCAAAAAGCAACGTAGAGTACTAGGCTCATGAAACTTCGACAAATAAATAATGTTCCTAACCACAGTGAGAAAAAATATCACCAATGGCGAAGCCTAGTGTCAGACTAGAGATACTTAGAGGGACGAAACTGGACACAGTTACGAAATATGGCTACTCTACCAACCACATTTTACATTTTGGTTTTTCAAAATTTTTCTTACTAATCACCAAATAATCAAATAAAAACTGCGTATTATACTATCACAATTTTCCTACGAATTAATAATCTCTTATCGTAATAAAAATAAATCTTTATTTGTTTATTTATTTTTGAAATGTTTCAACTATACCCAACCAGGGTCAAGTTGACCCAAAAATGAACAAGATGTTATGCTGAGGTACCAATTAACAAAATGATGTTTTTAAGAGTTGCTGTAAGGAAGACTCATAAAAAAAAATACGAAGTTTTAATTTGAGTTAAATAAATACTTTGAGCAGAGAAGTAAAAGTAAATCAAGAACGTTTTATCGCACAAAATTAGCAGATGCAAAATACGGAAGATAACTGCTAATTTTCTGCGATAAAACGTTGTTGATTTACTTTTAACAAACGTGAGTCGAATTCATAGAATATGCAATCATACATATTGCTGTTCTTCTTCAATATACGCACTTCATACTTCCAGAGGAATTTCCTTTCTTTGAGGGGTTTTTTTTGGGGGGGGGGGGGGGATTTTTATGTATTTCTAGAAAAGAAAAAACACTTGAAAACTTTAAGTTAAAGCATTACACGGAATCAACTTGACTCATGCAAGATTCATCAACCTGACCCAAATGGCACCATTACGGTGAAAAGGATGAAAAAACGCGGTAGATCTCGATTTATGCGATTGAATCCACCCTTCACGGCACTTAAAAAATAGCCATTTAACTTACTTATGACTAACACTTAAATTTAAACGAGCTGATGTGTGCGTCACATGACTTCCTTTTACTCCAATTTAATGTAATTTCCCCATTATTGGTAATTTTAATGTAATTCAATTGTCTACTCTCTAAATATCACCAACGGTGGCCCAATTTAAACCAAATTAAAAAAAAAATCGCCACCTTTGTCGCCAAGTTTCGATAAAACATGGCGACCAAAAGACTGGCGATATATCGCCAAGTGTCCGTCAAATTATAACACAACTTGAGTTTACATCGAAATTAACAATGATTCCCCCTCCCCCCCAAAAAAAGGAGCAAAAGAACCCCTTAGGAACATCCGAATGAATCCAAAAGGGAAGATGCATAACTAAACCTCACTAGGAGTCTAAGTACCAAATTTCAACTTTCTAGGACATACTGTTCTTGAGTTATGCGACATACATCCGCACATACGTGCATATAGACGTCACGAGAAAAATCGTTGCAATTAACTCGGGGTTCGTCAAAATGGATATTTCGGGTGTCTGTAGGTTCCTAGGCACTTATCCACGTTTGGTCGGGTCAAAAAGAAAAAAAAAAAACTCAGCATTCATTCAGGGTTGAGAAAAATGGAAATTAAGGCCGATTTTTGAGTGAAAATTTTTTAGCGAATACAATACTTCCTTTTTTTGTATGAGGAAGTAAAAATACAGTTCCTCCTGCGTTAGTCAAATCGACATAAGTGCGTTGCTTCTTCAAGGTGCTCAGTTCTTGGAATATGTGCACTCGAGAATTAAAACCCTTGTATCAACTGTACCTCATCGCTCTTACTCTCGTGCAAATTCATGTACTAAGCTTATTGCATAATTGATGCATATATTTCTAATTCATAAAGTATGTATTTTATGTATTTCTGCCTTATCCCTGGCTTAGGGCGGTACTTAGTGCAAAAAAATATGTTCATTATTTGTACAGAGACAGAGTTGGGTTTTATTTATTTAAGACATAAAAATATTCCTTGACATTTTTCAGAGGAGCAGACTTCATTTTGAAATGGTGAAATATGCGAAAACTGTGAGGAATCTAATGGCAATCAATCTCATTAAGAACATACACACACACACACATACACACAAGGAAGATGACGAAAAAAAGAAGCTATGACTAACTGGTTTTGTTTTTAATACTTAGAATATATTTAAAATAAATCTCTCTGTATACATCTTTATCTATATATACAGAGATGAATAGAGAGAAAGAGAGAGACAAGAGAAACACATGGAGAAAGAGAGAAAGAGACACATAGATAAAGAGAGGATGAAATAGACATAGAGAGAGAGAGAGAGAGAGAGATAGAGAAAATGTTTATCATATATCTTTTTCTTTTAAAACGAAGCAAATTTTGCAGGATAAATATGTAAAGGAAAAACTTGCAAAGGACATTACAAAATAAGGCTTAAAAAACATTTACAAGGAGATACACCACTTTTACAATGAACGACACATGTATAGATATAGATAGATACTTCATTTTCAATGGAATACCGTTTTAGTAAAAACATAAAAGGCTGCTGAAAACCGAACTAATATGATGTTTTTACTTTTTCTAACTACCGAGGAAATGTTATCTTTAGAGAACTAAAAAATAATTCCATTTTAAGCCTTTTCAAACGAATCTTTATCCCTGCAGTTCGTGAAAGTTGCAGTTAGTTTGTGAAAGAACCTTTCAATCTTGAGAATAAATACGGCGTTGCTAAGCAACTTAGCTTACAAAAAATCTCGCACTCGTAACTGTATGCTATACATTTTCTTAACTTCAGAATTATTTGTAGAAATATTAAATCTATAAATGATATTTCATCAAATCTATCTTCGCTTATTATTAATAGTTTTTACTTTTATAACTGACTAAATACTTCAGCTGCTTCTGTTAGGTAGTTCTTAAATTATTTTTCGGAACTCCTGTTCCTGATGCTCTGAAAACATTTGCTACAACGCCATCAGTTTTTCATGTGACGTATTATTTTCTCTTAATAGGAATTTCAAGCCAACAAAAAGTAATTTCTATATGATTTAGATTTTTTTCTTTTTATTTTGAAATATTATTTTTAATTCTCGTTAAGAACTTTTCTGACGCTTAACACATTTTTTACATGTTTTGAATCCAACATTATAGTTCCAGATTTTAAATCGAGACGTTGTTTCATTATGAGTATAAAAATATGATTATTCAAAAACATAAATGTTACATATTACTCTATTGAGTATTGCTCTGCTAATTGAAAACGTCGTTTCAGTTGCAGAAAACCACTATTTATGCTACAAGGACATATAAAAATCACCAACATGACAACTAGAGAAGTAAAAACCATTTGGATAGTCGATACAACTGCATGCAAAATTCCACAATTTTATATCAAAACTGTCATATGAATTATGGAAAGTGAATATGTTCATGTGCTACACAGCAAGCATTTATAATCTAAACATGTGACTTAATCATTGCTTCTCTTGTATTTTAAAATGATTTACCAAAAACATTATATTACATAAAAAAGGGTTATTAATTTCATTCATTTTTATAGAATTTCTTATTCTTTTAGCTAAAATGCTAAAAAATATTAACGAACAATTTTATGTCATGCGCAATTACAAAAATATTAGGTTAATCATAATCGGACGATTTGTTTTATAAAAACAAAAGAGAATTCGCTTACCAGTTCTTTTTTAAAGAATCTATCGTTTTATGGGGGAATACGAAACGAAAATTGCAACTTAAACTGCAAGGAATTTAGATGATGAAAAATTTACTGGTTTTATTCATTGATTTAAAACAAGAAAAAAATATTTTTTCTAAGAAGAAAAAACACATTCCTTCGATGATGTCAAACGCAAGCAACATTTTTTTTAAATACTAGGGGGCTCCGCCCCCTGCTCGTTGGCGTTCACCAATCCAAAGAAGACTCCTGTGCATTCTTATTTGATTCATACAGATTTAAACCGTCTATTAAAAATAACTAAATTAAAAAACACGTTACATGTTCCGTTTCGAACAAAAAGAAACCACCCCCGCTCTCCCTCCCGTAGAAAATGGAATTTAAGTAAAGCGCCAATAATTAGAACACAATCCCGCTCCCGCCCAATGACAAAAAGAACTTTATAGAGATATTTATAACGGAGGTATTAAAAAAAATAAAGAGCTTTGAAGAGACCCCTTTCCCGAGTTCCAAACTAACTTGTACCAAATAGCACAGCTATGGGTACTATGGGGCTCCTGAGCATTGAAAAACAGCAGTTTTGGACGCTTGAAAAGTCGCTTTCAAATTCGTGATCTCTAGTAGTATATTTTGCTCTTTAGCTAATTCTTTGTGAATTGGGTTGTGCCTAGAACGTTACACTAAAATTTAATCCCTTATATCTTCTGTTCTAATAAATTGAGAAAATTAGAACAAAGTTTATTTGATGCAGAAAAGAAATCGTCTTCGAACGATGCCAAATATTAAGGGGTGTGGGAAATCTTTCATCCCTTTAGAAGGCAATTTACGTAAAATTTTAGCTTAAAAATGTAATTACAAAAAAAAGAAGAAGTTTTAAATAAAAAACCCCAGATGCAAACCCCCTCGGGCTCGAAGAAATTTTGTAAAAATATTCAAGGTTGTAGTTACTATTGGGGTGTTATTTACGCAGGCGCACCACAGACTTCCTGGCACAATTTCTTTGAAGTTACTTTTTTTTAAATATATAGAGATAATTACTTGGGAGACAAAGGAGAAGCGGATATATCCCATTGAGCGACATAACGTGTTTTTCTGTATAAGCAGGTTGTGGCACATACGCTCACTGAAAAAACCATTTGATCATTCCAATGACTCATTAGCAGATCACTCGCAATGCTTGTTTGCATGTTCGTATGATACGTCAATCAACAAGGTAAATAATGAGCTAACAATGATCGAATTTGACTCATTTGTCCTACTCAAACACTCACTAGCCCGAAATATGCTAAAATTCGACATTAGACGGAAATTATTAGCATTCACTTACAAAAGACCGTATACTTCTGGTGGATCTCTGGTGAAAGTCAACATTCTCCAATTTCGGGCTTTTATAGGAACATATGCAGGATGATTTGGAACAACGTGTCAGAAATGTGCATGGAGGTTAGGCATATAGTAATAAATAAGAATCATATAGGAACATGGGGTCGCATGCGCAATCCAAACGCGCAAGAGGGCGCTGAGTGTCGGGAAGATAGCTGGCCAGGATGAAGCGACGGAAAGTCAAAGTGTTCTTGTAAACGTAACGTTGCGTAAACTTCATTTTCTGAAGAAAAAAAAATTCCTTCTCTCTAACAGTTTTTGCGTTTTTAAGTCATTCTTTGAGCTCATGCAGCGCGTCTGGATTGCCCATCCGACCTTATGTTCCATATGATTCTTGTTAATTACTTATGTCTGATCTCCAAGCACATTTCTGACACGTTGTTCCGAATCATCCTGTATATACTAGTATATATAGTCAAAAAATCAGTTTTTAAAACACTAATAACAGTTATGAAATATTTCAAATCTACAGTTTTGTAATATAAGCCTTGCTGTAAACTATGAAAATATTCCATGTTTAAAATAAAATTACACGAAAATTTTTAAGTAATAGTTTATTGTTATTATTTTCTAATATTAAAATTTTGATGTCTCCATGACGTGGGGAAACTAATTTATAAGTCATTTGCTTCGATGATATGTCAAATAAATTAGGGTCAGTCATGTCCTACGTCCTTAAAGCGTTAACATGATGAAGTTTTTTAGGTTCAGAATGAAAATAAGAATCATAAGAATCATAAAACTCATCTTACTTATTATTCATAGCATAACTCAGTAATACTTAAACATCCATTGTTATTCAGTAAATAGCAACTTTAAAGTAATCTTACCTAAAAAGAAAAGAAAAGAAAAATTAGAAACTCCTATACATTTTACAACTTTACATAGAGTATATTAATTCATGACCTTACAGATTGACACATGAAAATGCAAACATTAGACGCTTCTGTGTGAATTTTATATTGCCTTGTGTACATTACGTTAATTTGTAAATTTCGTAATTGATAAAAAGGGAGCAGAACCTCAATTGTCCGAAACCTTTAAACCGGAACTTCGTTTTACTGACGTCGATTGAATGAAATTTTATTTTGTTATTTATTTATATACTAGCTGCGCTGTCCAACTTTGCACGGTCTACCTCGAAAACAAAAGTTATATCAAATGACGCGTGTTTATTACTCAGGCTTGAACAAAAAAAAAATCTGAATTTTGCGACAGATTGAGGAAAAATAGCCAAAAAGTAAATATTTTAAATTCCCCGATTACAGGAAAAGCCTTTAAAATAAAGCAAGAATTTTACTTGTTTATATTCGAGAAACAAAAATGGCAACAGATCTTTCGTCTCATTGATTTTATTCACGCTATAAATTTCAATAAAAGCATTGATGAGGAAAGTTGAGATGAAGCACTGAATTATAATTTAAATGGAGGAAAGCTTTCGAAAAATAGGAATTTTGTGTCGAAATCTAAGTGTTATAATTAATAGTTTTTAATTGATATCTCCGCTAATTATTATCGGAGGATTATGTTAAATAGCCAAACATAAAGACGAGAAGGTTATGAATTCTTTGATATCAGGTCAGTTCACTCTCGTTCGGGAGAAGTAACTCGGACATAGATGACTACATACATAGATGACTATTGACTGCATAGGTACATATATAGATACCTACGATCAGTTTTTAAATATATAAGATTTTGGTAAGTAAACAATATTACTTCAAGGTCACCAGAGACTCATTTTCACAGTAGACACTAAATTATACTTGCTTTCTTTTTTTTTTTAACTCGACAGTCAAATTTTGAAACACTAAATATCTCTAATTTATAAAAGACTACCAAAGTCGAAAGTAATTGAAATGGAAAGTACTGGATGTGTCACAATCCCTCCCGACTCTGAGAACGCATATTAAAATGAACAAATTAGCAATCCAACAACAAAGTTAACTTTAATAGGGAAATAAACTGTGCAATTTTTATATCTTATATGGTTTTCAAACTGGGTGCCACGGCACCCTGGAGGGCCGAAAGAAAAGACAAGGGGTGCCGCGAAGTGTCCCATGGTATCAATATATATTTAAGGTGGGTGTGCAAAATAAGGCCACATACACTAATAATGTCATCCTCTCATTTATGTAGCATAGTAAAAAGTTGCTAGGTCGTAACTTCAACACATTAAATGATGATTAAATAGTTATCAACTAGCAGTTTCTAATTACCAGGCAACGGAAACCAGGTAACAAAAGTTATTAGTCAATACTACCTGACCTTATTTTAAGATAAGTTTCGTTTCGACATGGATCACTGTAGGTTACTAGTATGAAAAAAGTTCATCTGTTCTTGAAGCCTAAGTTATGTTTCTAATAAGGCTGAACTATCTTTCTTTGTTAGAACCATTGAAAATCATAAGTAAAACTTAAATTTTCATTTGTTCATTTTTTGCTTAGTTTTCATGAATCATCTGATGAGCTTGCAAAGTCTGGAGCCAATTCAATCATAAATTAGAGAGAAACTAGGTTATGAACCTTAGGGTGGTCTTTTTTGGTGCACTACTTTTTCATATAGATGGACTAGGGTGAAGTGAGAAAGTTCTTATTCTTCAAGGGGTGCCGCGAGTTGTAAAAGTTTGAGAACCCCTGCTGTTAAGTGATGGTTGGTTTTATTGGGTGTTGTGGTGCAAGAGCTTTAAAAGATCACACTGACCTAACATTTGTTAAAATGTAGAAAAAGGTGCCAAGAAAGTAAATTTAATTGTACAGTAAAAGACATAAAACTGAAAATTTTGAAAAGATTATCCAAAATTAACACATGAACAAAGTTTTAAAATTTGAAACACTAGCCAAAAGAATTAACTGAGAAATTTTTCGACTCGTTTTTCAGAATTCAAAACTTTTTCCATGTGATCATGTTTGCTAAATTTTTCAAAATTTGTTTTATTGAGGGGCACAGCAGTGCCCCAGCCAAGTCGAGCGCGAAGCAAACACTTCCGTACCATCCTTTACTGGAACCATTTCGCCGCATTTTCGGGCCCCTATTTGAGAACCTTCTGATGAGACCAGAACACAGAAATTTTCGTCATCCAGTAAGCTATAATCACATACTTAAAATCCGAAATTTCAAGTCTGTAGGTCATTTAGTTCGAAGTTAAGCGAAAGTAAAGTTTCGCATTTATGACACTCACTCACTCTCTCACTCACTCATGATCATCAAAATAGAACTAGTACTTCCCATAAACTCAGAGAGGTGAAATTTGGTACAGAGTTAGGGTTTGATGACTACATAAAGGGAAAACTATAAACACTAGGCTAATCGAAGATCTGGAGTGACCCTGATTGGAAAACACAATAGCCCAACCCAAACTATTAGAGATAGACATACCGTCTTTGCAAAAAAAATTCAACTTGGTGGGCCGCTTCATTTGATGTCAAAAATCGAAAGTCTGAAGTATCTAATGAAGAACCCTCAGCTGGTCTCAGCTGTATTAGAGATATGGTAATGCCCCCTTCTACTATTGGTACATCAAAAAATCGACTGTCATTGCAAAAGTCCAGCGTAATGGGACACATCTTCTAATTTAATCTAGCCTAACTTTAGTCTACTCGAACATTACACAAATTAAATGTTTCTACAAAAAGAAGTGAAATCCCACCAAAAACATTCAGTAAAAAACTAGCCAAGTCTCGATGGAGCTGCTTGTTTATCTCTAAAAGGTAATGAAATCTAGACACTTGTTTATCTCTAAAAAGTAATGAAATCTAGACAAAGTCATGACAAGTCTAAGGTTCCTTACTGAGATTTCTTTATTATTATAGTTAATGTTGTGTGACTTGGCCGTTAAAGGGTACACAAGTGTACAAAACCAGGTGCTCCAGGACACCATTGCGCCAATCTGTCGCCAGAACCGCTACCCATTGACGATGGAAAATTGCCACTTGGAAAACGTGTAAACAAAATTGACTTGTTCACTAACATATAAAGAATGTTTAACGGCCAAGTCACACAACATTAACTATAATAATAAAGAAATCGCAGTAAGGAACCTTAGACTTGTCATGACTTTGTCTAGATTTCATTACACTTTAGAGATAAACAAGCAGCTCCATCGAGACTTGGCTAGTTTTTTACTGAATGTTTTTGGTGGGATATCCTTTACACCTTAATTAAAATTACTTTTTTGGAACGTTTTTCTACTTTTTCCCTGTTGGGTGAAAAATGTCAATTTGCAACATAGAATGAAAAAAGAACATACATGTTGAAAAAAGTATGAAAATATTTATGGACAGCCCTCAAAGATGATTTGAAAAGCATTGCATAACACACACATAGTCAATACCAATTTTATATATAGATCTCCATTTTAAACATAAAAACATTCAAGCGGTGATCAAACAGAATTGTTCCTTCTTTTTTCTTTCATCGAACATAAAAGGCTATAAACCATTACATTGAAACTAAACGCTTATATTTCCTTTCAGCAATAAACGTCACCAGAGAACGAACTCTGTGTACACAACCACATAATCACACTTCAACACCTCATACTGAGTGATGTTTATCTAACGCCAAGAATTATGGACAGGGATTGTTGTAAATACTCCTTGCGTGGGATACGAAACGCATGACTCTCTTCCAAGTAAACACAACTTCACCGTCGAAGATGGGCCGTCTTTCATGGGATTTTGTGAATGAAGAGTTTGTTCGTTTGAAGAACCATCGCTGGAAGTCAATTTGAGCGATGGACGTGAGATTGCAAAATATGCTTCTTTGTTTCATAAATTTCTAATTAAGAAGCACTTGCAATTATTCAAAAAAAAAAAAAAAACTTGAAGTGATTTTTTTTTCATGCGAGGTTTTTGAAGTTCTGATCTGCAAGCATTTTGTGTGTCGGAAGTGACGTAGTTGTTTAATTGTTGCCAAAATAATGAAAAATAATAGTAATCATAAAGCTAAATTCTTCCGCTTTCTTATTGCTACCAAAAACAATAAAACTAATACTAAGTTAATAATTTTAACAAAGTAGTTTCGATGGTACGGTAGAAAATAGTTGTAGTACAGCTGAGGTTTTAAATAGTGATGTTCTGGATATCCGTATCCGTATCCACGGATATCCGAGGGAAAATAAAGATTTGTATCCGTATCCGTTACTTTTTTGGCGGATCTTAAACGGATCTTTTCTATTCTAAAAATTCTTAAATATTTTAATTAAAGACTCTTAAATTCCGTTTTAATTAGGTTTTATTCCCTGTCTAAATTATAAGTTATAATTTCCGAAGCCAATTTACCCCCCGTCGCAAAAAGGAAATGGTAATAGGTTTTAAAAGTGTGCATCTAAGTGTCTATTTGTGGTATCGTAGCTCCTAAACAGATGAATCGATTTTGATAGTTCTTTTTTTCGCTCAAAGGTAACTTGATCAAAAGTGTTCTTAGCTTGACCTCATTTTTGTAGAACTTTAGCTACCGGAGATATTAATTAAAAACTGACTTAATGTTTTTTACAATTATGGTAGTTAAAACTTACCCGTAGGTTAAAAATATTGGCCCTAATTGAAAGAACGAAGTTTTCTGTGTTTGATATTTATTTGGAACTTCCAAGTTATACACTGTAGGAGCTATAATCTTGTTAAGTAAATTTCAATGCTATTCTAAGCCTTTATACGCGTGATTGGTAGCGATTTCATAGTCGGAAGATAAAGAGAAAAGCTCGATGATTTAAAATTTCTATCTCAAGTCGGTTCACATTTGTTAACAATATGTATTCTGACCCCCGAAATTCATCTTAATATGAGGTCGGCTCTCTGGGGAATGTTTTTTTTTTTTAATTTAATATTGGTTTTTGTTATTGACCTGGGGTTTGTGTAATTCTTCATTTTGGTTTTTCTCGGCATCCTTCGATAAACGTGAGACTAAATTATCTATTTACTAGTTGTAAAGGTGTTCTCGGATGTGTTATTTCGTCTGTCGGGGTAAGTTAGGTGGAATGGGTCAGCGCTGCATTTACATTGAAATAAAACGCGAAAAATTATTTCTAGCCTGTCCAGAAGCAGCTTTACACTCTTGCTTTTTCACATTCAATCTAAGCATTAATGTAGCGCTGACCCGTTCCTTCCAATTCCACCTCAATTTTAACGGAGATTTAAAGAGTAAATAATTGAATCTTGTTTATATTTTCGCTGTAGATGACATTTTTTGAAGAAACAGTGCCATTACCCTAACGAGAATACTTTCCGTAGAAAATTTTACACTTGGGTAGTTAATTTGGGTAAAAAAAAAATTGAGATCCGCGGATCTTGACACTAATGATCCGGGTCCGGATCCGTATCCGCGGATCTACTTTTTTAACGATCCGGCACATCACTAGTTTTAAACTGACTCAGGAAAGCAGTGCAAGTAACTGATATCATGATATGAGTGATATGTACGCTGCATTGTTGCGTCGTGCTTACTAAAATTTCATAAACACTTGGACTGAATTGCTTAAGCAACAAAACAATATCAAAATTCCGCTTGATTACAGTTCAATTGGTATATAATAAATAAATAAATAAATAAACACCTTCGTGCAGAAAAGTAAATGAAACAGTGTTAAAATTTTTCCTGAAATTTTGCGGTAAAAGTTACTGGCATTCATGTTGCCTGTAACTTTTACTGTAATATCCAATTATACTGTAAAACTTTACGGTAGAAGAAACGAGAACGCTGTGTCAAGTTGTACTGAGTAAAAATAACAAATTGCACGCAGTTGGGTTCGAATCTGCGCCATCGTGATTCAAGACCGCTTCGTTATCCACCATACGAAGGGGTCACGGGTAGTTAACGGGGATGGAGAAATATATGCCTCGCACCAAAAGTCCCGTGGGGTATAAATTGGTCCTGCAATCGCTTACTTTTCCTGTACAATTTACAGTAAAATTTTTCTGTGCTGCAAACACTCCGTTTTACCGTAAATGGTTACCCGAAAATTTTCCTGAATTTTTCACAGAGTAATCAAAAACGTTTTGAAGCACAAAATTAGCAGATTACAGCATACAGGTGTTTCGATGTTTTAGAGAACCTCTTTTCCAATGTAAATAGCGAGCTTTGTAATCTTTCATCTAAAAGCATTTAAGTGCTATTTGCATGGAAAAAGAGGTTCCTGGTGACCTCGAAACACGTGTGTGCAGTAATATGCTAATTTTGTGCGTCAAAACGTTGTTGATTACTATTTCCCATTTAGTTGAGTATATGTTTCTTATTCACTATGAACCGTATATAAAAATGACAACAATTTAAAACCATGCACAAACTTTGGGAAATATTTCCAGGAAATAATTACCATTTCGATAACAAATGCGGAAGGTTTGAAAGAATTTATTTTAGAGATTAAAACTTGAAGCTTTCAGGATTCCAACAACAATATTTTACTTGGACAGCCAATCCTGTGACGTGGAATATTTCCAGGAGTTCTTTCAAGTCTTTCTGAGTTTGAAGATATTGGAAAGAATTTTAGATGAGTTATCTTCCCTGAGGGTTAGACATGTTATTTTCAAGTCTAGGTCAAGGAGATGTCTCTGAGGAATAGCTCTGATTTATCTAAGAAACTAATAAACTGAAATACTGACGATAAGGCGATTATGATCTTTAACTTGAAATGTTTGTTTTAAGCAGCAGAAATTGCGTATTAATAAAAGAAAAATATCGTAATAAACCATAAATTATTTGTAGTTTCATTGTATAAACACATGAGTTGAAAACAGCATGATTTGATAAAAATAGTTGCAAAAATATCTGATAATAAAATTTTTTATCCGCAAAAGGAAAAAAAAGAGGAAGTGTTCCAATGAAATTTACAGAAATCAACTAAACAATATTTTTACGTGCTTTTGTTAGAGTAGTGAAATGTAGTCACACATAAAGCCCAGATTATATGCAAATGTATATGTGCATATGCTGTTCCATATTTTTTGCTGCTTTTGATGTTATAGCATATAAATTAAAAAAAAAAAACGGCAAATTTTTAAAATACGAGCATATTATTACGGGTTTTTTTACATGTTACATGTTAAGTTTTTTGGATTTTATTTACTAAAATTAAAAAGAAATGTAACGATTGTGATGCAAATTGAAATGATGAAATATTTACTAAGCTTCTAGCGCCACCTGTCTGGGAGTATTTCAACTTTGCAGCAGCACATGTGGTTTACTCCAATCAGGAAAGAAATACCTCTGAAGATCAATGCGTATAAAAATGCAAGAAATTTTCAAAAAATGATACTCATATTGTAAAATTTAGCCGTATGTCTAACATTGTTTTTGGTATTATAAAATAAGAAAGTTCTTGTTGTTACATTTTAAATATTAATTGAGAGTCAGAGATCTTTGATGCAATATTCATTTATTTAATATTAATCGTATTTGAATTTCAAATATTTTGTACAATTATACAAGTGCATGCGGGCAAGCTGGATGGGGGAAAATTAAATAGTTCCATTTGTTTACTTATTCAATCACTCGTGTATTCATTTATCAATAAATTCATTTACGATCCTTCATTCAAAAACTCACTTGTGTATTCATTTATTTACTTATTTTTCTTTTTTTCACTATATTATGACTCATTTATTTTTTTTTTGTACTCGTTCATTAATTTGTTTATTTATTAATTAATTCGTTTATTATTTCATTGACTTTTTATCTATGCATTCTTTCTTTTATTTACTCAATAATTGATTAAAAATACTGTTAAAATCGAATAAAAAGTATTTTCACCAGAAAAATATTTTATTTCTCATTTTGCACCATGAAAACAAGGTCAAATGTTCCACTTTTTTAAAGTTCAAATTTATTGCCTAAAATGAAAAATTTTATTGTGAAGTGCATTGTTCTTTTTTTATGTATGTTGTAATTTTCCAAACAAATTTCTAATTTGCCAATTTTAAATTATCTTAAGTATATAACTTTTTCCCTATTTTGTTTTCTACAACAAACAAAAAGCGGAACACCAATGGAAAGTAATTTGGTGTAAGTGAATATGGTTCCATCTTGTAACCTCTGAGAAAGGAAAAAGGATTTCTGGGGAGGGAATGGGACTCACCGAATGACCCTAAATAAAGAGCATTTTTAATTATCGCCCCAAAAACAAAATGATAAGCTAGTGATGGCTGTAAAAAGTATTTTTTGTTAAGCAACGTTTTCATCAACAATATTTTAAGCCTGGGAGAATAAGACTGAAACGACTCATAGTTTGACACAGCTAATAAAAAAATGAAAATAAACTAGAAGGGTAAAAACACAAAACACAAGCATATGTTTTTATTTTAATTTTACAATAAGCTTTCAGTATACGATATTTTGTTTTACAACAGAAAAATCTATCATGTTTAATTTTATGTGAGAACTTTTTTTTTCTTGGAATATATATATATATATATATATAAGTTTTTTTTTCCAGAACTATTTTAGGCATTTAACTAGCATATCTTCCTACGTACTCGAATGGTTTTTGATCTTGGCTATACGTCATATACGTATAAGAAGCTTGAAATTAAAAGAATAATTTAGAAATAAAAAAAGTGCACTTACTAATTATGTATGAATACGGGAAATCTCTCGTTTTTATTCAGGTATTTTTTAAAAGGAAACTTTTCATTTCATTTGGTGAAAATAAATACCAAACTTTTTATGTAATTTTTACTTAAGAAAAGTATTAATTCTAATCAGAAATAAAATAAATTTCTAAACTTCATTTTTACTGAAGTTTCGGATATTTGTCTCCAGTGCAAATTTAACTACTAAAGTCAAACAATTGAATAAATACTTATATTTCGATTTAGCAGTCAATTTGCGCATTGCAGCATACGTATTAATCTGGGGGCAGTTATACTTTTCATTTTTTTGTCTACCGCCAGTTGAAATGATGAAACCTAAATTTAATTATTCCCTTACTAAAAACTAAAAAAATAAAATAAAATAAAAGGCATATCCGTTTTAATTTATCTTGAAAGACCAAGAATTCAAAATACTAAAACTGTCATAGATGTCAAAAATTTAATATAAATATACTAATAAAGTAAGAAGTTGCCTGCATTCTTATAAGGATATGATTTAAAAAGGATATTATTATAAATATATTTGGCAGTCATGAATAGCCTTTATAATTAATTTTTTACTTTTACTAATGTATTTTATAGTATTTGTTGATAGGGGGTCTGATGTATTTCACACCCGCACTGACGGTTTCTGAAAGGTTCTTAATCTAAAAGAATTAGTTGGCAAGCCATTTTAGTCACCCGAGATTCGTTGGATCCTATATATATATAAAGGGTGTCCCAAAATTAACGCAAGATTTGAATTTGCCACCATTTTTTCCATAAATTGTTGGCAGCCATGAAAAAAGAACAATTTGACAGTTGAGAGTTTAGGGTTAGTAAAAATGGGGTGTTATTGTACCATACAGCTAAAGAGAGTGAAACATTTCAGTTACTGCATAAGGCATTTCCTGGTCGCGTACTCTCTCATTTCGGTCATCAGAATTGGCACCCTAGATCGTGTGATTTAACATTTTTAAATTTCTTCTTATGGGGTTATTTGAATTCAAAGGTCTATGTCAACAAGCCCGCAACCACCCGTGCATTACCGTGCTGCGATTACCGAGCGCCAATAACAATAACTGCTTGACCAGCCTCAACTTTCATTATTTTTGAAACAATTGTTCAATAATGAAAGCACGTTATTGTATCGTATAACGCTCCATTTTTGATTACCCTATACTCTCAGCTGTCAAATTGTTCTTTTTTCAGGGTTGCCAACCATTTATTGCAAAAATGGCGGCAAATTCAAATCTTGCGTTAATTTTGGGACACCCTTTATATATATATATATATATATATATATAATATATATATATATATATATATATATATATATATATATATATATATATATATATATATATATATATATATATATATATATATATACACTTAGTTTTCACTGAATAAAAATAAATTTTCCGCAGCAGCATTAACTTTTCTGTTTAGTCCAACAACCGGGTTTAACATTTTAAACAAACCTACATCTAATGTGACAAACTTTTTGTAATAATGAAAACCAAGAGCAAGCAGGTGTTGGACTTCTGCGCCGCACAGTGGTTCAAAACGGCAGAAAAGCGGGAAAAAATCCATTAGCTTTGAATAGTCTCAAAAATATCTATGCAAAAATTATATTATATGTTGGAAATTGTTGTACGATAATAAAATTGGTAAAATAAAACGAAGAAATGAACATTAATGCGCTTCAAAATCACAATTTCTAAAGAAAAAGTGGTTGAAAGGGGACGCAAATTTGTAAGAAGTTGATTTTATTGAATTCGCTTAGTCGCTTCGAATTTTTTCAAGTGTCTCTGCTCATACAAGTCAATATTTTATTTCTGAATAATCCGTATTTTATTTCTGCATACCGTAGGGTACTAAAAAAAATAGTTCAGCGAAAAATCACGTAATTTTTATAATCTGTACTTCGGATTTTGATACAAATAATGTAGTACACGGTTTATGAAATAATTATTAAGGAAATTTATATTTGGTACAGTTGAAGACAATTCATTAAATTGAAAGATGTTCAGAAAATAATAAACACGTTTTGTGTATAATATGTTTATAAAACAACATTACCTATTTTATTATTAATAAAAAAGAAATAAAAAGTATTAAAAAGAAACATTCGTTTACATATTGTCAAAACATATAGATTTTACTTCGTCGTTTAAGTCGTAATCAGTTTTTTTTTTTTTTTTTTGGTAGTGTACGAACACTTCTTAGGTAAGGATCAGATGTCGCCAACAGCATGTGCATAACATCTTCGTTAGTTAGTGTTTGTGAACATTTTCTTTAGTGTTTTTGTCAGCATACACGATAGTCTTTATTACGTGCTTCTTGCTCTTCTTCTGTCAACATTCCAATGGGTAATAAAACAGCTGTTATAATCTTTTCACCATGCACTAAAACTTTATGAACTGTATTCGGCATGTAATACCATCCATACAGTTGTATGTGAAGCTCAGCAGTCGTCCAACAATACAAATACAAATACAAACGTGACGACCAGCAACAGGCTCTGAGAACAGCTAGACTGGTCCTAGTCAATTTACAACCCCCAGTGAAGATCAATGGCCCTCTTAAAACTATTTACTCCCTTGCTCATTACCACCTCTTCCGGTAAGCTGTTCCAAAGTTCCACTACCCTGCTAAAATAATAATTTTTCCTAATATCCATGTTAGTATGAGATTTAAATAGCTTAAAACAATGACCCCTTGTCCTGTTTTCAGTGCTAAATTTCAGCCCGTAACATCTTTCATTTTAATAAATTTAAACAACTGAATCATGTCCCCTCGGTCTCTTCTTTGCTCAAGATTGTACATTTTTAGCCTTCTAAGCCTGGAATCATAATCTAAGTGGGAAAGTCCATTTATTAGCCTTGTAGCCCGCCTTTGAACCCTTTCCAATACATTAATATCTTTCTTAAGATAAGGAGGCCCAAAACTGAACAGCATACTTCAAATGAGGTTTTTACCAAACTTCTATATAAGGGCAGAAGAACTTTAGATTTGTTTGAAATAGATCTATTGATAAACCCAAGCATCTTATTGGCTTTGTTACTAGCAATGCTGCACTACCTTCCAAACTTCTCAGGATCGATTGGAACGCCAGAATTTATTGCTTGCAGAATGACTGAAAACCGATTTATCAGCTCTTCATTTACTCCAGTAATATCAGAAGTTTGTTCTGGATTAGCGAAAAATCTTCGTAAGGTATTACGTCATTAGTAGTATCCATTCCCTGTTTAACTATGTCCACTTTCAAACCAATTCTCCGAAAACATTCGTCTTGGATCTTCTTTTTCTTGTGTCAGCATTTGTTCTCCATTGTTTAAATGAACTGTTGTACGCAATATGGAGTATGCACTCCATAAGTTTAATTCGAGCATGCAAAGGTGACATTCCCAGACTATGAAGATGGGAATTTACAGGTTAGATCGAACAGCATCTAAGTTGTTCATCTCGGATGGTTTTGCTAGACAAATGCAACAAACTGCCATTGATGAGGTTTGAGATACTGTTTGAGCAACTTTTCCATCGATCATGGTAAATATTAGTTCATGACCTACATTAAATGTTTTCCCCCTCAAGTGGATCACTGTTTCAGTAAGATTTTGTATGTCCGTTTCCATTCGAGAAACTTCATTTCTCGTCACTTCAGGTGTCTCCTTCAAGAATTGGAATCTAACAGGTCTGCAGTATCTGGTTGATGATGTTCTGGTGTTCTTCCAATGCACTTCGGGACATGCTTCCTTTCTCATGTAAATGAAAAGGACTAACGATGTGAAAAATATGTTCGCATCCGAGATATCATCTTCCTCACACGTTTGTTTATATTCACTGTGCCCTGATGAACCATCACATCCCCATTTAGAACACAATGTTAATTCTGGTATCATTGTTGACAATTCTTCTTCACTTTTTGTTTGAAAGTTTCTTTGTAGTGGTATGAACTAATAATTTCTGTGCATTTACACTTGCTCCACATTAAAGTGTCTCAATATCTAAAGGATAACATTCTTTCCTTGCTTCTAAAACTTTGTGGTACGATGGAAAAATGTCTTAGCATACATAGCTCCAAAGTGGCTATTCTAATAATTTGGTACTGGTGTTTAGATAAAGGTGGCATCTAATATTAAACTTAATGCTTTTTCTGGTGTAAAGCTTTCAGGTTTCGAAGAATTCTGACTTTTTCTAGCTTCCGAAGAAATCAACTTTTCTGGAAAAGTTTCACGCAGTTTCTTTGTTTTCATACGTTTTGCTCTATCGCAGCACCGGTCAAAAGGTTTTTCATTACGTCTAGCATATGATGAAGGTTCGGTGTGTTGTCCATGGGCGTCACTTGTGACTCTACTGACTCTGAAAATGTCCCTTTTAGTCAGTTTTCATTCTGTTTCAAAAATCTCTCATTATTATGGGACGCCGATTTCCATTTTCTAGTAAAGCTAGACAAAAAGGTTTGACGTAGTTTAAGTTCAATTTGCTCTATAAATTCGCCAGACATACCGGGATATTTGTTCATGATAATTCCAAGAAATTCAGAAATTTCCCCGATCGTTTGAAATTAGCATTTCAACTGATTCGTTATAAAAAATGGCGAATTTTTCCATTTCAATATAAACTAACTAAATTGAGCTTGCAATCTTTATAATAATTGCTGGAATGTATCTTCCCTTCATATACATAGTAGCCAAAACTGATCGAATAGCATAACGGACATCAATTCAAATTATCGTTTGCTTTGAAATTGTAAAATTAGATTCTCAAAGAAAAAAAAAGAATGAAGGTTAACTCTCTGAATAAAATATAGTCTGTTTCGTAACCATAGTTATTTGATGAAAAATGAATCAAAAGATTTTTTTAAATATTTAAAAAGAATAGTAGGTTTAGTTTTCATTTTTTTTTAAATTATCGTCTGCGCTTTCTTGCCAGTTTTATTAACTTTGATTCGCAACTCCAGAGCTCGAATACGCTTCCTTACGGTGATTAACAATACTAAAGAAAAAGGTAAAACATTCCATTTCATGTGTTTTGTTTGGGGTAAATTACAGCCTTCAGACAGTTTATGGTGTAATGTAATTTCAGAAGAATAGAAAAAATCGCTTCCCACAAACACGATGAAAAATTATTGTCATTCACAAAGCGTCAAAGCAAGTTATAAGTTATGGCATTTGTTTGTTTTACCTTTTCATCCGCCATTAGACAGTGACTGCAGCGCCCCCTATAGTTTATTGGAGTTGCGAATGGAATACAATAGATTGGCAAAATTCTGTTTTGTTGTTGTACAATTACTTTTAGTCTACGTACCCAACTACGTAACTTTTACTACGTAAACAAACGTGTTTACGCACTCCTGCAAAGTAGTGAACATGCTTACGTAAGTTAAGGCACAGATATTTTTTGAAACACGTCAAATTTGACGGCCAATCTCTTTGTTAAAAAAGCAATTTTCCCCCTAAAACCCCTAGGGTTTTAACCCTAAAAATCAACCTCTTAAATACGGCCCTGTGTTAGCTATACAATTAAAGTGTATAACTAACTACACTGTAAAAAATACTAAGTAGTAGTAGTCGGATAGCGCGTACAAAAGTATTAAATTTATCACGTTATCTGTGGTCAGGAGGAACCAGTGGTCAAGCGGTCTGAGCGTGGACTGCTGTTGAGACTGGTGGGTACATCTAATCTCTCTCTGTGTCTCTCTCCCTCCTCTTCCCCTCTCGCTCGGGATGTAAATTTCCATCTTCGGACAGAATAAACAATACCTTGCAAAATTTACTGCAATGTTGACAGCACTGTTTAAAAACAGCACCTTGTGAAATTAGCGGCCAGTTAATGGCAGCCGCGGCGCAAGCAACTTTTGCTGTAAAGTACGTGAGATGTTTTTTTAGTGTTAGATGCACTTATAAGGGCTAAATCAGTTATAATTTTCAAAATAATATTAAATAAAATGAGCAGTATTTTGCTTTTTATACTTCTGTACGTATATGGTTACTCAATAAATTGCAAACAAAAAAAAAATTAAATAAAATAAAATAAAAATAATAAATAGTTCACAAAAAATTGAATTATATATTCGAGACAGATTTAAAAAAAAAATGGTTTTCTGGAACTTTTGATTAATAAAAAGTCTCTAGGAAGTTTTCTGATAATGTAATCTTATTTTCACAAATATTCCTCAAGGAAAATCTAAAAGAAGTTCTAGAAAAACAAACTGCTCATTAGTTTTATGAAATAAGGAAAGAATGCAGGGTAAAAGAAAAAGGTATCGGAATACACTACAATAGTTGAGACCCGAAGGAGTTTTCTTCTTGAAGAAATTTGCTGAAGTTTTACGTTTGGACCGAAAACAGTTGCAAAAAAAAAAAAAAAAAAAAAAAAAAAAAACAACTTTGATTCTTAAAATTACTACTCAAACTATTATTGGTGTGGTAAAGGGGGTCCAAGACACATTTTGAAAAAAAATAAGCAGTTTAGAGTTTTGAAATTTTTTGCACTGATTCACCATCTTTTTAATCAGCAAAATCACAACGTAAATATTTAGAATAATTTATTACTTAAATTTTGTTTGTTGAAAAAAATAGGGATGCTTTAAATAGCAGAATCTCAAAATGTTCTTGGTTAATTTTTAATTTTTTTTTTTCAAAAAGTATTTGCCGAATAAAAAATAAAGTAAACTGTTTGAAAAAGATATGCTCCAAATTTCATTACTTTATCTTTATCAGTTCTTGACTTATAAGGGATTGAATTTCAGCAATCGGAAAAATTGCATCATGGAGAAAAACGCGTTAAAAGTTTTAAAGTTATATATAATATTAGTTAAATGCATTCAACAAAAATAACTATATCTTTCGTTCTAATTAAGATAGAAACAATATTTAAACATCCTTTTAAGCAGAAAAAACAGAGAAAGGTTTTAAATACATAAAAAAAATTGCAAGTCTTAACGATTGTTGTGTCCCGGACCCCCTTAAGTACTAGAAAAGTACTACTAAATACTGAAAATGTTGCAGGAATTTCTAGTGTGATATTTCAATCTCGCTATACTCATATCTTGCTGCATTTCGTGACCTTATACTTAAATTAATTTTAAATGATTGGTGACATACATCGTTGAGGACTTTCTTTAAATTTCAATCTCTGAACGCAAATGCTTTCTTTCGTGTTTCAATTTAACGAGACAGTTTCGTCAGCTCAGCTAAAGCTAAGCCTAATTTAGCCAAATTAGGGTGAAAGCCTAATTTAAATTTAAATTATTGGCAAAATATATCATTGAGGTTTTTTTTTTTTTAAATTTTAATCTCTGAGAGCAAATGCTTTCTTTCGTGTTTCAATCAAACGGGATAGTTTCGGCAGATCAACCAAAACTAACCGAGAAATATGAAATTGATTATGACGTCAAAATTTCAGGTAATAAAAATTTAAAAAAAACCTACGGCATAAAATTCTGAAGACAGTCAAATCCGTATCATTATCTTAACTCCTACTATTCGAGTCCCAGGTTATCCGAATCGCTTTATAATTTCAGAAGGGAAAAAAAAGAGAATAACGTACTGTTTCTACAAATTAATGAATTTGTCTACCCGGTATTCCCGCCATGAAGCTAATCAAACAGTTTACTTTGACCGAAATACTCAGCAAGCAACGACTTTCATTTAATTTTAGTGCGTTCCCTTAACATGTAAAAAAGTTACCTTTCCATATGATTGATTAAACGCTTCTTTGAAAGTATGATATTTTTTTTTCTCCAATTTTCAACACACCTACAGTAATTAACTAATTTTACCATTTTTTTTTTGGAAAAATTTCAATTGTCTGAATTGTAGATTACTCGAATGTTGTTCATTACACAATTCATTCGGATTAGTTAGAGTTCTACTGTAAATAAAATAAATTAAGTTACTATCAGAGTCTGAGCCTGTCTTCCTTCAAACTGGGAACGAATTTTTTAGAAAATAAACCTTAAAGCATAAATCCTCTAAGAAAACAAAGCATATTCCACCAAAAATAGTTTTATAAACGAAATAAAAATAGGCGATTTTTCCCAATTCAGGTAGAAAAATTATATACTTTCTTTAAAAAAAAAGAAAATTAACTGATCCAAGTGAAAACCAGAAAAAAACCGAAGTCTTATAAAAACTAAAAAGCATCTTTTTTGAAAAGCATCAATGAACTTCCTTTTGATAGGACAGAATACCGAAAATTAAGTTCGATAAAACCTAGGACTATAGCCAGAGGCGGTTAACGATGATTTCAAGTATGATCTACCAATAAATTTAATGTTTATAAAGGTTCTATAATTATGCTTTTATATATTATGCTTTTTTTTTCTCTTTTTTTTTCTTGTAACAAACTAATATTTTTTACATGTACGGCTATTTTATGCTATATTGCTTTAAGGATATTATTTCATATGCAGAAAAAAAAGGTCTTTGAAAACCATTTTAATCTTTTTAAATTAAACATCTTCAACCCAGTTCTTTTAGTCACTTAGGCTTTTTAATGTCAATAATGTTATTTAAGTTATTTAATTAATGTTATTTAAGTGAATTAATTATGAAGAAGCTAAAAATAATGCTTTTTCAAATTTATATTTGTTTAATAATTTTCGATGCCAAAGATTAATTGCAAACTCTCGAAGCGGTGTTAGCAAAAACATGCTTTTATTGGACACTTACACACAACAACCGAAACAATTATACGACAAAAAAACAAACACCGTTTCGAGCGTCTTGTTAGCCACTCTCTCTACTTTCTTTCTCCATTTACTACTCCCCCCCCCCCCCCCATCGCCCTCTATTTGAAATAGTGAAGGTGGCTTTGTTACATATTTATTTTCGAAAGTGATTCCCAAGAAATGATGCGTAGGCTATAGAAGTTACTATAAACTTTACGAGATTAATTGATTATTTTCGACACAACATTTGTTTTCACGTTGTCCTTCAGATGGCGATATTGAATCGACGCATGTAAACTTTGATATATCGATGTTACTGTCTAGCTCAAGATTGTTGGTATTCGACTTTGTAGGAGTCACCTGAAAATCGTGTGAAATCAAGATACTCATGGAAGCGTTGGCGAAGTATGTGTTTTTAAAGCGTCGTTCTTTGATTACAATAAGAAATTAACTTCAATTAAACTTTGGCACCTAACTTCCAAAAAAGGTACAGGTTGTAAAAGCTTTAATTTTTCCTACCTTGTTTACTATCCTTCCAATGTGGCTGTTTCCTTCAATCAAAAGTACTACTTTTAGTCACTGAAATCAATAGAATAAGCAAAAAAAAAAAAAAAAAAAAAAATACGGAGCGAGAAAAAAACTTTTGTTTTCCCAACGTTTCATGTTTAACTAATTTTTTTAAATGTCAAATTTTGTAAATAAGGCGTGGTCTTTATGACGTCACAACTGATGCACTTTGGGGCGCTATTCTATCAATCATATTGTTGGCAGTACAAGAAGCGAATTAAATATTATGCTCTACGCTAACGGTATCAGCGAATGGCATTTCGTGATGTCATGTTAGGAAGCGTAAAAAATGAAACTGAATCTGTGTACCGATTAAAATAGCTGTTAAAAAAATAAAATTTGACAAATTATTTGAAAATTGATTAAATCCTATGTTTTTAAGCATGCTCGTTCAGAAAAAAATATTTTTAAAATTTTGGAAACAACACAATTTCCAACAAATTTAATATTTATGACTCTTCTATCCTGAGCTGCCATTGCTGAGCTACACAATAGTGGAGATGCTGCTTTATTTACATAAGTGTATGGAATTTAAATCACTAAAACCAAAAATGTCTATTTTGAAAGTATTAATATGTATATAAACACGGAACAAGCAAGTTCGCTTTTAACGAACCCTGATATAACAAGAACATAGATTTTCCCACTTTATAGAATGCACTTCTTACGACAGTATTGCATCCGAAACTCAAGCTAAAGCAGCTAAACGAACTAATAAAAGATAAAAGGGACTCACATTCAAATTTACTAATTTTTTCGGCTTTGTACAGAAAAAAAATTAATCAAACATTCTGCATACATTTCTGAATATACATTTTCTGAATATACGGAGGGTGACCAAATTATTATATTCAAACAAACTTTTCTGTATTTTTATTGTTTTGTATTGTTGTCACATAGTTATATTATTTCAACACATTTTTTTTTCCAAAAATCACACTCATAAGAAGACGCTTGAAACTTGAAATTTTAACGGACACTGACACTGACGTCAGTCACATTTAAAATAATAATAATAAAACGAGCTGATGTGTGTATCACATGACTTCCTTTTACTCCAATTTAATGTCATTTCCCCATTACTGGCAATTTTAATGTGATTCAATAGTTTACTCTGTAAATATCACCAACAGTGGCCAAATTTAAATAAATTTTTTTTTAAAAATGCCAAATTTGTCGCCAAGTTGGCGACAAAACTTGGCGACCAAAAAACTGGCGATATATCGCCAAGTGTCCGCCAAATTATAACACCACTTGAGTTTACATCGAAATTAACAATCATTTCCCCCCAAAAAGGAGCAAAAGACCCCATTAGAAACACGCGAATGCAATCAAAAGGAGAGATAAAAATACAGCAAAAAATGTTTATTTGAGTATAAAACCTGGCTACGCTCTCTATAGTGAGCGTTTTTACCAGGGTTGGAGTCAAAGAGTACGAATGTAGAATCGAAGAATTTGAGTATAAAATCTGGCTACGCTCTCTATAGTGAGCGTTTTTACCAGGGTTGGAGTCAAACAGTATGAATGTAGAATCGAAGAATTTAAAAGTCGAAGTCGGTCATTTTCCCGAACAGTAAACAATTGTCCTGGTAGTGGAGTCAGAGCAACAGTCGGACTGACTTTGGGTTTAAATGATTCAAAGTCTCTCAAACTCTAGGAGTCGGTCCTTTTCCTTCCGACTCCATAGTCCTTTTTCTTACGGGGTTTCGATAATGGCGACCAAAAAGATCATGGTCCCTTCAGGATCTTTAAAAACGAGTTAGACAGAAATTACTTCCTTTAAAAAAATTCATTCTCTTCAACCATCATCAGTGTAATCTATTTATTCTCCACCGAATACTTTTTATTCATGACGCTGCTACATTTATATTACGTGTTTTTTCAAGTGAATTAAACTTCACTTGAATCGATATCTTGCTCACATTTGTTTTTACATAACACACTCATGTTTTCCAAACATTTTAATTTAATAAACTATTTTCACCGATAAAATAATAAAAAATAGTTCAGAAAATGAAAGCTTTTTTCGCCAAAACAGTGTACGACTAACTTTAGAATAAACTGTCATGCTTTGCTGCTGCATCGATTACTTTTAATAATTTATTTCGCCATATAAGTTTTTCATCGCATCATTCGTTTTAAGGTACGGGTTCTCTCTAACTGTTTCAGTTCAATAGGCAGCATTAAAACACATAGAAATACTGTGGGTAGAAATGTGAAGAAATTCGAGTAGTGTCTCAAGATAAAGCACCAAAAAAAAAAATTTACTCTGGATTTTAACTTTGTATGAATTAGAAAGAAGCTAGCTTTTTCATCTTGATAAAGGATTTTTGGGAAAAATTACGTTTTTTCAGGGAAAAAATTTAAAAAAAAAAAAAAAAACACCTATAGAGATGAACTTAAACAGCAAAACTGCAATTAAATACAAAATTTCCAGAGTACGAATTACTATCATTTAAGATTGATAACAAATAAAAATACATACATAACGTTATACGCTGTAAATAATCTTCATTAAAAGCGTACTGATAGACATCAGTCATCAAATCTTTATTTTTATTACTGCATCCCGATGACTATTTTTTTATAGATATGCCTCGTGTTACCTATTCCAGAAAATCACCCGTCATGATATGACGGGTATATTTCCATTCTATTCCATTTGTACAAACAAGACTCCCAAAGAGTTGGGTCCTATCACAGTTCGCTAATGGGGAAATCATAATTTGAATTTAAGACGTCAAAATTCAAATAAATGCTGGATGTTTAATTTTTATATTATTTGCATTCGATAATTTTTAAATAAATTTTCAATTTAGAGGGCACATATGTACCATGGTTATCAAAGGGTCTGAAAGCATGCTTGAATCTAATAGGGAGTTGCTATTGTTTTTGACAGCTGGAATTCGTTTCAAAAGTAAATCAATCAATTTGTAAAAAATAAACTAATCAAATAACTTTTATTGAAATTCTAGTTTCGCTATTTTCAGAATGTTTCAGATTTCTTGATTTTTAATGGCATTATAATTTTATTTTACTTACAACCTCTGAATGATGTTTTACTTAGGCATAGTTCATTTATTTACAAAATACTACGCTTTTTGTTATGAACTAAAATTTACATGCAAGTAAAAATGTGATTTTGTTACATTAATTTATAATGAACATTCAAGAACATTTTTCCTGGTTAGAATGCAAGGGGTGTAAGCATGCATTCTAGCATGGGTTTAGTTTCGAGCAAATGACACCCTTTTAAAAAAATCATCAATAACAAAAATCATTACTGCGTGATTTTAACATCAAGAACGGAATTTGTATTTGAACGTAGGAACTTTTTTTTCTTATTATGCATCAATTCAGAAGTTTTTCGATGAAGGGGGAGCGGGGATCACGGGAAGTCATTGTAACCTTTTGAAAAATTACTTTTTCGGCATTTTTTGTCTGATTATTCGGCGAATTTTGTGTTTTATTTAGCAAAATGTGGAATTCCATTCGGGCAAAATTATCATAATTCGGCAAAATTTGGACTTCTATTAAGCAAATTGAGAATCACCTCCCTTTAAGAAATTTAAGTTCTGGCAGCCGCTGCATCAACTATTATAAAAGTAATTTTCTTTAAGGGACTTTCTTTGAAGTAACTTGCACCCCTGTCATTCTTACAGTGGACGCATGTTAATTGAATCAGTAATTAATTGAATAAACCGCTTTAATGAATCCAATTTCCAAAAACAGAACAAAATCCAGCTTTATTGAATTATTCGCTTTATTGAACAAGCCGCCTTTATTGAATTATCCGCTTTATTGAATCAGCCGCCTTATGGAATCAAAACTGATTATAACAAACGTAATTTAAAAAACGGCGTCCACTGTACATGCAAGGACAGTTACAAATTAAAAGACAGCTTAAATTTCTGGCTGCTGGTCTAACTAGTGGCATGGAAATTGACTAACATTTTCACCTAAGCAGTGATCACGGTTAATTTACAGTTTCCGTGTACTCCTAGGGAACAACATATTTTAGTCTTATGCGAGGGCTTTGAATTTCTAATCGGCAACCTTTCTATTTGACGAAAGTTTTTTAACTGATGCCAAAAACAATGATAAATTATAGTAATTATAAAATTAAAATACTTCCGTGTATATTATATTTGTAAATTTTAAACTTTTCAAATAATGAAAGTATTCGAGTTTGCTTAAATTCAGTCTCAAAATTAGTTTGTTATTTTTATTAACAAAATTAACTTAATAATTGCTATTGTTTTTCACTGTGTTTTGCAACAGTTAGAAAGGGGATTTCAAATATTGTTTATTCATCTCGTTGTTCATAATACATTTTCTGAATAAAATATGCAATTTTGAACTGCCTAAACCAGGACCTTTATTGAATCTTTATGAACCTTTATGCGGATGTGCGTAATCCAGGCGCAGAAAGAACAAGAGTGCAGCGTAAGGGAGAAAATGTGAGGGTGAAGTAACACATACTGTAAAATAATAGGAAGAGGTATACGTTTCACTTATGCAGTGTATCTTTACGACACACTTTCTTTGCGCCACTGGTACAGTTAACAGAAGAAGTAAAGAGAAACCCAAATACATTCTTTACTCAACTCGTAAATTTTTTTGACTAAAATCACTTATCATTGTAACTTATCCGTTTACACAATGTTAAGCGTTTATTAAAGTTTAAAAGTAAAATGAATTTCATACTTTCAGGATAAGATGCGAAATTTTAATATTTACTAGCTTTGCGTGTTATTTCAATTTCATCGCAGCGAACATTTACTGATAAACTGTTTGTGAAAATATAAAGAAAATTTATTTAGATCTAAAATCACTTGTTTCGAAAGTAAGCATTCTTTCAGACAAATACTTATAAATAATGCTACAATGTCAGTTCAAAGTCTTAAATAAAAATGCGATGTTAAATGTTTTATTCATTCCCTAAGAGCATTAAGAGATTTCGTTTTCTCTTTTTTTAGAAATTCTGAAATTCATTACAATCAAGAGAGAAATCTATTTTCTTACATTAAATGGGTAATTAATTTTATTTTATTGTTAAAATCTGAGATTTCTTCGTTAGCTTTAAATATGTGTTGTGTACAGATATTATTTGTTTGGTTTTTATTTTTTCTCTATTTCATATTTTAAATGTAAACAAAAAGCGTATCGACAAAAATAGCAACTTTACAGTGTACTTGTAAGCACATAATTAACTTTATACAAAGCGATATTCGGTGTGGTTTTTTTCTTTCTTTCTTTTTTTGTTTAGTATTTGCATTTTGCTGCAGATTAAAAAGTTTTTTTAATAACCATTAATTAAAGTTACTCATTAAATATCCAAAGTTGCAATACAAAAAAATCAATGAAATACATTAAATCATATTATTATTCATATTACAAGCCACGGTCGTTCGCAACAGAGTTCGCATTACAGTGAAACCTGTGTAAGTTGACCACTCGCGGTGCAGAACTTTGGCGGTCAACTTAGACAGGTGGTCAACTTATAAAGGGTGGTAATGATTTTTTTTTTTTTTGTGATTTCTTGCACCATGTATTCATTTTTTGAGTAATTCAACCTTACTCTTTCTGTTCAACTCACTTTCATTGTTTAACATCATTGAAAGTGATACCATTATTAAAAATACTATCCAAATAATTTTTTTCTTTTTCCTTGTTTTTAACTATAATAGACACTGTAGTTTTAGAAATTCCATATGTGCTAGCTAATTTTCTCTGGCTTTCTCCATTTTAAATCAATTTTAATATTTCATACTTTTTATTAATTTCAAGTTCAACTAACTTTCTTTTTGAAGCCTTTTTATGTAAAACTTATAGCACAAAGAGCAACAAGCTCGACTCTCCCAATTCATAAAGGCACAATTAAAATGTCCTATCTCTTAATCCCTTGCACCAGAAATATGTAACTTTACTCATTAGCAGGCCCAGATCTGCGTATCCGCAGTGCGAGGGGCCCGTGTCCTTAAAGGGGCTAACGGCCTTAGAAATTGAAGAAAAAATAGAAAAGAATAGCACTAAGACTTATTTACTTTACAAATAGACAATGCTGGCCACTAGGGAGGGCCTCTACATATTTTGTAGCAGAGGGGCCCAAAATGTATAGATACGGTTCTGCTCTTTGTAGCACAATTCCTCTGTTGGCATAAGATATTGCAACTGAAAGAAAAGACTTTGAACTTTTCTACTGGCACCTATTTTCATTGAACAGAGTACAACAAGCTATCTCAAATAGAACAACAAATGAAAAACAAGTTTGGAGAATATAGAGCAGTATAAGCTTTATGCTGCAGTTTAGTTAGTAAAATGCTAGTCTGTCATCAAAGCATTAAAACATTCTTGGAAAGCTATCAAAAAGAAAATAATAATAATAAATAAATAAATAGATAATAAAATAAAATAACTTGCTGAAAAAAGTTTAAGAAAATAAACCAAGTGGTCAACTTACAAAGGGTTTTTTTACAATACTCCAAACCAAATTTGGCCAAAAAAATTAGTGGTCAAGATAGACAGGTGGTCAAGATCGAGAGGTGGTCAAGTTACAGAGGTTTTCCTTCATTATATGAGATAGGACTCATTCCGTCTCTGATGAAAGCGGTCAACATAGACAGGTGGTCAACTTACAAGGGTGGTCAACTTTACAGTTTTACTGTATTTCGCAATTCACTTTTTATGCCAAGATTTTTTACGGCAAGACTACCCTTACCGGCGGCGCTTAGGTACATTTCAGCCACGATATAAAAGTTATTTCAATTAATATCTATTTACAGCAGATATTCAAATTCATCTAATATAATTTCTTCTGCATCTTATGTAGATCCATTTCTATCAATTTATGTATATCTCTGTACAATGTATGAATTTATTTATCTATATTTATCTATCAATTTGTATAATATTTATCATTCTTCATCTTCTATACCTCTCTCATTGTATATCTATCAATCTATCTCTATTGTTTTTTTTATTTTTTCATTGGGGCACGGTTAATCCGCTATTTTACTTTTTCAGCTGCTTGCTTATCTGCCTTTTTGCTTTTGTCGGGTGTCTTTTCATCTATAAGCTCACTTATTTCGCATTGCAAAAAGAGTTCTTTATAACCTCAAAACACGTGTCTGTAGTAACATGCAATGCTGCGCAATTAAATGTTGTTTTCCGTATTTTACTTTTCAAGCACGACGGTATTTAATCAACTTTATTAAACGTTAATCGAGCTTTTAACTTTTTGTATGTCAACTGTCTTTATCGTCCGTTTTTAATGTTCAAAGTTTGTTTGAATTACGCGTGACCCCGTTTTTGTTAATCATCCATTCTTGAATGATGCTTCATCAATTCTTTTATGATGCAGCAACTTAATATGCAACTGATCTATAATTCTGTAACAAAAAAAAAAAAAAAAAAAACGTTGAGGTTTTCATCTTTCAACTGCAATTTAGGACCTCCGGGGCGGAGCGATGGAAGCATAGCGCAGAGCGTAATATTTAATTCGCTTCTTTACTCACATGTAGTGGCATCGATATGGCTGATAACAAGCGTAGAGCGCAATGTTTAATTCGCTTCTCAATTATCAAAACCTGGAAACGCGGTAGACAACAAGTGTAAGCATTCAGCACGTCAGTGGAATAGCGCGCCAAAGTTCAACACTTGTGACGTCGTAATGACCGTGCCTAATTTGAAATATCGGCATTTAAAAAAAATAATTAAAAAATAAACGTTTTGAAAACAAAAGTTTTTTTTCGCTCCATGTTATTATTATTATTATTATTATTATTATTATTTTGCTCGTTCTATCAACTTCAAGAACTATAAGTAGTACTTTTGACAAATGGAAGCAACTCCATTTTAAGACATCGACTCCCGACTCAAATTCCAAATTCTTTACTCCAAAATCAGCCCGACTCAGCTCTGCCTCCGATTCCGCAGCCCAGGGTAATTTAAATTATTAAAGTTTAAAAGAGAAAATCAAAAAACTAAAATACTAATCTTTAAAAAAGTTTGCTTGTTTTTCTCTTTTTAAAAAAGCAATTGTAGAAACTTTCCGCTTTTTTGACTTTTTCAAAAAAATAAATAAATAATTTGTGTACGGTTTTCATCAGTTGTTTAACCCTAGTATACCAACAAATAACCAACAATGGAAATGTTATATCTCCAGAAACATAAAATGTTTAATTATTAGTTTTCGTTAGTTCTGAGGATAATACAAAAATTGAATCTTAGTTTTGGACGTTATATTGGAGTTACCGGTTCAGTTCGGACGCTCTAATGGACGGTAAAATAACATTGCATCTATGGAGGAGGAAATGGGTCTACATACATCGGTCGCTATAACGGAAGGATCGCAGTAATAGGAAGTCTTTCTATAGAGCGTTGACGGTAATACATTTCTATGACATTTACGTACTTTCTTCACACTAAAACAGTAAAAGAAAAAATCCTCTTTCGATATCTCAAATACGGAGACCTTTCAAGAACAGATTTGTCGATATATTTCGAAAAGTCAATAACTTGGAGCTTAACCTAAATTTATTGCGTGCCATTCGTTTTGTTTCTATTAGTCTTGAATGTCGAAGACATTTGTCTATCGCCAGATGTCGCTTTCAGTTCGATAAGAGTTGAGCTGTAAAAGCAATGTCTTTGACAACGGAATTAAGTGCTTAAGACATTTGCGGTAAGAGCTTGTGTTTTCAGTTCTCGCCGTTTGGATGTAGAACATTTTATCGCGTGAGGGATTCGAAATTTACGATATTGTCTTTTTGCACTTAAGTGACGAGTTTTCGGGAAACTGAAGTGATACGACATTTTTAAAGGCGTGATAAATATTATGCCTCGAATGCGTGCAAGAGACGAAAACGGAACTGTTTATCTAAGTCCGAAAAACAATAATATTGCGTTTCTGTCAATATTAGACTTGACTGTTTATGTGAAATGCGTCGAAATATTTCCAAAGTCGCATAAAAGTAGATTATAGCACGTTAAAACATTGTTACATTTGAATACATTAAGTACATTTTAGTAAAATTATCACACAATTGTAGTACTTTTATTTGCAACTCCAGAGCTCGAATACGCTACCTTGCGGTGATTAACAATACTAAAGAAAAGGTAAAACACTCCATTCCACATGTTTTCTTTGGGGTAAATTACAGGCTTCAGACAGTTTATGCTGCCGTGTGCAGGTAAACGGCAGTATCTACAAAAATGAGTTTCTGAGATATTTGAAGAAACGCGTTTTTGATTTCCCACAAATATCAATTAAATATTGAAATTTGATTTTAGGCTATTCTATATGTTTATATCGAAGTATTTTTTGTGCAGTTTGTTTCAATTTGTTTTTGCAATCAAAATTTTAATTAAAGCAAATGCTACCGTTTACCTGCTCTTCGCAGTAGTAATTTTCATGCACGTTTACTGGTAATCAGCAGTAACTGCACAATATACTATTGAATGACCAATAATTACAAATTCAACATAATACGGAGTAGATATGTCATTACGAAGTATATTTATTGCAGTGTGAATAATATATTTTACTTTAAAAAATAAATAATACCGTGTATACACTTGACATAAATTTAATATAAATAAATGAAATGTAATTTAAAAATAAAATAAAAAGACATATGTTTTGATTGCTTACGGCATTGCGAAAACTCTTTAATGTTCATACGTTGTCACTTGGCAACTGGAAGATTCTTTAGGCATTTTTAAAACTACGACAAATCGCTTAATGTTCCGCACTTTGCAATAAAGCAATAAATATCCATGAAAATTTAGGCGAAAGAAATGCTTCGTGTGTTAATAATGGCTCTCATCGAACTACTAAAAGTGCAGCAGCTTAGTATATATAAAAAATTGTGAAAAATATCGTCTGCGACAGAACAAAACAAATGGAATAGAATCGTTCTATTGTTACAAGTTTATTTATCGTCTGCCCAGCATTACTTGTGTTTACTCGTATGTTTTCTTCTATAACTGTACATTAGCAAAAAATAGTTTAGTTTTATTGTTTTTAGAACACGGATATGAAAATTAAAGATTTTATTTAATGTTTGAGGACTGTGAAATTACAAATCGTTTTCTTCGACTTTATTTGAAGTAAAGTATGATTATTTTCCCCCAAGTATCTCCCCCTTTTAAGTATCTCTTTCGCTCAAGGACGAGAGACGGTAATTCCCAAATTTTGCCGAAAGATAAAATACGACCTGGCACGCATACCTACATCTAATGAGAAGCGACTAAGAATCATTTTAAAAAATGCAATATTTTCTCTAAATTTGCCAAATCAAGGAAATTTTTTAGAGGTCACACAATGACCTCCCATCGGGGCGTTACTGCTTGCCCTTAGTTGAGCTAAAAAGAAATCGCGAAAAACGTTTATGCGTCTTGGTTCAAGTTTTGGCGGCGATTCATTTATGTTCTATTCTCCAGACAATGGTTATGGGCAGGTATAGAGCAGTAAGTACATACTGCTTATTACCTGCATAATGTGGCGATAATATCAGTTACTGCTAATCACCACTGATAAAAAAAATGCTTTTATTTAGAGCTAACCAAATAAACATGTTTGCACCATAAAACTAAAGAAGCATAGATTCAAAAAATTCCAAAAAAAAGAAAAAAGAAAAGAAAATGGAAAAAATTGCAGTTACTGCCATTTACCCTCCCACGGCAGAACGATCATGGGCAAAAAATTCATGAAAATCAAAAAATTTGCAGTTACTGCCGTTTGCCTGCCCATGGGAGAAAATTTTCGTTCTTCCGTGTGTAGGTAAAGAGCAGTAAGAGCATTCTGCCAATTACCTGCAAAATGTAGCGACAAAAGCAGTTACTGCCGTTTACCAGACCACGGGAGAAAGTTTTCGTTCTTCCGTGGGCAGGTAAAGAGCAGTATGTACATACTGCCGACTTCCCGCAAAATGTTGCTAAAAAAGCAGTTACTGCTAATTACCACTGATTAAAAAAAATGCTTTTTTTTCTGCGGCAGCCAAATAAAAATGTTTGTATCATAAAACTATAGTAATAAAGATTTCAAAAACGCAAAAAAAATGAAAATCGAAAAATCTGCAGTTACTGCCGTTTACCTGCACACGGCAGTATGGTGTAGTGTAATTTTAGAAGAACAGAAAAGAAAGCTTCCCACAAACACGATGAAAAATTACTGTCGTTCACTAAGCGTCAAAGTAAGTTATAAGTTACGGCATTTGTTTGTTTTACCTTTTTCATCCGCCATTAGACTGTGGCTGCATCGCCCCTATAGTTTATTGGAGTTGCGAATTTATCAGCGTTCAATTTATTTTTATCCTTTACTTAAATTGCTTATATTGCGTGGTAGTCATTTTTTTAATGCAAAAACTTTCAAAAAATATATTAATAAACCCCTAGTAAGTTTTTGTTTTTAGGATTAAAATAATTTTATTAATAATGACAAAGATTTAAATTTTAAAGAGTATTTCAATTCCGGTACTTATTTAAAAAAAAAGAAAGAAAGAAATTCGTATCTGTACTAGCACGCGTTTGTTTCAAAACTGAGGAGTATATATAAATTCATGAAGCATTCGTCACACATCTGGCAATATATTTATTTACTTATTTACTAAGAATGTGTATTAAATGATTATTTCATAATTTATGTTTCTATGCGAAAGCCACCATTTTCGCAAATTTAAATAATTTGCGGTAATGATTCATGGGTAACTCAACTACTATGAGTTGCTAAAGTTTGCATTGATGGTGTTCAGAAAATTATGAAAAACTGTCTCTAGAATGAACGAAAAAGATAAATATTTTGCAACTAAAGGCCATCGATTGTAAATTACTGCAGTAGTAATTAGTAATCTGAGATTTGTGCTTTTTTAAGTCGTTATTTCTTATTTTACTTTTCAGCATAAATGTATTTTTTTGCATTAGTAATATGCAATTTGTGCTTTTTGACGTTGTTATTTCTTATTTTTCTTTTCAGCACTAAGGTTATTTATTTGCAGAACTCAAAATTTGTGCTTTTTGGCGTCGTTATTTCGTACTTTACTTTTCAGCACAAATGTGTTTATTTGAAGTAATCTGCAATTTGTGCTTTCTGGCGTTGTTATTTCTTATTTTACTTTTCAGCACAAAGGGATTTATTTAACTTGAAGCCCATTGTTTAAATCACCAAATGGGTTAAATACCTTTTCTTTAAAGTATTTATTTATTTATGTTTTGCATCCATCTGTGAAATGCGCAGTATTATTGCCAAAATGCATTTACTGCACGATGTACATCGCAAAGCTCCCATCAAACACCGTGCTTGCCCATTTGCCGGGTTAGAACGCTACCCATTTCGTGTTTCCTTTGCTTCACATTGCTCCCAAGACGCTCTTTGGTTCGTCATCGTCTTTTCTGAATCCTTTAGTTTCCCCGAAAGTGCAATATCAGAGTTGGAGAATCACCTTTTCTGACATTACATTGAGAATTTTAAATCTCTTTTTTTTTCGTCCTAAAATTTTAAATATTTGTAAAATTGCATTTAGTAAACTTTATGTTCAGAAACAAAACGTTAGAAATGTAGAGTTATGATCATTATTTTATATATATATATCATTATTTTATATATAAGAAACACTATCATATACTGTATTTCTAACCCCGTCAATTCAACCAAAATGAATTTCACAACTCAGATCAACTTCATGATGACAACTACTTCTTGTCATGCTGATATTCTGGACTTTCAGCACCCTAATTAGCTTGTTTCGTTAGATCTCGGAGACTAGTGCAGCTTTTTTAGGCAATTTCGCCAGCAGCACTCACGAAACATCTCACGGTTTTTCCCTACCCTTGGGGAAGTACCCCCTTATAAGGCTCCAGGGTATTTTGGGATTTTTCAATTTTTCATCCTTTAAAAAAAAAACTTGTTCTTTCTTGTTCAATCCTTATATTGCTATCATATACACAGTCACATGAATGTGACCACCACGTACTTTCCACGTCAGAGTTAAATAACCAATCACAAAAGGCAGGTGGCAGCACAGTGCAGTTGAGCGTATATAAAGGGTGTGTGAGGGCTTCGGAAAACATTTCAATCGTTGTGGTAATGCAGAAATGAAGCGACTTATCCGACATCCAAAAGGGCATGATCATTGGCTTTCGGGCCAAGGGTGGAAGCATTTCTGAAACGGCTGAGTTTGTGAACTGTTCGCGTGCTGCCGTGGTAAAAGTGTACCGTGCATGGCAAAATGGGACTGTCCAAAATCAGCGACGTGGCAAATGTGGTGCACCACGGGCCATATATGACAGAGGCGAACGACGGTTACGGAGATGCGTTCGGGCAGATAGACGGGCTACCGTTGAGCAACTGACCACCAAAATGAAGCAAGGTGCTACCAAAAGTGTCTCCCAAACTACTATTCAGCGAACATTGCTGCGTCTGGGCCTCCGAAGCAGACGCCTGGTTCGTGCACCTATGCTGACTGCTGTTCATCGACGACGAAGGCTAGAATATGCACGCCAGTACAACAGCTGGACGTCCACTTAGTGGCGACAGGTAGCGTTCTCAGATAAATCGCGTTTTATGCTCCATCGGACAGATGGACGTTGGCGCATAAGGCGTGAAACCTCTGAAAGGAACCACCCTGCAACCATTGCCGGAACGGTCCAAGCTGGAGGCGGGTGCATTATGGTCTAGGGAATGTTTTCCTGGCATTCTCTGGGTTCACTGATCATTGTGGAAGGCACGATGGATCAATACAAGTACCCATCTATCCTTGCGGACCATGTCCACCCCTACATGCGCATTGTTTTTCCTCAGGATGATGGCATCTTCCAGCAGGACAATGCGAGGTGCCATTCAGCTGCCAGTGTACGTGCGTGGTTCGAAGAGCACCATGATGAGTTTACCGTCCTCCCCTGGCCAGCAAACTCACCTGACTTAAACCCAATCGAGCATCTGTGGGACCATCTCGATCGAGTTGTTCGCGCCATGGATCCTCAACCGCGTAATCTAGCGCAGCTGGCCACGGCATTGGAGCCGGCAAGGCTCAACATCCCAGAGAACACCTTCAGGGACCTAAGTGACTCTCTTCCTGCACGTCTCGCAGCAGACCGCTCTGCGAAAGCTGGTTATTCTGGCTTTTGACAGATGGTCATATTAATGCGACTGGACTGTATATATATATATATATATTTATTTATTTATTTGTATACTTGATTTTTAAAATTGTTTATAACAAGAGAAATGGAATTACTTTTCTTAATGCATAGTAAAATGCTTGTGTAAAGATACATATTTATGCTACTGGAATCTGTTGTAAGAACTAAAAGAGAGATATTTTTGGAATAGATTTTAGTTCGTTTAGACATGCATTGTCTGCAAAAGACATGCATACACGTTTTTAATCATTCAGAAAAGTTGTGGAGAGTAAGGCAATAGTAGTACAGTGGAACCTGAATAACTCGACACCCTACAGGAATATGATAACATATCGACTTAAGTGGATGTCAACTTCTTGAGGTTTCTTTATTTAAATTCCTAAAGGGGTTCTGTATCACCTGCTTACTAATGTTAAAATTCACTTTAGAAAATTAATTCTAGTAAATAAGTTTTCCGTTCTTTTTTTTTTTTTTTTTTTGAAAAGAACAAAAAAAAAAAAAAAAAACTAATATTATTTAAATACCTTGCGAGGAATAAATCCTTATTAAAAAAAAGAAGAAACAGAAAAAGGTTCTTGTCAGTCAGGTCCTGCTTACAACATGTGAGCAGCATGTACAAAACATATCATGGTGCTCTAAAGGACTGCCATGGGCAACATGACATCGGCAACAGGATTTAATAAAAAAAACTTAATACCGTTACCAAAATTTAAAAACATTATTTTGACGCTGAATTTTACAGCATTTTTTCTCTCTATTATTGGAAACTAATTGTTGAACACGAGTCACTTGACATAAGTTTTTATTTTTGAGGTAGACCGTGCAAAGCAAGGCGACGCACAGTGGAGTATTTGACTGAAAATCCTGGCCAAAACTAGTTTGAAATTTTCATTCTGAAGGCGTCACCTTTGTGTGCGTTTGTGCGCTGTACGGCGAAGCTATCTCACTTATAGACACGGAATTTGATATACAAGTTGTCCGAAAGGTCTGAGGTTACAATTTGAAACTCGATTTTTTAAATTTGAATTAGAAAATGAAATATTTAATATTTTATTCACGGTTTAGACTTTTGCATGTTTACGACCGTAAAAACGATCCTAGTAAACGTAGAAAAAAACTGCAATGCATCACTAGGTAGGAAAAATAATTTTCTTTAAGAATATGGTTTGTTTGAAGTTCTAACGTAATTAACCGAATTTCTAAGAATTTACAAAGGGAGGTCAAGTTTTCGACTTTTTTCAATTATTCAATCAATGTAAACTAAAATTCCTGCATCCAGTATTCTAATAATGTTCTGGCTCTGAAACTTTTTAAGGAAATAATATAAACACCTTACCTTCATTTACAGCGAAAACGGTGAAGTTATGTTGTTTCACTGATTTATAATGAATTTTTTTCCATGAGTTGAAATAAAAATTTTCAATGATTTTCACTCGATCCGAAATGGATACCACAGTTGGCTCTTCGCCAATAATGCTTAGACAAGTGATAAGTAAACAAGTTCGATGCGAATGGCTTTTTTTCCTTTGAAGATATGTAATTAAGTGCACTGTTCGAGGGAAAAAAAAAAGCAAAAAGCGGTTAAAAAATCCTAGTTTTCTGTACAAAACACGGATTTGAAACCAAAAAAAAAAAAATCAATTTTATTCTTTTTGTTTGGTTTCAATCATTAAAACCCTGAGTTAATCATGCACAAAAAGAATTAAAGACAAGGGTTTCGGGGTTACAAAGAACCTTTTTTCTATTGTAAAAAAATAAATAAATAAATGAACTAGGATGTTACAACTGTAAAAACACTCGAAAATGGATATTCAAAAGCTCTTTGTTTTTGAATTGTATATATTGTACTCGTACCTCGGGTCGATCCTTAGCTTTACATAGCGTGATGTGTCTCACTAAAAATTGTACGAACAAAAACTTGGAACTTAAATTTTATATAACTTCAATTTCACAATGAGTAGGTAAAATGTCTTAAATGTGGATAGCTCGCTAGCGTTGGGAGACAATTACACTGTCTCCTAGCAAGTGAGGGGGGGGGTATTTTCCCCCTTTTGCTACGTATAAGAGGGAAAATACCCCCCCCCCCCTCTCCCGGCATATTATTTGCAGCAATGATCAGAAAAAATATAAATATTTATTTATTTTATCTAAAATCTATCTCAATTTTAAGGAAGAGCAAATATTCTTAGCGAGATCACAAAATAATTTAATTTATTAACTCATTAACGTACATGAGAAAATTAACATAATTGAACGCAAGCACATGTTTTAGGGGTGCAATGAATCTCTTTAGCGATGCATAAAGGTAAGCGTTTCGAAATTAATTGGAATTTTCATTCCATAGCTTACATCTTTATACATTGATGAAGCGGTTTCTCGTAACCCTGAAATTCGTGTCCGAAATTTTATTGTTGTTTGTGCGCTCAAATATGTCGATCTTTTCATTCAGTAGTACTTATGATAACTTTTTACAAATTTATTAAACCTTCGTTTGTAAATTCAGTTTAGAATCATGACTTGTCACAAAAAGATCGGATTATGCACTTAAAAAAAATCATTTACAAAAAGGGCAGTTGTAGGCGGAAGATGTTTTTGCTGAAATTAGCACTAGAGACTTTGCCAAATACGATGCAACTTTCAAAACAGCCAGACCAAGCCCGACACCCATTTAAAAAGCTTTCTCTAGTTATAAATTAAAGCGAAAAGCCTTTAAAAAATCTCATGTACCAAGTTTTCTTTATTTTTTTTTTCACAAAAAGAAAATAAAAATATTTACTTTGATTTATATTTAGTACTAAGCCCTGACATTTCTTTATACCGTAAAATTGGTTTGGTTCAATTCCATTCATTTAGAAAGCCACAAAAAAATCTACATTGAAACGTAATAATTAAGCTGAAACGTAACAAAAAAGCGAAAATTCTTATAGAAATCTCATCTTTCACCGAGGTTATGAGCAATTGTACGTGACTCAAGTTTCCAAAACAAGTGCCGATCGATGCACCAATTATTCAACTATCATAGGATAAATTTTCATGAAAATCGGGTAAATTTTTAATTTTGGACTTTTGCCCAGAATTTTCAGTCAAATACTCCTTTGTGCGACGAAGCTAGTGTATAATAAAGTGATTTTTAAGATTACGCGACAGTGTAGGCCAAATTAAACATATGCAAAAATTTCAATAACTTATGACGTCAATTGGAGTTTTTATTCTGACTTCCGACCGGAAGTATCAAAATTAACATGCACAGCTGTCTGAAGTTCATTAAAAATATGCAAGTGTTATCCATCATAATTCATTAAATGATAGCATACTTCTTTTGGTCTGGTCATGAATGAATGAGGGTTATCATGTTGCCAAACCAAAAATACAAAAAGTGATGAAAAATGTATCAAAAAGAGGCGCATCCTAGTCCTCTGTTCTTAAATTGTCCCATACAATAAATAATTGATTCGTCCGCATTGCGCATGTCCATTCTTCCAAGTCATGACTTAAAAAAATGAAAGAAAAAGTAATCAATAAATAAAAGAAATAATGTTTTCAACAGGTGCTTTTTCGGGTATGATGACGTCATACGCGAGATTGTAGAAAAAAAAAATGAAGCAACCTTTTCATCGAAGAAAGCTCTTGGCGGGAAACAGGCACAAAAGAGGTTTTCTTCTGCTAAGCATTTGCTGGTGACAACTGAAAAGAAATTGTTCGGATTCGTTGGTCTCGTTTGAATGCTTTTGAAGGTTACACCTGTCGTGAAGAATAACCTTGGAGACGGAAAACATTTTCAAGACAATTTTCCGTAATTTCTATTTGCATTCTTTCTAGGTGCCGATTGACGACACATGATATTTATGATCGTATCGTAAAATAAACCTAGATCCGACTCGTATTTTAAACGTGTTATTCGGAAGAAAAATATGCATGAAGTTGCGACATATCCCAGAAAAACATCATCTCTCAAGCTCAAATATTTAAAATCTATTGGAAAAGCAAAAGCTGCATTCAAGGGGATCGTTTTTTCTTAAATTTTTATTTATTTATTTATTTATTTATTTTTGTGTGTGTTTCCATGTCACTGAAATCGCTTAGGATTTTTTTTTTTTTTTTTTTTGTTATAGATGCAGCTTTTAACAAATAGGTTTTGCACTCAGAATAATACATATTTAACAAAATTGTGCATGGGATAAGCAATTTAAAAGTTTCCAAAACTTTTAGATCGTGTAAAATCAAATTTGTCAAGATATCTTTTATTTTTTATGTAACAGATCGCAGAATATTTTCTAATAATTATAAAAACAAATGAAATCAGAGGTTTTTAGAGGTAATTATTGTGATCATTTAACAAAACACATATGAAAAATAGGTGCAAAAACAAAAATACCTTAGGTTTCTTTTAATTAAAATTTCTTAAGTTTTTTAAATTTTCGAAAAAAAAAGTGAGCATCAATTTTAATTTTCGAAAATAAATTATTGACGGGAAAATAAATGTCCTTGCAAAGGCTTCAAAGAATAAAATTAAATTTTTAAAAAAATGTTACGAAGGTAATGTGACCCTTTAATCGCAACTGTGTAAAAGATATTTTAAATAATTTTCACGGCGCCACAGGCGGCTAAAGTTTGCTAGTCTTTAAGATCCATGTATGCACTTTTAATAAAGATTAAGTGACTATAAACACTTTTAGACATCCAAAAGTTTGAATAAGCCGAAAACGTGCCAGAATTTTCGCTACAGTTACATTTTTCACAAAATGCAAAAGAATTTTTTAAACTACGAAAATGAAAACGGATGTTTTCGCTTCTTTTCTAAGGCGTATTGCTAAATTTGTGGTTGAAATGAGAGTGTTTTTAGCTATTTTTACATTGCCTCAGTTTCGAATAGTTGAAGGTTTTCTAAACTATCTGCAAAACTTAGGACTGCGAAAATTTTATTGCCAAGAGAAGTAGTTTGATGAATGCATAGTTTTATTTGTATTGCACAACATTCTTCATGAAAAGTTATTTGTGTCGACTTTTAAAAGCAACTTCAAATGACATACACTCCAGTCATTCTGAAATGTACGATGGGTGTACTGAAGAAAATTCAAGGAGTGATGATCTCCCTAGCACAAAATTCAGGTTGCTGGTCTAATAGGCGGCGAGGACTGCTATTCCCACGTGAGCAGCAGTTCTGATGAATGGACAATTTTCGTGTGCTCCAAGAGAATCGTATTTCAGTATTTTATTGCGGTATTAGTTCACTTATAGGATGATTTAAAGATTAACCCAAATCCATGCTTAGCTTCATGCCATTATTACTTTAACTGTCTTATATTTACATCGCAAAATATATTTTTCATTCTTTCTTTTTTTTATTTTCGTGGAAAACATGTACTAAAGTGAATATGTTGTTAAGATGGCTATTCCTTTCTTTTCTTACTCTAACAATCATAGAGGAACGCAAAATTTTGCGATGAAAGTTTTATTCGTTATTTTCTTTGCTTATTGTATTTAGGTGAGTTCTGATATTATATTCAAATAAACGAAACTATGAATGGCAGTCATCATTTTATACAGCTCGATATAAACAGGGGTGCCCACCGAGGGGAGGAGGGGAAGGCTCCTGGCGCAGACTGTGCCATTGAAATTTTTAGGGGAGGAGTGTTTTGAGGTGTATTTTTCACTTTTTTGGGGGGATCTTGCTTTGGGAGGGGGGAGGTCTTCGTTATATTTAGAGGGTGCGCCCTTGCTCTTGGGGGGGGGGGGGCACCCCTGAGATAGAGCAGTATTTTACAGTTACAACATACCCGGATGAGAATTTAAATCACCGCATAGTTTGATCATTAAAATATTTAAAATTCATCAATATTGAATGCAATTGTAGTTTTCCCATCTCCCATTAATAACCTTACGTCGACTGTCTAAGATAGGAATGCCTGTTATTTCGATGTTAAGTTAAATTATTAATTGATTTTCCGTATTGAAAGCTTGTAAAAGTTATGCGCATTAATAAATCCTTAAATACGTCATGATTACATTTTAACATTTCGTTACGAATGAAATTGAAGCACATAGATGCATCTACAAAGATCTGAAACTTGTATGCATAAACCTACCCTTTACCGTCTTTTCTTTTTTCTTTAAAAAAATAGATTTTAACTTTTGTGCCCAAGAACTTTGTTCCCAGCTTACAATCTGCTTCAAGCTTGCAATTTTTTCTTGTCAGCTGTGATTGAAAATCGTTCTGCGATAAAAAGACTTAATAAGTTTTTCGATTAAATCTCACAAAATTTGAAAACTTTAAAATGATTACTAATGAGTTGAAAGACAATTTTCCAAACTGAGTCGCTCATTGTGAAAAAATATTGTTGGAAATAAAGTATCTCTCTCTCTCTCTAAATCTTATGAGGGTGATTCTTGCAAAAACAGTACAAATGATGTCAGAAACTTTAGATTTTTTTCTTCGAAGTCGATTTTAATAGATATCATTGGTTAATCATTTTTATTGATGCTCATTTCAATTGTGCTAATCAAGTATCGATGGTTTTTACATAGGCAAATAAATAGTTAAAAACATTTTGTTAAGGTTAAAAACATTTTGGTTTGGACCGAGAAAGAATACATTAGGTGCCTCAGCTTCAAATCATTAGGAATTAAAACGTTATTTAAAACAATGCTGGTTTGCAACAACAATATAAAATATTTTAAACTTGCGGTACTCGCACGGTTTTGCCCGTAGTAGAAAATTAAACGATCATTTGATTCGCCTGTATATTTACTAATAATAGATAATGAATTTTTCGCCAATTTGCTATGTTCATTTCCTCACCCGTGCTACGGTTCCACGTTATAATAATTAGGTAATTTAATCGTTCATTTATGGTAATTTGCTCAGTAAAATGTTCTTAAAATTGGAATAGAAAAAGAACAAAATCGAATTTTTGAAAAATCGCGTCGAGGTGCATACCCTCAAACTACAAACTAATTCTGTGCCAAATTTCTTGAAAATCAGCCGAACGGTTTAGGCGCTGTGCGCGTCACAGAGAGACCTCCCGACAGAGATACGGACAGTTATCCCAACAGAGATCCAGACAAACTTTAAGTTTTATTATTAGTACATTTATCTTTCATGTAAAAATATATTGCAGTAATACAACTCGAAGGGAGGAGGGAACATTATTATCATTATTTTCCTTTTTGTTTATGTCCCAAAATTTTACAGCCATTTCAAAAATCAAATAACAGTGAAAACTCGATTTTTAGTTTTTTAAGGGGCTAAATTTTAAAAACGTAAAATACTGGAAAACGTAAAATTAGAGAAATTCATAGAAAACAAAAATCAAATGAAAAAAGAATTGAGACAGTAAAAATACCCCTTTCAAACAGATTAATTTCTATATTTTACAAAAAGAATATTATTATACCTATCATTTTAGATTATTTTAACATGTTGAGTAGTGATTTCGGGAGCTTAGGTTGAAAATAGTCCGAAATAGTGAGTTGTTTTTTAGTCATTAATTTATTAAAAGTAAATGCAAAATCTTCCAGGATTGGAATAAAACCTGTGAAGTTGACCACCCTTGTAAGTTGACCACCTGTCTAAGTTGACCGCTTTTTTCAGGCACGGAATCAGCCTTTATTATATAAATCAACCTCTGTTAGTTGACCACTAAAGTAGAGCACCGCAAGTAGTCAACTGACACAGGTTTCACTGTACTTTGCAAGTCTTTTTTTTTCCTTATCTTTATGAGAAAGACAATAAGTCTTTCCCTATTTGTAAGCTCCTCAATGCGATATTGAAGGAAGGGACGGGGTGTGCTTTCTGTTTTTTTTTTTTTTTTTTGAGCAATCACGATTGCTTATTGCTTTCATTTGACTGTTTTTGGCGTTCCTTTGATTTTTCCCACCAGCACCCTCTGCAGCATCCCGTCGACCGGTTCCTCACGATGCTGCACCTCTAGCGAAAACCGTCTCCAGGTTTCGTCAATATCCTACACTTACACGCATACATACACGCACCTACACACATATACATATATACACCTACACACACATACACCTACACACATACACAAACACATACACACACAAACACACACACACACCTACACACTCACATACACACAACTACCCACACACTCATGCCTGTACACAGACACAAACACATATGTCTACACACACATACACATACCCCCACACACACCTACACACAACTACCCACACACTCATGTCCTGCATACAGACACAAACACACATGCCCACACACACACACACACATACCCCCCACACACAAACACACACGCTTACATATACACAAACACTCGTGATTGCGAAAAACATAATTTGAATTCATGATGACAAAATTCAAATAATTTTTACTTTCTTCTATATCTAATATATAGAAGAAAGTATTGGATTCGTGCAAATTTTCGAATTTCGAATTTTGACGGATTCGAACGTTTTGAGGTGTGATGAGTCCATTTCGACTATTTTTGGGAAATGTCTGTCTGTGTGTGTGTATGTGTGTGTGTGTATGTGTGTCACGTCTGTGTGTGACCAGTTTTTTGTGGCCGCTCTACAGCAAAAACTACCGCATGAAATCGAACGAAATTCGGTACACATATGTGCCCCTATGTGAACTTGTGCCCATTGGTTTTTGGCGCGAATTCCTTCAAGGGGGGTGGAGCAATGGGACGTTTTTTAGAGTTTTGCGTGACTGTTATTCCCCAGGAAGTAACTGGCGGAATCAGACAAAATTTGGTCCATATGTTGTCCCTAACAGATACAGATCCTGATTCAATTTTGGTGTCAATAGCTCAAACGGGGATTGAGCTATAGAACGTTTTTTGCCGTCAATTGCGACTGCTGTATCTCAATAAATAGAGAACGTAATCAAACAAAAATTTATCGACAGGTAGCCCTTAGAGAGTATAAGAAATGATTCTATTTTGATGTCAACAGCTGAAATGGGGGAGGCGCAATCGAACGTTCTTTTTTTTCCATTGTGAGTGCCATATCTCAATAAGTAATAGTACGTTCTGGATGAAATTTGGAATAAATATGAACCCATATGTAAACAGGCGTCGGTTTAATTTTCTGTCTGTCTGTCGTCTGCGTTCAGCTCCTGCTTTTAAATGCATGGAAATGATCGGAAATATTATCTCAATGATTTAAAATTTTTAACTGTTGCCATCTTGTGTTTGTTAACAGATAAATGTTTGTAATTATCTTAAGCAAGGCTTTCAAAATAATTCTCAATTTTCATTCTTTGCTTTGCTTTTGAGATAAATCAGGAATTGGGATGGTCATCAAGTTTTGGCATGTGTAATTTTGTGTTTGTTGGGAATATTGCTTCCTCGTTAAGCATAGGGAGGGATCAGAATGATAAGAAAGATATAGAAGAAAGTTTCGTAATGGCCACAACATACTAGTTTTTTATTTTTATTGGCGGACAAAAGGTCCATAAGGTCGACTACGGATGGAGCAATAGCATTTCTGCTGTCATTCATTAACTTTAAACAACGTGAAGTATCTTTGAAAAGCACAAATGAAACATATTGCTTGTTTAAGAACAGTTTTTCTTTCTTTAATTTCCTGGACAACGTAAAATCCGGTAATTCACAAATAACAAGCTTACAATCTGGGTTAAATCAACATCATTAGTATACGGAAAGACTGGAACCTGATAAGTGAAACGTGAAATGCGGAAAAAACGTATATTCGGGTGCCATAAAATCGGGATTTCACTGTACATTCAAATCTGTTGTTATGCGGTGAATCGAGATCGCATAAAAAATCGCATTAAAAAATTGTTCGAAACTTCAAGATAGCTTTAAAAAGCTGTTTTCACAACACAGTTATTTATTTATTTTTTAATGCGGTGGATAGGGAGCGCATAAAAAAAGTCTCGCGTAGAAAATAACCAAAAAAGTTATCTTTAAACGAAATCAAAGTAAACCGAGTAATTTTGCTGACTCCCGAAAAATTTCCCGAATAAGGAAATTTTTGGGAGGCCACATTGATTTCCAATCGGGATGCTCTGTCGTCACTTGAAGATACTACCTCGCACTCGTTTTATAAATAATTTCCACTCGGTTTATCAATAATTTACATATACTGCACAAAAAAAAAAGACCGCACAAGAACAGGTTTGGGTGAATATTGGATTTGGTAACATATTAAAGAAGCATAAGTAGTATAATTTTGTGTCTATAATCAACAGAGACGGTACAAAACTTTTTTTTTCTAATGGATATTTTAAAATATTCTATGTTCTCTGTTTTGCGATAATGATTTTAAAAACATTTTTTACATGAAATTGTAAAACATATGATAGGGTTTCATAATCATTAAACATTAATAAAAGTAATTTCAACACTTTCCATGATTGGGACGTTTTTTTTCCATCCCTCTTCGTATAATTCACTGTTACACAAAGTGGTCAAAATATTTTTCTCGTCATGAATTACTTATGCACAGTGCACATACCATTGATGCTTGAATGGATTTTTTAAAATTTTATACGGAAAATCAAAATCATTTCATACGATTTTTTACTATTTTCGTGAGATTGATCTTTTTGTAAGATATTTTCTTGAGATGAATGTATTTTACAATCATGATAATTAACGATAAAAGATTTGTTTCAAAGGCTAGTAACATACGAATTTTATTTGCTTTTGATTGCAAAACTTTTCTTTAAAAAATATGATTAATAGGTGGATTTTTTAAAAATTTAATATTTAAAAGACAGAAATGTCAGATATGAATTTTACGCTTTTCATGAGAGTGACCTTTTTGTGAGAGATTTTCTTGAGAGTGATTTTCCTTATCTTTTGAATGCATTACAAGCATGTTTATTAACGATACAAGATTGTTTTTAAAAGCTAGTGACATAAGGATTATATTTGCTTTCGATTATAAAACTTTTCTTTGAAAAATTATTAATTAGTGGATTTTTTTAAATTTAATATAAAAAGTCAAACGTGTCAGATATGATTTTTATGATTTTCTTGAGAGTGAGCTTTTTTGCGAGAGATTTCCTTGAGATTGATTTTCCTTATATTTTGAATGCATAACAAACATGAAAAGAACGAAACAAGATTGGTTTCAAAAGCTGGTAACATACGGAATCTGTTTGCTTTCGATTATAAAATTTTACTTTTTTTAATCCATAAAAATAACTTATCAAATAAGTTCTCATTCGTTCCTAAAATGAAGTAGCCTTGTCGTAGGTTTGTGATGAAAACTGTGAAAAACTACAATACTTTTTTTATAAAACATGTACAAAAATATTTTAATGTGAAAAACCTCTCTTTCGTTTAATTATATAATGAGAACATTTGTCGAGCATTATATAGAGCGCTCAAAAAAGAATTCTGGAGCAAAGATAATTGCTTTAGTAGAACATGACGAAAAAGTGGCAGCTCCATTAAAATTAATGCTGGTTTAAAATTGCTCCAAAAATACAAGTAAAAACCGTTTTTTAAACTATTTTTTATGAGTACAGTATATAAATTGAATTGTCGGTGAATTTTTTTCATTAAAATGAAATTTTAATATCTGAAAGCTCGAGGTCTTCACAACCAGAAATAATTAATAACTAAAGCATAATCTTTACACTCTTTGATGGAATTGCATTTTTTGCTCTCTTAAAAAATTCCTTTTATGCAGGAATTAAGAATTTGTTAAACAAAAACGAACGTTTTAAGGGAATATTTTAATAGGAATTCCTTTTTCATGAACGATAGCGACAAAAAAATTAAATTAATTGCTTTCTCTTCCTAGCCATGCATTTAAAGAAAGAAAGAGAAGAAAAAAGTAACTTAAAACATTTTCTAGGAATGAAGCAATTTTTCACTGAAGATGGTGGTACGTTTCTTAGATGGGGAAACATTTCACGAAGTTATTAACTGAAATAGATCTTATTCGCAGCCAACATTCCAAAAATGAGTTTAGTTTTTGCAGACATATTTAACTTTTAAGAAAGTTATCTTTCTCTATGATATCTCTTGGAAAATGATAAAACTTTATGCTTTTCCCCCCATATTTACTGAGAATTATTACTATTTTCATTTTTTTGGATTTTAAATAAATTTTCCTAAACATGAAATAAACAAGATTTTTCTAAATGTTTCAAAACTTTAAAGGGTCAGTTAAAGCAATTTTCTGGTCAAAAGTAGTAAGTTTACATAATAGGTCTTTGTTGAAGAAAAATCAACTAAGTTTTAACAAGAACAAATAATTGGTAGGTTGCTCTAAATTCAAATACAGTCAACTTCCGATTATCAATGATCGGATTATCGACGGGTTTTTCAATTTTTTTTAATCTATTTATTTATTTAACGGTCATTAAATGAATTTTTAAATTTATGATTGTGTTATTGTTCCTTTTTAGCTTTTATATATACAGTGGCTCCCAAAAGTGTTCGTACACCTTGAAATTTTATAGTAAAACCAAAATAACGCAAAACTGAATTCGAATATGAACTCCAATTTTTTTCACATCATTCCTTTGCCATTCTGAATAAAACCCAGCAGTTTTTTTTTTCAAAATATTGCAGATTTTATTTTTGAAATTTGTCAAAAAACGAAGAGACAGAAAAAATACGCCACAAAAGTCATCGTACACTGAAATATTTTCGAATAAACTCATGATTAAAATTATCATCTGTAGTTTTTTTATTGGTTTTGCATTGTAATGACACTGTAATGTCATTTGCCTTTAAGTTTTTGTTTATTTATTCCCTAATATTCTGCTTATTATTTTTAAATGGCAGGTATGCGTAGAAAACAACAAACACGATTCGAAATTTGATTTTTTTCTCCTCACAGTAGATATAAATTGGTTTAAAATGTCTCTAAATTAGTTAATTTATACCATTCTATAGTGAAGTGCTTGATAAAATGATTTAAAGACAAGAATCGGATCGAAAACAAGGTAAGAAAAGGTCAACTGGCAAACTTAACAAAGCATGATCGGAGGTTTACAGTTAAAAAAATTATGAAAAATACACATTTGAGTGCTGAAAAAGTTTCTACAGAATTGAATGAAACATTTTATGTTTAATTTTCACCTAAAATTGTTCGCCAAGTTCTCAGATTAGCTGGATTAAAGGGGACCTCTTCACGCAGAAATTTTCTTGTTCGTGCGAAAAACAGTAAACTTACGTTATCCGTCGTAAACTCAATGATAAATAAGCTCAAATCGTTTTGGAACAACGTCTTACGTATAGATGAAAATAAATTCAATATTTTGGGTTAAATTGGTTTATATCTGTCAATAGAAGAAAAAATGAGGAATTTAATCTTAAGAACTTAGTTGAATCAGTTAATCAGGACGGTGAAGGTGTTCTTGTGTGAGGGTGCACAACTGCACCAGGACTTGGAAATTTAAAATTTTTAGAAGAAATAATGAATCATGCTGTTCATTGAAATATTTTAAAAAACAATTTTAAACTATTAGCACAAAATTTGGTAATCGGAAACAACTTTGTTTTTTATCAATATAACGATAAGAAGTACACGTTTGCGTTTGGTGCCTCAAAAATTGTCCTTAAACTTAGAAATATCTCCTCAATCGCCAGATTTAATCTTAATGGAACATATTTGGAGATATCTGGCGGCTAGATTACGAAAATACACCATTGAAACGAAAAGCGAACTAGAAACAGTAAGACTCGAAGAGCGGCTGAACGCTTACTCAGAAATTGCATAAAAAAAGAAAGAAAAAACAATGAAATTTATTCCCTGACGTTTAAAAGCTGTTGTTGATACTGCATGATATTCTACTAAATAAAAACTTTGTAAAAAGTTGGATTATTTACCAATTTTTTGACATTTTTTTCAAAGTGTACGAAGACTTTTGTGAGATAAAATTTCCGGCGATTTTTGGTTTTTGATTTTTTAAAAATTATGTTTTAATGTTTTATTAAAAATTTTCATGTTGTTTTGTTAAAAATAGAGCATAGATCTTATAATAAAATAATTATTCCAAAATATTAATTCTAACCAATGGATAATGGCCAATTTCATTGTAAGTCGTAGGTGTACGAACACTTTTGGGAGCCACTGTAGCTCGTTTGAAAGAAGAGTGCCACAATACGACATTTTTATTTTTTATTTTTTTTTCGCTTAAAGGCCTTCAAATTACGTTATCTTCTTTGGAAAATAATGACAGATTTCTTGTTCTAATATTAACCATTGGAGAGCACAGAAAACTTACTTTTCTTGCCTGAAGAGTTAAACTTCAAACGCTTCTCCTGTAAAATTTCATTTCTTCGTACTGTGGCATTGTGTACTCTTCTTCCAAATGAACTATACAGTGTGTATATTTTTTACATTTAATGTTAGTAGATGAAATGTAGCAAAGTTTTTAGCCATAACTTAAATGTATGTGTGAATGCAATGCCGTCCAAAGAGGGGGCGAACGGGACAATCACCCCGGGCGCCACGAAATGAAGGGACGCAGCAAGGCGCCCCTCGTTTCGACGGAACACGACGACATTCGTACGAAACGAGGGGCGCCTTGCGGCGCTCATCATCGTATAAACTGCCCGATTTTATAAAATTAGGAGCGCCTTGCGGCGCGTCCTCATTTTGTGTATCATAGATACACAGTCATAGACACACAAAATAGCGAATCATTGCAATGATTCTCTTTTTTTTCCTAGGGCACGAAAATATTCCTCTCTCTAAGTGTCCAAAACATTGGTTAGTTTCTTTTGTATCAATTAGTTTCTTTTCTAAGTTCAATTAGTTTCTTTTGTATCATTGAAGCAGATACAATTTCTGAGAATATAACTGTTTGAAAGCAAACAAAAGGCACTTCTCCTTTGTCTAGTTATCATCAAATTGCTTGAATCCTGCCCCTGCGTGCAGTGACGTAACCAGAAAAAAGTTTTAAGGGGGCACATTGAAAAAACAAAATACATTTTTTTTTATCTGATAGGTAAAAAGGTGTCCGGTCAAAAGTTTGAAACTTCTAGTTTTGAAAACGCAATTTTAGCCTTGAAGACGCGATTATGGGCTTTGTTTATTGATGTTAGGATAAGGAAGGGAGCGCAGAAACTGCTACCGATCGATTTTTTTTTTTTTTTTTTTTGAAATAGATTGAAATCAATTTCTCCTCCCTCTGCAAGTTTTCGAAATGGAAGTTTCAAAAACGCAACTTTAGACAAACTTTGAAGATTTTATGAGCATTTCCCACAAATATTGTTTAAAATTATGGTTCAAAAATTTTAAGCAATGTTTTACATTTAGGAGCTATTCACTTAAATTTTTTGTAAGTATTGTTTAAAACACCCATTTTTTTGTGGTATTGAAAAAGGCAGCATGGGGACCCTTGCACGAATATTTTCTTAAATTCAATTTTAAAACTTAATTTGTAAGGCTATATTTTGTAATATTAGGAACAGTGATTTTTCGAAATTAGAGCCCCAAAAACGCAATTCTGAGCGATTTTTATGTTGTTGAATGTTGTTGCAATGTTGTAGGTGAGCTTCTCCCTAAAACTTACAAATATTTGATGCAAAAGAATAACATCTTTGTTTATAACATATATGAAATTTGATATTAAGTTGGTACAAGTAAAACCGAAAAACTCTTGAAAAGAATCAATGGATGTCTCCAGATCGAAATCTAATTTTGATGTAATTTACTTCGATAAATACATTTTTTATTTATAATCAGCAACTTATTTATTCGTGTTATTAGTTTGATCAATATGAATAACCAATTCAGTTTTAATTATTTGTTTTTTATCTAGTGGGACATTATTTTACAAGATAAATATTTGAATTTTTAACATTTCCATTTTTCGAAAAGTTTTTGGGGATTAATGTTTCACAAATATTAGAAGCAGACTCATTTTTCTGCGTTTTAATTTGATTATGCATAGCCCTCTGATTCTTCTGTTCATTAATATGTAAGAAATTCAAGTATGTATTATGCACTGATGTCATAGCTAACTTGATTTTCCTGTATGTATGGGGGGGGGGGGAGCGCCAGGAAACTTTCGCCCCGGGCGCCGTCAGAGTTTCGGTCGGCCCTGTGTGAGTGTTATTTATATTTTTTTGTACACCCTAAGTATCGTTTCTTATCTGTTATTCGGATTATCCGTCGTTTCCCCTTATCGGCGGTTACTATACCATCCTATTCCTTGGATAATCGGGAGTTTGCCTACAACCAAATCAGCTTGGTTAGAATTAATACGTTACTAAGAAAATTATTACGTACGTTACTTTCTAACGTATTTTGTCCGTACAATTTTATTAATGTCGCTCGAAATAATTGCCAATTATTGCATAAATAACATGAATTTCTCACGCAAAGCGAAAATACCTTTCAAGCGACTTAGAACAAGAAATAAGTACATAAATACCCAAGGGTTTCCCTTAAGGAATGCAAATGAATTCGGAAAAATATAGTTAGAAATACAAATTTTCAGAGCAAAAGAAAAAAAAAAAAAAAGATAGACCCTAGTCTGCTTTGTATTATGATATGGAAAATAGCAAATATATTTTCGATTGCTGTTTAAATTTACACAATGAGACTATCTGTGTTTTCTTGCATCGGAGTAAGCTGTGAAAAAAAAAAGAAAGAAAATTGGTTCGGTGGCTGTGCTGAAGACATATATTCTAGCTTTATATTCCCTTAAAACTTATTTTTCTTGTGAGGATGTTTTCGAAAGAGAAAATATAAAAGTGTTTCTAAATTGGTAATGCAATCGGAGAATGTATTTTTTACAAATATTGCAAAAACTTCATTGAAAACTCTTCCGTGCTTAAAAACAAGTCAAATTTGTATTTGATACATATCGATATCTAAGATCTTTATATAGTTATCCATTTAACTCTGTAATACATAACAGTAAATTTTTAATAGGCAGTAAACATGTGTTTTGTGTTGTGTAATTAGCTGATTTTAATACGACGTATTTCCCTGTATTTAAAGGCAACGTTTGGGAGTTACAGTCGAGTCTCAACTTGCGCGAGAGATGCGTTCCAAAACCGCTCGCATTAGTCGAAATTTCACGCTGGGGAAAAGGGCGAGCAGAGAAATTTTTTATGAACATACCCAGTTATTTTGGACATTTTTAAACACCCCACAAACTGTTTAAATCCATTTATTAACTTCGTATTACCGTTTTATTTACATGAAGAACTGAATTTTTACTGTTCTTAAAAAAAAAAAGTTGCGTTATCTTTACTAATAATAAAGCTGAAAGTCTCTCTGTCTGGAGGATGTCTGGATGTCTGTTGGATGTGTGTAGGATGTCTGTGACGCGCATAGCGCCTAGACCGTTCGGCCGTTTTTCATGAAATTTGGCACAAAGTTAGTTTGTAGCATGGTGGTGTGCACCTCGAAGCGATTTTTCGAAAATTCGATGTGGTTCTTTTTCTATTCCAATTTTAAGAACAAAAATGTAAGATGGACGAGTAAATTGCGAAATTCTCGTAGCGTGGAATCGTAACATGGGCACAAGCCAATTGGCGAGATACGAAATTATCAGAACGTGGAACCGTAACATGGGTACAAGCCAATTGGCGAGACGATTCACCATACATTATTTGTAAATATACAGGCGAACCAAAAGACCTTTTAATTTCTCTATTACGGGCAAAGCCGTGCGGGTACCACTAGTTCAACATAAAATACTGTTACGATACACAAGATCAACGGGAGAGAAAGGCATAAAATGAAACAGTTGTATCGTATTGTATGTAGCAGTCATAAAATGTAGCACTATATTAGTACTGTTCAATAGTTACATTAATTATATTTGACGCACATTTAGTTGTTCGAGCATATATTTTCCAAAGATGGTAAAAATGGACTCAGCACACCTCAAAACATGTAAATCCGTCGAAACTCGAAAACTTTTCACGAGTACAATTCTTTTTTCTTCCTAAAAGATATAGACAGGGGCGTATGCAGAAATTTTGGGGCCCGTCACAAATAACTTTTACGGGTAACCCTCCATAATGTTTAACCCTATGTCCTTACACATATTTTACAACTCAATTTAAAAATCTCGGTCCCCCTTTAGGCTCGGACCCGAGCCACTAGGTGTCCCTTCTAACTCTTTGTGCACGACCCTGGATATAGAAAAAAGAACATATAAGTTGTTCAGCAAAGGTACATGCGCATCGTTTCTTTTTTCCTCATTTTTTTCCCCTTTTTTGTATTCACATCTTACTCTTTAAGAACAAAAGTAAGCCCTTATGCATCAAATGAACCATGATTTTAATCAAACATAGACAGACATAGCAACTTTATAATTGCAATACGTCTTCGCATGTAATATCTTATTTTTTAATTTCCTTTTTATCATTACACGCATAACAGGCCCATAAACGTGCATTTTCCCTTTGGCCAAAAGCTCACGCCTCAATCTGAAAAGGGACAAATGCCGCGAAAGTTGTTCTAGCAGATGATTACGACGGTTTTATTGCGTGTGGCTAAAAAGGGTAAAGGGGACAAATATGAAAGAATATTTTTATTAGCCTGTTTGTGCAAGACATTTTATTGCAGGAATCGCGTGATAAGAACACGATTGCTGTGCTCATTTCACTATAAAAAGAAGATATATCTGTAACATAAAGTACTAACTTTGTTTTTCCGGTATAGAGGAGCTTGTGCAACAACTGTTACAAAGAAAATTATTAATAAATTAATTGATTTCAGAGCAAAATATTATTTTGGTGCTATAAAAAGAATAAAGATAAAATTGCCGCAAATAAAGCACAAATCGCGCGCAAAAGCAGTTACTTCGTGATTTGTCTTTTGTTAATATTGTGAACAAAATTTGTTTGCGGGTCGAAATGGGTCGTTGCTATGCAAGAAAAAAAATTGATAGTTTTATTAACTAATCAGTTCACATTTTTTTCTTTTTTGTTGAATACAACTACTGATATTTAGTCATGCAATATGTCAATATATCGGCAGCTTAATTATGACATTCAAAGGCATCAGTTTCGTCCTTTTTATGCACTAGTCAGTCTGGAAGAATCTATAACCGAGCTGGAGGCAAAGATGTTTCTTTATTGGAAAGGATTTGAAGTAGAGCTACTAGCATAGTAAGGAGACTATCAGATTTAGATTATGATACCAGACTTAAAAGGCTTAATTTGTATAGCCTGGAGCTAAGTAGTGTCAGAAGAGACATGATTCAGTTGTTTAAATTTATCAAAATGAAAGATGCTAGTGGGTTGAATTTTTGCACGGATAGCAGGACGATATGTCATTGTTTTAAGCTATTCAAATCTTATACTAACCTGGACATCAGGAAAAACTACTACTGTAATAGGGTTGTGGGCACTTGGAGCAGCTTACTTAGAAGAGACGGTCATGGGCAGGGGGATGAATAGCTTTAAGAGGGCCATTGATCTTCATTGGGGAGTAATAAACTGAAAGTTACCAGTCCATTTGAACCCAGAACCTGTTTGCTGGTCACCTCAATTGCATTGATTTATGTTTCTATTTGTCATCACATTGAAGCAGAAAATTCTCCAATAAAATGGCATTTGCCTCCAGCTCGGTTATTGACTATTCTAGGCTGATGAAATGACAACGTAGACGAAGCTGCAGTATCTGGATGTCATAACCGGGATATGGGTAAATTGCGTATAGTTCTGCATCATCTCTGGACTAAGAGCAGGAACTAAATGCTTAATACTTACATTTAGATTTATCTTATGCCATGTTCGAAATGCTAGCCATTAATGCCTATAATGTCGCGAACATGAATAGAAAATTCTGCAGTATTGAAGGGCCAAGATACGTATGCTTTTCACTGACTTCCTGAACGGCAGTTTAGAACTAAGCCATGGCTTAGTTTTCATATTTTTTCCCTGCATGCTGCATCCCCAAATTGAGCCACAAGAGTTAAGATAAAAAGGATAGGACGAGCTGCGAATTTCACTCCACTTTTCTCAGGGTGCCCCTCAACAGGAATGAGCTCTTGCAAGTGCCTTTCCAAGCCATAAATATCCCTATCAATCAAATATCATCATTTTTTAAAATTTTGACACTGAATTATTCGGCATTTTTTTTGGTATAACAACTGAAACATCTGTCTTCAGCTAGTCTTCAGTTGAATCTTCTTTGAGTCGCTATCGAGCTGTTGTTGATAAACAGTGAGCATTGACGATCGATATTCGATCTGAAAAGTTGCGTTTTGACCAAGTAAACAAAATATGAACACCAATAATGCGCATTCTTAAACGATCGCAAATTGCCTTAAATTTAAATGCTAAATTTTAATTGAATCTTGGTTATAGTTCAAAAAGTAGCAAGGTTTTATTTTAATTCAAACAGCACAAAAATATCCATTTTATATTTATAATTATGCCACTTTTTTGTCTAATTAAAAAAAAAATACTTTTGTATTTAATGCACATGTTATTTTTTCCTCAAGAATAAAACACAAACATAAGAAAAAAATTACGTAAAACAAATGTTTAGAGACGAGAAAAATCTTAAGTATGAAAACAATTGTTAGTTGTCTGCAGTAAAGCTTTTCACATTTTATCTTGCCTCCGTTTTGTATAATTTTGTACCCATCGTACAAACCGTAGCAACATTTGTTGAACCTGCTTCACCCCGCCCCCCTCCCCCAAAGAAAAAAAGATTACCTGGGTTGTAGATATAATGTTTAATCACGAAAAACTGTGCAATCTTAACTAATGTTTAAACCTTCTAATAGAGAGAGCATCCGTCTGTCAGGTAAAACGTTTAAAGTTGATAGTTACAGACTATCGTGCATCAAAGTATAGTCGGCAGAACATTTCAAGAATAGTGTAAAATTTAAATAAACATTTTTCTTTAAATTCCATTTCAATTATTTTGAATTAATCAAACAAAACTGCCAAAGAATCAGTCAAACGGTTGGCAAAAAATAGGAAGAAAATAGTTTCATGCCTTGGAGGATTTTCTCAATTTTTCGTACTGCAACAATTTTTTGCATTCAAATATTAGAATTATTTTCACTTTATTACAGTCAGAAAGAAAAAAAAATAGCACAAAAATATCTATTTTATATTTTTAATTATGTCTCTAATTATGTATTCAAATATACGTATTGAAATATTAGAATTCTTTTCACTATATTACAGTTAGAAAGAAAAATCAGAAAGATACTCCCTCTTTTTTTTAATGCTGAAAAAAAATGTTTTATTTCGATAACAAAGTTCATGCTAAAAACTACGCAATCTACTTGAAACAGAATTCTTTTTTTTTTAAATTTTAAACCTAATTTTCAATTTTTAACTATTCATTAAGAAAACATAGTTAAAATACTAAAGAATTGATCACACTTGTTTTGATGTGGGTTACTTTTATTTTAAATCTATTTACTATGCCAAAACCTTGAATATACTGCAGTTGATTGATTAAATGAAAATACATTTTAGATCTGATTGTTTCACACTCCTGAAAGGCAGTTATTTTTAATAATAAAAATTTCTTCCACGTATTACTGAAATCCAAAGTAATACACGATAACAGAATCCATGATTTCATCAAAAAAAATCAATTAGTTAAGAACTATCCGCAAAGAAGTGACGTGCTTCAAAAAGCTTCATCATAAATTGTAACGGTTTGAAGTATAAGCAATTTGAAATAACATTTAGCTAAAAATGATTATTTTTAATGAATAGTTAATGCAGTTCCCACATCTTATTGCAATCATTTCTTACTGCTTGATCATCAAATAATGTGCAGTAAAATAAGTAGTTTATTTACGATGATTTAAAATGCCCGAATTACACTCATATCTTACACTAATATTAAATAGGATTGAAGAATTTCTTTTTTGCTTGCTTGTTTCAGAAACGATTTAAAAAAGAGCAGAAATGACAGCTATGTAGTTGTATGATGCCAATTTTGAATGGAAAAACAGCATAAAAGTTAATCAGAAAATGCCATTACAAAACGAAGAAGACAATGAAGTGCGAGTTCCCGGAAATGGGTGAAGTAAGGAAAGAATAAAACTTAATTCGGTAGAATTGTCTGATGATTTGTGTTTGCGCTTGATTAAAAAAAGGGGCATAATGCCTCAACATATTTAAAGTACTTTATTGGTCAATATTTCACTAAATGACTTCGCTTTACTTCTATTTTCTTACTTATTTATTTATCATAAACTCAAAACGGTATCTAGAATTATTATGAATACAAAGTCTGACGTTACAGCAATGGAAACATGGAAGAAAACGCTTTATAACAATTTATAATATGTAGACAAAAAAGCAAAAAGTGTACGTTCTACTTTAAGAAAGAATTTCAAGTGTGGATATCATATCGAAAATTTAGACTATGTCTAACAACACTATTATCAAACGCAGAAGGACTAAGCTTTTTTCTCTTTGTTGGACATATTTTCATGGCCCCCTTGCTTATTACAGGGCCCTCTTGCCATATCACACCTTTGGCTTCCTTAGTTTTGTCGAGCTTGGAAATACGGTTTTTTTTTTTTCAAGGTCCGATCGATTGCGAAATGAAGACCACAAAGACAATGAAAACTCTTTTATTTGGAATATGTACGTACACCTTCCAACTACTTCTCGACGTAGTCGCAGCTCCGATTAAGACATTTGTCGTAGCGTGGTATCATTTTTTAGATACCCTCGTCATAGAAGGCAGCCGCCTGTGATTTTAGTCTTTAATTCTGTACGCTGGCGAATCTTGGCGTAGGAGCCAAACTTCTGTCTTCTTAGCCAGCGTTTCATGAGACCAAAGAGATGGTAATCAGATAGCGCCAAATCTGGACTATATGGAGGATGGTCAAACACTGTCCAGCGAAACTGCTGCAGGAGGTTTTTGGTTAAAGCAGCAGTGCGTGGGCACGCACTGTCGTGCAGAAGGACAATGCCTGATGCAATAATTTCTCTAGGTGGAAAAGTGAAGAAACCTACCCCAAAAGTTGCCAACCCAGCTGGCACAAGACAACAACAACTACATGTGTTTGACTTTTTCTAGACAAAGAACCTCTACATAGTCTGAACGTAAATTGAAAGCTTTTCAACGCCGGTTATAATGGATTAAAAAGCCTGTACAGAGCCTGCAGGTAAATCAAAGGTGCAGGCTATTAACAGTTAATTCGGACAAAAAAACCTGAACAGAGCCTGCAGGAAAATCGAAGGCACAGGTTATTAGCAGTTATTTCGGACTAAAAAACCTGAATAGAACCTTCAGGTATCTCAAACTCGCAGGTTATTAGCAGTTATTTCGAACTAAAAAACCTGAACAGAACCTGCAGGTTTTGATCAGGTTTTACGTAGGGAAATCAGGTTTTACGCTGACATTTTTTCCTGGGGTAGCTAGAATCTCAGTTTGAATTAACTGACATTAAATTGCACTAAGTTTTATAGGTACAACTTAGAGAAAATTTGAAGCAAAACATTTGAGGTCTTTACAGCATTGATTAGAAATAAAAAATTATTAGAAATGTATAAGTTTGAAAAAAAAAAAAAGCATTTCTTTCTAGTCCGCCTAATATACCATGATTGAGTACTTCATTGCTTTGCAAAATTAACGTGTGCCTTTTTGGGAAATTAATTTTATAAATACAATGAAATTAAAAATACAGGAGACTTTATATTCCAGACTTTATGCAACAAACCTGGGGAACTTCTGTGGTTGCGGATCTTTATTAAATGGGATATTAGATTGAATCCCTAATTTTTATACGCCTAGTATCAAAATGTAACATTAACGCCTTTATGCATTACAGAACTGCTCGCAAAATTAGTTTTCAAATGAATTATGAATATATAACTTAATACCCATCGATCCTTTTTTTAGTTACATTACCTTCCAGGGTCATCCGAATTTACCACTGTACGTGGTGTAACAAGTTGTGTGGGGTCTTGAAGAAATATCTTTCTTATCCAGACCAGGAACTGAGCCACCCGCCAGAGGTATCGATTTGGAAGAGGAACTTGGAGGACTTAGTGACCACGAACATATTAAAAGTGCCCCAGTCCCTGTTAGCGAACACGGAAGACACTAGGGGAATTTGAATCCGTATAAAAAGTTAGATTTCGTATGTTTCCAGAAAGTTTCTTTATTTACTTCAAAGTTTCAATTTCTTAACTCTGTACCTAATTTTGACAACTTTTACAATTGAGACAGTGAGAAGCAAAGGGATGTAAGTGGATATTTTTAAGTTTTGAGAAAACGCGTATAAATATTACGTCCTAGGTAGGTTTTCATTGATTTTTTTTTTATAAATCATGATTTACAGCAGCACCTACCAGGGCTACTAGTACTATCTCTTTCCCCAAGCCAGAGGAGGGGTTCACCTACCATTTGTACTAGTTATCTCCAAATTTTTAATTTTGCCACTTGCATCCCTTTGCTTCTCACTGTCTCAATCGGTAGTATGCATCTAGGACTGATGGATGCAAAAATAGAGATCTTGCAGGCTAAACAGAAACACGCTGTATACCGTAGGCATTTTAAAGATGCAGATTTGCATGTAGAAAACATTATTAGTCTCAGACTTTATCGTTTATATATTCTTTTCAACCCAATGTTAAAGAATTCTATACCTCAGAGTCAGTCTAAAAATGACGATTTTCCGTTTTTTAAAGCGTTAGAATCCCTTTCCGCTTCTAGTTATATGAACATTCTAATTGAAAAAAAATGAGCTGACTGTCACATGACTTCCTTTTACTCCAATTTAATGTCATTTTCTCATTATTGACAATTTTAATGTGATTCAATTGTTTACTCTCTAACTATCACCAACAGTGACCAAATTAAAACCAGATTAAAACAATTAAAAAAAATAAAAACAATACAAAACATTTTTTAAAAAATCGCCAAATTTGTCGCCAAGTTGGTGACAAAATTTGGCAAACAAAAGACTGGCGATATATCGCCAAGTGTTCGCCAAATTATAACAACACTTGAGTTTACATCGAAATTATCAATGATTTCCCCTCAAAAAGTGGCAAATGACCCCTTTGGAGCATTCGAATGCAACCAAAAAGAGAGGTGTACAACTAGATCCCACTAGGAGTCAACGTACCGAATTTCAACTTTCTAGGACATTCCGTTCTTGAGTTATGCAACATACATACGCACATATATACGTACCTACGCACATATATACGTACATACGCACATACATACGTACATACAGACGTCACGAGAAAACGCGTTGTTTTTTTCTCGGGAATCGTCAAAATGGTTATTTCGCGTGTCTTAGGCATTTATCCACGTGTGGTCGAGTCGAAAAAAAAAAAAACTCAACATTCATTCGGGGGTGAGCAAAATGGAAATTAAGGTCGATTTTTGAGTGAAAATTTTTTCGCGATTACAATACTTCCTTTTTTGTAAAAGGAAGAAAAATATTTGCAATAATTTACTAGTGTCAAAAGAGCGCGAGTCCAATCCTTTGTATGCGCCAGGCGACCGTTTTCCCACTCTCCTGTAAAGTAGCGATTATGTGACTTACGTTAGTCTGACTGTGAAATACAGAATTTACTTGTCCTACAAACTAACAAATGTTTTGAATTCTGTGGCATTTGTTAGAATTATAGTTAAAGAAATTCTTAAGAAAAAAAATCGAACTATTTCTCATAGTTTATTTACAGTAGAACAGAGAAAAACGCATTTATTGTTTTGAAAATGTTTCATTTCTTGTCTCTGAGTTCGAATGTAAGTCACAGGAAATGTGTCGCCGCACGCGAAACAAGAACTTTTATTTGCGTTAAACACGAATGATTCTCTAATGGCCGAAAAAATATGCATATTGTAAAATATATTCATGTTTTATGGTTTCATTTTCTACATGTAGGATGTAAATTGGGAATGTAAGACACAACTCTATGTATGTTTGATATTTGCCAAGGAACGTGTGCTAAAGTTAAATTTTGATATTAATGCACGATCTTTACTTAAAGTTTTAATTCTTTTGTGTTTCTTTCATTGTACACCCAGAAGAACTTCGTATCGTTCTTTTTTAAAAATGGCTAGTGTTTTTTTTTTTTTTTTGTGTGCTTCAGTTAATGTCAAAGATATAGCAACATATTTACTGTGCCGGATGATTCAGAAATCAGTTGACAAATAGAAAATTAGTAACAATCAATAATTTTTGCAGTAATAGAAACAGAAGAAAAAAAAACTAATACATGTGCTTGACATCGTATGAGGTTTTGAAATTAATGAGTCAATTTTACTCCAGTTGTAATGCCTGTAAAATTTTGTCCTTTAATTTTTTTTTTTCGTTTAATAGACCTACTTTAAACAACTTTTACATACTAGACATATAATTGATAGCATTCTGTTCCAAAAACTACTAAGTAAATTTTATTTTAGTTGATTTCAATATATAGCAAAATTTTTAACGCAGAGGATGACTCAGTTGTCAATAATTTAATGGGAAACTGATAATTGAAGCATCAGTACAAAAAGAAGAAAAACATAAGGAAAACAAACAGATACACGTGCCTGCCACTGTATAAGGTTTTTAAACCAATGAGTAAATTTTACTTCAGTTCTAATGCCTGTAAATTTTCTTCCTTTATTGTTTTTTTTTAAATCACAAACTAGACATATAAAATTAACAGCATTCAGTTCAAAAAATTACTACATAATTTACAGTTTAGTTGACAGTAAACTTCCGACTATCCCGGATTTTGGATGGCGCAAGTGCCGCGGATAAAAAAATAACGGATAAACCGCAAAAAGACTGAAATGAGGGACTAATAAGGTTAAAATTGTTCTTCTTCAAAAACTTTGCTGTATTGATGCCTAACACTTGCTACAAATCGTGAAAATATGCACAGTTTAATAAAAATGCTTTGTATTTTTGCACAAGAGAACTTAACATCAATAAAAAAATAAGTGTATATATGATTAAAAAAGTGCAATAAATAAATAAATAAATAAATAAGCCAATAAAAAAATAAAACAAAAACAATTGAGTTACATTTACAAATTTTTGAAAAAAAAACAAAAACAAATCAGTGGTATTTGTTTTTTGTTGCGAAAATACTTGTTTCTAATTGTTAATTGACCCGCGGATAATCGGGAGTTTACTGTATTTAAAATATATAGCAACTTATTTAGTTTTTTTTTTTTTTTTGAACAAATAAATTCATCAATCGACGGAACAATGCAAGTAGAAGAAAAAAAACATATTCATAGTTTAAAAGAGAATGAGATTTCAAAATTAAAGCATGAAAGAATTTCCAGTTCTCATTACTATATACAGGGTGTTCCGTTTTAATCTGCAAGACCGTAGCCCTAGATGTATACTTCCAATTGCAAAAATGTTCACAATCAGATTCAGAGGCAAGATATTGAAAGTTTGAAGCAAAAATAAAAATGAGCCCAAAAATACAAAATTTAACTTTATATACGGGTGACCCGTATATAAAGCCGTTAGAGGACATGGGACCCGGGGTCCCATGTCCTCTAACTAATATAAAGAGAAATAACCTCCATTAAAAACTATTACTGACACAAAAAACGTGACACTTGTGCGAACAAAACCCAAGGAGATATTCGTGCTTAAAGTATTAAGGGACCATACAAAATATGAGATTGGAACTTATCGCCCTCTCAGAGGAATGTCAGACTGTTGAAGTAAATAAAATGAGTACTTATATTTTTCATTGCTATCCCAAAATAAAAGTAACTGTTATGCCATGATACACAAAAGCACACTACAAAACCTCGAACAATTTGAAAAATCACACTATATGCACGCATATAATTTTAAACCCTTGTTAAACGCTATATTTTCCCACAAAAGGTGTTATTGATGGCGAGTGTAAAGTGGTGTAAGTCACAAATTGCTGCGTTTCATAGCTCGGTGAATATTGGTCGTACTAATGTCAAACTTTTTCGGTTGGAATGATTTTTCAATGGAGAAATTTTCCCTAAACATAAGTAAGAGGACCTGGGGCCCGTATAAAAAGCTAAATTTTCTATTTTTTGGCTCGTTTTTATTTTTACTGCAAACATTCAATATCTTAACTCTGCACCTGATTTTGAACATTTTTGCAATTGGAAGTATACATCTAGGGCAAACGGTTACGAAAATTAAGGTCTTGCAGGTTAAAACGGAACACCCTGAATACCTTTCATTTAACTTCTTTCTTTAAACCTAAACTACACATAGAGGATAATATTCCATTCAAAAAGATGCTAAACTTGCTCGTATTATTTTTTCTGTCAAATATATAGCAACTTATTTAGCATAGTGGATGTTTCAGTTGTTAATTATGAAATGGGAAATCAATTAAGCAATTATACAAGTAGAAGAAAAACTTAAACATGTGCTTGACATGGTATAATGTTTTAAAATTAATGAATAAACTTTACTTTCCGTTTTAATGCCTGCAATTTTTTTTCTCTCCGGTCCCCACATACTATATATACCTGACAGCATTCTGTTCAAAAAACTATTAAATAATTTGTATTTCAGTTCATTTCAAATACATAGCATTGTATTTAGTACAGTGAGTCAGTGAACAACAAAATTCAATAATTAAAGGATATTGCAAATAGAAAAATAACAACTGATATACATGCGTGAAAGGTAAAGGAGCTTTCAACATTGAAAATTGAACTAACTTTAAGTTCTAAATATTCTACATTTCTTTCATATAATTTCTTTCATTCAAAACAAAATACACTTACACGATAACTTTTCGTTAAAAGGTCCACTATTTCATTTGTTTGCTTATACCAAATTAATTGCAAATTATTTAAAAGATTGTGTGACTCAAAACTCGGCTCACAATATAACTACGTTCAAAATATAACTATTTTATTTCTATTTTCCTTATGGTCGTCGTAGCCGCACATTCAAAATCAGGTAACAAATACAAGATTAAAAAGTGCATATTAATGAAAATAAAATAACTTATACATCTTTTTGACATGGCACGAGGTTTCACTTAAAACATGAAAATCAAAATCTCTTTAATAGTAAGTGACTAAAAAAAGAGTTGTTTATTGTACAAACAGCTAATAGATTTGTAGTTACGAGATCATAATCAACTTTTCAATTTACAGAAATTTGATCTTCAAACAATGTGCAAAACATGCGTAAAACAATTCATACAGCCCCTCTATTTGAAAAACATGATTTCTTTTATTATTTAAAGCATGTTATAATTTGCTATTCTATTATGATATTATCTAAATATAAAATAGTTTTCTCTCGATTTATTTTCAACTTATGAGTATTTTTTCTATCTAGACTAAACCATGTTGTGCAAACTTGCTATGAATCATATATTTTCCAGAAAATTCGATTTAAAAATGTAGCAACTTTTATAAAAAGTAAATTTGTCAAAATACATTGTGATATATATATATATATATATATATATATATATATATATATATATATATATATATATATATATATATATATATATATATATATATATATATATATATATATATATATATATCCTGTCATACTTCACCACTACCCAATTTTTGCAGCAACGTTTAGAGTGCTCGAGTAAATATTTTAATTTACTGGTGTAAAAGAATTGAAAGCAATAATAATAATTTATTTTTCAAATCATTAATCTGTTATTTTTCTGAAGCTTTGCTGGTTATTTTGCATTAAATTGGATTTCACATTTTTAAATATTGTGAAACATTTTTTTTTTAAATGTGACTTCTCCAGCATACAAACTCCTGTCATACTTCACCACTACCCAATTTTTGCAGCAACATATACAGTGCTCGTGTGAATATTTTAATTAACTGGTGTAAAAGAATTGAAAACAATAATAATAATAATAATAATAGCAATAAAAGTTATTTTTCAAATCATTAATCTGTTATTTTTTCTGAAGCTTTGCTGGTTACTTTGCACAAATTGAATTTCACATTTTGAAACAATTTTGAAAACGTTTGATTTTTCAAAAAAAAAACTTAAAAAACCAGCATGTTTTTGTTAAAACCCTACATATTTTTTCCCACTGTTCACAGTTTAAATTATTATTTCTCAACAGATGAGATATGTTTCCTTCACTTTGGAACCTTACTTTTCACAACCCACAACTCGTTTTGTCATTGCTATTTTAATAGAGAAAAGATATTAACTAATTCATATAGCAAGTTACAAGAGGTTGACTTCAGACGTCCCTCAAGTGACGCAGGCAAGTAAATTAAATTGAAAAAAAGTAATTTAATAAAAATATAACTGTCTCAGTAGTATCTGTGCATCAAATTTAAAGATTCAAAAATGCGCTTAGTTATGTGTAATTAAAATATTGAGATTTATTTCAAAATGTTGGTTAAACTATTGCGTCTGATTATAACAGCACATGACGGTGGAATGACCGTCTAATTATAACCGCACATGACGGTGGAATGACCGTATTTGGTCTTACACTATAGCCTTCTTTTATTGTACAAAAAAAAAGTGTTTCTATAGTTTTCAAACTGTCTAATATTTGAATTTGTTAACTATTTGTTTCCTGAATATTAAAGTATTCGACCGAACCGCATATTCGGCTTATCTGTCGAACAGACAGACTGAATACGAACTATGTTGGTTACATTATTGCGTCTGATTATAACCGCACATGACGGCGGAATGACCGTATTTGGTTTAACACTATAGCCTTCATTTATCGTACAAAAAGAAAGTGTTTTTATAGTTTTCAAACAGTCTAATATTTGAAATCGTTAACTATTTGTTTCTTGAATATTATAAGTATTCGACTGAACCACATATTCGGCTTATCTCTGGAATAGGCAGACCGAATACAAAACATTTGTTTGGTTAAAACCTGGTTTTGAGAATCGTCGCGAAAAAAGAGTCCTCCCATGAAAAACTTAGAATTCTTTTTATAATAATTTAGTTGAAGAAGGAAGTTTTCATATATCATGCATTTGCATTGATCTTCTGGTGTTAGACGCATAAGAAAACATTTTCTGGTCGTAACATGCAAAATTTTTAAAAGAACTGACAAACCAGTTCGGAATTTCATCTTTAAAAATAGAATATACATACTTCTTTCAGATATGTAACAAAATAAAATTTTACCAATTTCATTTTTTCATCACTTTTACAAATAGTAATCTTGATCTCATTTTTCGTCTCTGATGTTGAAAATAAAATATCTGTGTAGGAAAAAACTGAAGCAGTAGAGTATGAGGCTCTTGATCACGGACTGTATTACATTGGTAGTTTATTAATGTTTGACCCCAAGTTTTTTGCAATAGCAGAAACCACAGCTTTTTTTGTTTGTTTGTTTGTTTGGAGATCTAGATAGATATTTCAATGTTTTTTTAGTATAAAGTAACGTATCATACTAATGGTTACATTAAAACAACTTAAAGTATGTATATATATATATATATATATATATATATATATATATATATATATATATATATATATATATATATATATATATATATATATATATATATATATATATTATGTAAAATACTTTTTATTGAACTTTCACTTAAAATGGTATACAGTCGACTTCCGCTACAACGCGATCCATCCGACTTACGCGAAATGGCTATACCGCGAGTTTTTCCCGAGTAACGAATTTTAGGGCTACCGCGAATTCCTCGCCCGCAATACGAATATTTTTGTTAGGAAGTATCGGTTTCGTTATTTTGTCATGAGTATATTTTATCTCCATAGCGTCACTGATAACGGAAGTTCCCTTCACCACATTAGTCCACGCATGGCTTTTTTAGTGCATCAAGTAACCACTCGATGTCTTTTTTCCTTTCTTCTTTCTAAATACTGAAGTTTATGAAATAAAATGGCACCTTAGTGCACTGTTTCATCTAAAGTTCGTAAAGATGGGAAGAAAAAGAAAGTTTCTGGCAAAAATAATAATAATAATAATAAGTTTAAGATATTCAAAACGTTTTAACAACTAAAAGGTACGCCTACGGTAGCACGACAATAAGTATACGTGATGTGCGTTCCATATAGTTTTATTTTATGTCTTTCCCTGCCATTGATCATTTATTTTGTGCATCTTAACAGTTTTTTTTATGTTGGATGAAACAGCTTTTTTTTACTTTTTAAGTACAGTAAAAGTACAGTTCTTAATTATAAGAAACTTCAATGTATATTTGAGGAACGCTTTAAAGCAGTTTCAGGGATGTTTATAAGTCTCTAAAAGAATTTGGTATGTTTCAAAAAAATATATATACATATCCTTTTCTACAACGCGAAATTTCGACTTACGCGAGGAGTCTTGGAATGCATCCCTCGCGTAAGTAGGGACTCGACTGTATATTAATAACAATATTAGTTTTTATTTCAATAGAAACAAAACTACCATTTTAACTTTTGAATTCTTATAGCTGAGATAGAGTAACATTCAAACATGTCCCGTGCATAACACAAATTAAATAAATTTGCAATTTTTCTAATTAATGTTTTTGACCAAAATGTAGCATAATTGGGTTGACGTACGATTTAACTGCTAGGAAAAAATACAATGGTTAGATAGGAGTTCTAAATTTGCTGAGTTCATGAGATATATAAATAACAGTAATTTTTTTTTCTTCATGAGTCTCGTGCATAACGTGCATCTTAAATCATGTTTTACGTAGTTAAACTAAAATTGTTTTATATTGTGTTTGAAATTTCACAATCAGTCCTGATTTCTGATCCAATTCCAAAAAAAAAAAAAAAAAAACCACGAATAAACATCCTTTTTAATTCTTATTTCGCACTTTAAATGTCTGCAAATGTGTGTATAACAGAAGAATGGCCCAGCCGATTTTCAGATCCTTGCAATATTGCTTTCACTCCAAAATTACAGTTCAGAACAAAATGAAAATTTGCTGTTTTGCTTATACAACATGACTGATATAGTTATGAAAAGTACAGTCGGACCTCCATATATCGAAGTAGCAAATTGCCGGAAAAAATTTGATTAGAAATTTCGATATATAGAAACAATCTTATTTTATCATAAAAATATCCTAAAACATTAAAATTAAAACTAATTTTCGTGCATGAAACCCAACTGCTAATTTAAACGAGCATCGCATTAAATGAAAGTTAATAATTAAAAATTTAACTGAAAGTACATTTTTTCTCCTTCATACACCTTCATTCTTCGGAAATTCAACTTGAACCGCCACAATAGGGGATTTTCGTTTTAACAATGTAATCGAGAGAAAAGTAAAAAATCTATCTACTTAACTTGAATGATTTTTATTGAAGCTAAAAATACTAGGAATGATAATCAACAGACAAAAGGGATAACTTGAAACTGATTTTAGTGTTACTGGTTGCAACTAAGATTTGAAATAAACTTGAGGGAATGTAAAAACTCCAGAACGAAACAACGACCCTATCTACACACCCATGAACCCCATATTCCTTATGAGTTTCGTAGCAACCTTTAGTGATTATAATTTTCTCCGCTAATCTTCATTTTTCATAAGACAAACAGTCTAAAATGGAAAAATACCTACGAATGTCTCGAAAAAAATTTCGATATATATAGACATTTTCGATATATAGAAACAATTTTTCTATGTAATGAACATAGAAATTTGCTGAGACTTCGATATATAGAAAATTTCGATAAATGGCAGTTCGATATATGGAGGTCCGACTGTAATTTGGTACACATCATTTTACACCAAAAACGTACACATGGAAATGATGATGGAAGCATTTTCTCTAAGCAAAGCATAAAACAAAATGATATCTAATCTAAACATTATAACATACAAATGTAAAAAAATTATTGAATATTTAGAGAACATATCCTAATATTAAGAGTAAGCTGAATGGTTTCATCTAGTGTACGAAAAATATGATCTTTATACTCGTACAGTAATTAATATCTAAACATTTTTGAAGATTTGAAAAAATTGAAAAATCTGATTTAAATTTAAAAAAAAATCCGATTTAAACAGGGTTCGAAAATATCGAAAACATCCGATATTTGGATATACATATATAATATTTTCAATTAGCACAAACTAAAGTCTTTAAAATAGTAAACACATCCTCAAACCACTCTTTATTTTCTTATATTATAATTACAATCTGTAGACTTAAAACTAAGGGTTTTTTTTTTCATTATTTATATCTAATATTTCTTTTCACATTTCTATCAATGGGGACTTAAATTAATGGAGTACAACAACTTTTACAATTGAATGATTTAGAAATAAATAATAGGCATTAGTCGGTGTACAGTCATAAGAATTTTCTTTTTTCTAAGCAATGGTTAATATTTAATTAGGCACTTTTAATAATAAGTTAAAATTGTTGCATTGCTAATAATTTTATGAATATAAAATACAATTAAAAAAGGAATATTATTCTACTTTGTTATATAGTGATGTATTAATACATCATAAAATTCTAGTCATAACTTTTTGGTTATTTTTAATAATAATTGAACAATATTATGTTTAATATACTTTTTATATTGAAAATACCGTAGTCGAAAAACTAATATCGAAAATATCAAAATATCATGATATTTTCAAAATAAATATCGGATATATATCGTGATATATATTATGATAAATATCGACCGATCGACATTTTGATTTTTAAAAAAAATCACAAACCCATGATAAACAGTAAAATTAGTTTTACCAGAGAAGGAAGAAAGGTTGAGTAGAAAATTTACTGATGTACCTTGAAGTAAAATGCAAAAGCAGTAGAGTAGTAAAATATGCGCATAACTACACGTCTGTTTCATGTGATACACACAAACACAGGCTCATTTCAACAGTTGCTATTTCCGTTACTGCGTTGTATGTTCTTTGTTTCAAAATGTCTAGGAGCATGGGTCTACTCACATGTTTCTGACACATTTTGCAACTGAATATTTCAACCATAGCAAGTGAGAGTTCCTAGCATTTCTCTAATTCAACAAAATCTATTGCACATATAACAAGCATGAAGTTCAAAAGGAGAAAAAAATAGAAATTTCTAAAACAACATACGGATTCTCGGAGAATTACAATGCCAGAAGAGCATAACACAAAACTGAACTGGAAAAGCAATCTACTGATGTATTAAAGGAAAAAAAAAATTAACTAAAAAAAATATTTTTGCCTGTTTCCACCTGGAAAATACTTCACAGATGGATTAAATGAAGCATTTTAAACGAATATTACAAAAAAAACTCGTTCAGAACTAACCATGTGTACTTTTCGCATACCAAATTCTTTTTTGTTAATAAAAAGCAAGTCACACCTACAGGTGGCCTAAGATGCACTTTATTTTAATTAGACGTATTTTACAATTAGAATCATTTCCTAATAAGAAAAATGTATCTCTTTTATGCAAAAAAGAAAAGTATTAGTAAATGTAAAAATGGTATCAATAGTTTTTTTTTTTTTTCAAACTCTTAAGTATTATCTAACCCATTGATGGTTTAAGAAATTCCAACTGTAACTAGCTTCGAGTTTTATGAAAGTAAGAGGCCGAGCTGAAACAAATGTAGATCAGTTTTATTCTGTAATCAGTTCTATTCTGTAATACAAATCGGGAATTCTACTCAGAAGCACTCTTGTAAATTTCTTCTTTTAGTTTACTTAGGAAATGCTGCAGCTTCTCAAAGGAAGCTTTAATAACTTCCTACACAGACTGATACTTGTCCCGAGGCACATAAGTCATAGTACTAAGTGCTCCAGTAGTAAACGCGTTACGTTCAAATCTGCGACCATATTATAACAAAAACAATTTCAAATTTTAGGTAACGGTGAAAGTATTATTACACAAAGAAGCAGTCATTTAGGAGTCGGAGTATTTGGAACAAATTTAGTATGTATTTGGTGCCTTTAGTTCAAATATGATGTTACTTTTTGCCTAGAAGCTCAAATTTACAGAACATAACAATTTAGTGAAATATAGGAGACACGGGTTTAAGTCAAATCCATAGATTAAACAAAGCACAGGAGATTTATTTGCATTCTATCACACAAAATATTCAGAGCCTGAACAGACCATTTAGCCTGTGGCTACATTTTCAAGAACCCCAAAATGACTAAAGTTGTTCTAGTTTAGTATTTAAAAAAATAGAAGAAAATTAAGGTTGTCTCCTTAATTTATTTTCCTTTCCTTGTATGTACTTAAGATGTGGGATGCCCTGCACCCTAACAAATACTTGGAACGAGGTGGTTGGGGACCTCTTCACCCCTGAAAATCGCCGTTTCTGATTCTGCGTGAATCTTTGTTTGTATAAGGTTTGACTACAGAGAATAAGTAAATCCCCCCACTGTCCGTCAATTCAGTTAATTTTTTATTTCAATCAAAGGAATATTTTTTTACAAAAACGCACTTCACAAAAAAAAAAAAAAAAAAGAAAATAAATTAGAAACATAAGCATAATTTCCCCTGTTTATTTGAAGTTCCCTGATTGGGTAGATGGGAGTAAGTAAGGCTATAACAATAGCCTGACTAGCTTCCACAACTCAGAAAGGAAACAAATTTAGGACCAGTTTATAAGAAAAGATAATAATAACAAAAATAAATACATAATGACCCAAAGAACACATAAACACAACACAAATAATGCAAAAAAGGATTTCGACATTCATAACAAAATCAAGGTAAACTATTACAAATATGCTATTTTATCCAAAATCATTCCCAGTAAAGCTGAGTATAAAATTTTATAACTTTTTTAAAACAATTTTCTGCTATTTATGCTTTTTAAGAGTTGGAAGTACGTCCACAATCTTGGTCCATAAGAGTTAACGCCATTAAATAAGATATTTTGTTTTTGCACTAAATAATAAAATATATAAAATGTATATATATATATATATATATATATATATATATATATATATATATTTATATATATATATATATATATATAATATATATATAGTATATATATATATATATATGGTTTCTAGTGAGGACTATCTTAAATTTGGGTCTTGTAAATGTTATATACGAAAATACAATTCGCCACACATTGCGTGAAGCGAACATAAGAATAACAAGAACCTCAACGTATTACAAGAACTTTGGCTTTTAACGGCTTAAAGCATTGTTACTAAACTTGCCAGATGTTTACTACGTCTAGTAATTTTTCCTTTAAGTGCATGCTTTTTTTAAAACATTTAAAAATATGCTCTTTAGCTTTAAGCCAGAGGAAATCAATGCTTCTATTTAATATCATGATAAAATCATTTTAAAAATCATTGTTAATTTTGGTATGGTTTAATGTTAAACAAGCCCTTGGCAACGCCGGATTTTTAACTAAAACACAAAAAAAACATTTTCCATAAAGTGAACCAAAAACACTGATAAAAAATTGTAAAAGGATCATTCCATGTCAAGTGATCCAAAGTTTTTTCCCCTCACCTTTTTGTATTTCTTTGAAATTTGGCTTATCAATTGTACCCTTCGAGTTAATCAAAAAATCCAAATTTTTAGATTTTTATCTCTATTATTTTTTTATTTATGAGACTTTGATTTTTCGAAGAACCCTCTTTTTTTCATGGACGCTTGAATATAAAATGGACGATAACTCAGCAACAAATATAGATAGAACGATTAGGTTAAATATATTTTTAAAGTAAATTAGTTGCTGTTTACTAGGATATGCAACATGACTAACTTCAAAAAATATTTCATTTTTAAAAAATGAAATTTAAACTTTAAATTTTAATTTTTTAAAAAACGTAGAATGATTTTTTTTTAAGTTCTGAAAAACTTGTGTGTATTTTTATCTTCATTTGTGCAAAGTTTCAAGTTGAGATCTAAATGGGATCATATTTTTTATGAATTTTTAAATAAAATTTGACTTATGAAATAATTCAATTTTTTCATATTCTAAGTAGTTAAATATGGGGTTCTCTTACTGGGGTCATGGTCTAGTAAGTAGTAATTGATTATGACTATGCTCGAAATGAGCCGACATGAATTTGTAGATTGGTACCCCCCCCCCCCCCCCGCCACACAACTACTTTTTATCTCTTTTTTTTTTTTCAAAACTGTATCAAAAGCTAACAGGTAAGAGTTATAATCATAATACACTGGAACGCACGGTGCTAAACATCAGTAGTGACTAAGGCTTATAAATGGGGAGGAGGGAGGTCATAAAAACTAAAATTCAGAAAAACTTTAGCAGACAAACAGAACCACGCATTTGCGGCTTTTTTTTCTTTCGGAAAGTGGGACGGTAGGGTAGAAGAAGGGGGGGGGGGGCAATCTGGAATGAAGCTTAACATCATGGAAGGTTATGCTCAAATTAGCAAAATTTGTTTGATCCATAACTGCTTTGAATATATGTATAAATAGATCTCGTTGCATTGCTCGCCTTTACAAACTGAAATTTAAAAGAAAATAGCATTAAAGAAAATTAAAAAACAGCTGCACTCCAAATATTGTAGAAAGATAGTTAGTTTTATGCTGACATGCATATGATTCTGATACTTACTTAGATTTATTTTTAGTTTAGTGTGAAAATAATCGTAAAACACTGAAACAACACGGGGGGGAAACACTACGATTTTTGCTAAGATCTTGGGGCAAACTATTTCTTTTCTCCCTTCAAAATTGAAACTTGGTGAAGGGGTAGGGAATGAAATTAATCATAACTGTTCTTATCAGATATTAATCAAGTACACTTTGTGAAGTTCGGATTGAAAAAGAAACACTTGGCCTGAAAAAAAAAAAAAAAAAATCAGATGAGGCTAGTATAGTGTTAATCGTATGTTTTTTTTTTGGGGGGGGGGGGGGTGGGGGGGTAATGTACTTCATCTTGCTTTAAAGAAGATGAAGTACATTACCCCCCCAACCAACCATTTACCAACTTTTAATACATTTTATATTTTATTTTGTTTTATTCATTTATTTATTTTTTACAGTTTGAAAAAGAGTTTAAAAAAAAATAGAAGTATTGTTGCGAGGGGGGCTTTTTCTTGCTTTAAAGAAGAACATTTACCAACTTTTAATAAGTTTGCTATTCTTTTTTGTTTTCTCTTCTTCCTTTTTCTTTCTTTTTTTTTTTTTTTTTTTCATTTTGGAAAAAAAAAAGATTAAAAGTGGTGATTGCGGGGGGGGGGGGGGCTTACCAATCTACAAGTTCACGCCAGCTCATGTAAAGCATAGCCCATGTTTACTTATAACTCACTAGATATTTACCAGTAAGATAACCCTATATTATCTAATTAGAATCTGAACAAATGTCATTATTTAAGTCAATCTTTATCCGAAAATTCATAAAAATATGATCCCATTGGGATTCCAACTTTAAATTAACGCAAACAAAGATAAAATACACACAAAGTTTTGAGTTTTTTTTTAAAAAATTCATTATAAGTTTTCTGAGAAATTTAAATTTTAAATTTAAATTTCATTTTTTAAAAATGAATTTTATTATAAAATTAGTCCTGTTGGATATCATATTAAAACAACAACTAATGTCCCTTTAAAATGCTTGTTACCAAATCTATCTATCTATATTTGGTGCTGAGTTATCAATCCATTTTATGTTGAAGAATAAATGAAAAAAAAGAGGGTTTTTCTAAAAAATCAAAGTCTCATAAATAAAAAAATAAAAGAGATAAAAATCTAAAAATTTGGACTTTTGATTACCTCGAAGATTACAATCGATGAGCCAAATTTCAAAGAAATACAAAAAAGGTGGGGGAAAAATTTCCCAAATTTTGGATCACTTGACATGGAATGAACCAAAAATGCCTTACTATTCAAGAAGTAGTAAAACTTTATTTGCCATAGAGTTAAAAAAAGTAAGCATTATTAAACGCACTTAACTATTTAAAAAAAACGTTCTACATTTACAAATGCTAAAAAGCTAAATTATTATTTTTCCCCCCACCAGATTGGAGGATTTACAAATAGGGAAAGTATTCGATTTTCTAATTTTATTTTTATATGATAGAGTAACATACATGAACATCATCTGTGAAAAAATTTTTACGATACGACTAATACTTTTTTTTTTTAAATATTTTTTTAAAGTTCACGCGCGAGTGACGTCATTTGCTTGTAAGTCCTTTGACTGACGTCACTGCCGCGCTGCGAGGCGGCGGGGGTTGGCTAGGACAAAGAAGTGCTTGGCGATCTTTGGGGAGGAAGGCGCGGGAAAACAAGAGCCTTCTAACAGCAGCGCGCATAAAAGGCTAGTGGAAAATCCTTTGCTGTCGGTAGGGTTTAATGCATTCTGCGATTGTTTTTAATTTGATTTTCTTTTTTCATGGCTAGTAGAATCAATTACAAGTATTGCTTCGTTCCTGGATGCGTATCTACATCTAAAAAAACTCCTTACAAGCGATTTCGTTATTGCTCTGTCCCAGCAGGATCTTCGAAAGAAGTGTTTTCAAGTGTGTTTATTAATTAAAATTTGAAAATGAAAATTTGCACTTCATTTTAATTAAAAACTATGTCAAGTGAGAAATACAGTTTGAAATATATGTTCACAAACTGTTCTATAAATAAATGTTTAATAAGCATATGAGATTATTTTTAAAAAAAATGCAAGTAAAGAAAGGAATTTAAACCCCTGCACAATAAACTTAAATAGAAAGTAATAGATGCATTACTATTTCCATTTTAATAACAATGCAAAAACTATTAATACTTTCTTTTTAACATTCAAACTATCTTCAAATTTTTAACTATTACAAATTGATAATTTAAAAAATACATTTTCAGTTTATCACCAGAAGCGTTTCTATATATACAAGACCTTTCTCACCTGCAAAAAGGTACTTATTTTATGAAATGAACACCATTTTTCTAATTTATTATTTTTATCAAAAGAGCAAAAAAAATATATTTTTCCTTTTTTTTGCTAAGTTGCACAAAAACTCAAGGATAATTAACATGTATTAATGGATTTAAAACAATTTTTCCACAAAAAAAAAAAAAAGCAGATCAATTTTTATTGCCAACAAAGCGAAAAAATTTTCATGCAAAAACTGCTCTAAAAACTTAGTACTGGAATCACTTGCAGTAGGGGTTGTTACAAAATGGCGCGCCTCATTAAAAGCCGCCAAGTAAGAACTGGAATAGCGCTCTTACATTGTAATTTATATATTCAGATAAAAAAAAACCATCGACACACAAATGGAAATGATTAATCTTGATAAGGGAAACTAATGCGAATTATATGAACTGCAAACATAGACGGATATGTACGTACAATTTTAAAGAATAACAATGGTGAAAACTTTGTTGGTTTCACTCCCCGTACTTCTAGGACATTAAATCTCTCGTCCTTTCGAAAAAAGTCAAACACCATGAATGACTTTACTTGAGGAAGGTTATTGGATTGACCTTTCGTGAATCCTAGCTCCATGATGGAAAAAATGCTGGTTAAAGGCTTTAAAAAGGCTGAAAAAGACAGTGCTATTCACCTCCTGGTAGGCGCAACACGGCATGGAAATGGAGCTCTGATCGGAACAGGGAAATGACGTCAGCTGCTGACGTTTTAGGCCACACCTCTTTTTTGCGCATTCGCTCTTTAAAAAATTCATAAAAAATCAATCGTTGGTTTTAAAAATCCGGCCATGGTGAATTTTTGTGTTTTGTAAGAATTTCAATTTGCTCTTATAGTATTTAAGATCACTAAATTGGGTATATTGGAGTTGTGTAACTGGCCTACAAATTAACTATAGGGCATGTATGCCAGAAGCATTCGTTGTTTCAGAAGCCTGTATTTGCTTTGGAAGTACACAAAATGGAGGTAAAACTGCATTTTTTTGTATAACAGCTGCACTGAGGTATAAAAGTAGAGCTGAATTAGATCAACTATTTTCATGTTTCCGTTTTTACGTCCTAAAATATAGCTAAAATCAGTTCTAAAACTTGGGCCAAGGAAAAAAAAATGTTTTCTGATTTCCTATGTTATCTCCTAATTAAGTAACATTAGCATAAATGTCATCATAAATCGCGTGATATGCATTATGAATGATTTAAAAACATTTTTAAATTTATTTCAACTCCGATTCGTTCAACCCATGAGGGACGATGAGTTACTTGCTTATTTCAGCTAAGCAAAAATAATTTTAATTATAGGTCTATAGCGACACTTATATTCCGAAAAAAAGAAAACAAACATTTGGTGGAAATAAAGCATTACCTATATTTTTTCCTAATTTACCAAACCAACAAAACCAAACAGCAACGGCCAAAATTTAGAGCACAAAGCGCAAACTATTTCCCATAAAAAAGAGAAATCTTTTCTTCAGCAAAGATATTACGCGAATGATCTACAACAACTTTTATAAATGGGTTACATCTTATATTTTGTTCTTTTCTCGCTTGATGGTCTTCTTGTGTAAATATTCCATCGACATGATGAATGAAATTTTTCCGTGACTTCACCTACAGCAAACAAAGAGGAGTTTGAAGAACGATTCCGCGGTTAAAAGATAATTTATATAAATATTGACTTTGATAATAACGTTCGGCTAATATTCATTTAAAAGGAAAACGAATAAATAATTGCCCTCCGAAACATTTTTATTTAGCGCTAATTACAAAATAACTTTTGATAAAAGTAAAGAAACAAAATGTTATGTAAGGCAATTGAAACTTTATTCAAAAATGTTGTCTGGTTTATAAGTAAAATAAAGACAAAAGAGCTATTTACGATTTCAATTTTAGTAAAACAAACTTTGGTCTTTCATTTTGTCCTTAGCAAATTACCGTATTTTATCACAGCAATAAAATCTAAAGTAAAATGCTCTAGGTGCAGGATTTTATCAAAAGTAAATATAATTAATTGAACATATTATTTGACTGAAAACGAGGTAACTCTTTTACCTACATAATTATATGATTAAATAATTTAGAAAGAATGTAGTTGTTTACATTCTTTTCCTTAGTGGCAAATAGGATCACACCAAAGTTGGGGCAAAAAATTAATAAGCACCGGTTATCATGTGGGTACTTATAACTACCAAATTTCTTTTGACTTCGTGAACAAAGTTTTTTATTAGAGTACCCGCAAAAAAGTATTCACACAAATACATGCACAGAGACAGACGTTTTTCAAAGTAGGTTAAAACTGATTCAGAACACATTAAAACGTGTTAGGTAATCAGTGAAAATTCGCAAACCGAAGAACTTCACGAATTCAGATATTGCATGCAGAAGAAAGTAAATACCTCGGTTTAATCAACAAAAGATAGAAAAAATCGCTCAAAATTTGCAAAAGCAAGAAATCTGTTGTGTAAAATTTACAAACAGAATGCATACAAAAGCTTTGAGTTCCTTAATTTTTTTGCATTATTTAATGAGCAAATTTAAAAAATTAGAAGCAAAATGATTCTTTTGTCTACAGAACAACGTTTATGAACACTTTTTTGCGCGTTTGAGTTCAGAATAAGAAAATAAAACTATGTTTGCTTCCATAGGTTTGTTTAATACGGTTAAATCCAGATAAAGTTTTATTTACAAGCATTCGAAAAATTACTTCATTACAACAACTAAAGTAAATAACGGTTGGTTTAAAGAATAGGAATTTCTGAATTTAATAAGCCAATGAATAACTTCTGTTTTCCGGTAACCGATATTGGCCTTGTAAAAATACAACAATACATTGGTACTTTTTCCTGTGCAATGCTGGGAAATTCATACTCCTACTTTTAAAATCAATTATTTCAATTCTGATACTTGTTTCACTTTCTAATTATTAAAAAAAAATGTTTACTTGAATGCTAATATTAGAATACAGAATAATTTTTTCGCGCGTTTCAGTTCAGATAAATATTGCTGCTTTCCTCTACTTTTGTTGAATATAGAAAAAAGTAAAAATAAATTGACCCTTAAATATGTACGTAAAAATGATAAAATGTAAATGTAAAGATAATTTAATCTAATATCTATTGTCTTTGTTCTTTGCATTAATTACTGTTATAAACAATACTCTGATTTTGTTTTTACTCTAAATATTTGTTTATTGATACAGGTTAGAATTAACTAAATTTTGACGCCAATTAACGTAAGGGAATAAATTCAATAAGCTTACGTTTATGTATTTTGTTTTACTATTATCTTAACGGTTAAAATTATATTAATGAGTAATAACTTAAGGCAAAAAGCAGGTGACCCAGTCCCTTTAAAATGGATCCCGAACCTTCTTCAAAAAACTACCGAAACTCTCTTACGAATAAGAGTCATTTAAAACTATCCACGACCATATAAAATTTCAACAGGGCTCTTTTCACCATGCGCCATCCCTTTTGTGGGGACCCTGTGAAAAAAAAAGAATATAGACAGCCATAATACTTCCGTTAATAGTAGAAGGAAGGTACGCTCCGGTTTCCATGAACTTCTTTTTTAAAAAGATAGAGCCGGGGTGTCCCGATCAGTAAGGTGTTCGTATCGTGACTTAAGGTCTCGGGATAGGTTCCAGCCAGTCGAAGATCCTCAGTGTTCGGTAATATTACTGGGGCATGTTAAACATATCGCGGACACAAAGTCCTCCAAGTTCCAATTCCAAATCAATAACTCTGCAAGTGATAAACCGGGGGTTGCTTGGCTTCCCCCCCCCAAAAAAAAAACAGAGCTATCTTCAGGCTTCTATAAAACCGGCTTAACCACGTGTAGGGATTGGTACGGGGGACTTTGCTGTGTAATGTAATGTTACACTCATCTCCAAATTTAATGTCAAAAACATGAAATCTGCAAAAACTGAAAAAAGAAAAAAAAAAAACTAATTACTGTGTCGCCACGACATTTGGCAAAGTGGTATATCATAATAGAAGAAAAAATATATAATCATAACAACATGGCAAAGATTTTAATTGGAAACTAGGAAAGATGGTATATCAAAACTTGCTAAATTCTGAAACACAAATAAAGCATTTATCTCGGGAAAAGTCTGTCCAATACGAAGTGTGACAACCGGGGCACTGCTATACAAAGTTCACAATGAGCATTTATACTGCTACAGAGTGTGAATATATGTTTGGGACAATAAAGTCAATTCTTACAAAAGTTTCGCTTTTAACTTTAGGAGTGTATTAGGCACAGCTAGGTAATATAGACGAGCACGCGCGTGCGCGGATACATTTGCTGCGACATGAGCATCCGTCAAAAGTCGGACTTTAGTCGGATGTCTTTTCATCCATAAGCTCACTACGTTTTGCATTGAAAAAAGCGTTCCCTGAAACGCCGAAACATACATCTGCAGTAATCTGCGAATTTGCTTTTTAGACGTTGTTACTTGACGTTACTTTATAGTCGTACATACGGAATGTAGCTTAACGCATGTTCGTGCTGATTCCGTAATGCAGACAATCGAAAAGTAGCGTAAAAAATTTATTTCACATCTCAATTAATATGACACAAGGAACTAAAACGGCCATTCCACGAAAAAGTCGACCCTCTGTTCCGCACGTGACGCCTCTTATATTTCATTTAAAGTAACACTTTAAAATATTAATTAACAAATTTTTTCCGCTTAACAAATTACAAACTTATGTGTGATATCTTAAGCAAAACATTTCTTTAATACTCTTAAAAAGTATTGCTTTTTAATGAAATTCATGAATCGTCACGTGTGGGATAAGTGGTTGACTTTTTCGTGGAATGGTCCAAAAATTTTTTTTTCCATGTCCGTAACTTTTAAAATACATTCTAATTAAAACATGATTCTCATTATGAAATATTTTGAAGTATTACTTCCATCACAGTTGCATTTTGCTTTACGCATACCCGTATAACGTAGTTTGAACTTGTGTAAAATGAATTTGTTAACGCGCCAGGATTTGCTGCTTCCAGCTTTAAAAGTATTGCCTTTCTGAAAGCTTTAGCAGAATCGGAGATCATAAAGCAAGATACGTTGAAAAGTACATTTCAAACATAAATAGAAGTTCTCATCTTGGCTCATAACTCAGTCAAAAATCCATTTTAATGAAAGAGTTTGGTTGGAGATATCGCAAACATCTCTAAGAGACTGAAAGCTTAACTTCGCTTTCGCAAAACACTTATGCTAAAATTAGCTTCTCTTAAAATACGCCAGCGCGTATTACATTCCAATAACGCATATTGCTCGGAAAACCTTTGGCACGTATACATTTAAGGCTTTCTTGGTTAACAGGGAAATACCAATAAAATTAACTTCAAGATATGTGATAGAACATGTTAAGTTGGTACAGGAGCGCTTACTATTTCACATTAGAAAAGGAAACAATGTATTTTAAGCGCGCACATGTGGGGAGAAAATGCCCTTCATTTTGTTAATATTGGAAACGGTCAGTCATATATTTACTCATACATTGTTTTCGACAGTAACGAATATCGCGGAAAACATACTAATTTACATGAAAATATTTCTATACACAAAAACCTTTGCTGAATAGAAATGCTCATTTTGACGAGTTTGTAATGACTATTGTAAACGAAAGAAATAATAAAACTTAAAAAGGGTACTTTTATTTATTTGTTTAGTATTAGTATTATTTTAAGTTGAAGAGAAATTGGATAAAAAATCTGTATATAAAGTATATACTTTTTTCCAAAGCTACTTTATTATTCTAAACCTAATAATATACGTTTACTAAACCTCAGTTTGAAGAAAATAATAAGCTAATTTATTATTTATGAGCCATTTGTTGGGTTTTTTTTTTTTTTTGTTCCAAATGTATTTTTTTTTTTTTTACTCCTGTCAAATTCATCTCCGAAAAGTTGTTGCAGCAACTACTGCCAAAAATAATTTGCAGTCGCTACATTTCACAAATTTGTAGTTAACTGCATTTAAATGTTGCAGCTGTAGTTAACTATTTAAAAAAATCTAGTTTTCCCTACCACTACACTGAGGCATACAAATGAAACATGGGATGATATTCTTCAAAGCGTATTGGTGAGAAATGAAAGAGATTGAGATAGACTTAGGAAAACCAAAATACCTTCATATCGACTTCAAAACATTTTAAACTAGAGAAAGTCAAATCATGCTAATACGCAAGTTAAAGTAAGGAAACATCATAGAATACTATTTCGGAAATACGACAGAGGTACACGAGTTTTGTCACGGAAGAAGGAAAACTTTCAATTATGCCAGTTATTGGTACCATTTGGAATCTCGAAAAATCTTACAATACAGTAAAAATTTTGTTATAAATTGTGCTGCATGGAGAAGTGTATTCGTAAATTTTGTTGTACCGGAGCAATAATGAGAAATAAATTATTTCTGAGTAGTGTTCAACTTTATGGAAAGGGAAATTTATTTTATTTTAAAGAAAAACAGCACCAGACTTAACTGCAGCTGCAACTACTTAATTGAAATAAATACAAAATTGTGAAATGTAGCGAATGCAAATTATTTCTGACAGCAGACAACTTTTCGGAGATGAATTTGACAGTAATTTAAAAAAAAATAGATTTGAAAAAAAAAACCCGCAACAAATAGTTCACAAATAACTAATTAGCTTATTATTATTTACTAAAACCTGAGGTTTAGTAAACATACAATTTTTATATTATTAGGTTTAGAATAATAAAGTAACTTTGGAAAAAGTATATATTATAATTCCAAAGAGGAAACACCAAAGCGCAGATGTTTAGCTAGATACTTATTTCCAGTGACAAAAGATAACACATTGGCGATAAAGCATTGATAACATAATCAGTGAAACTATACTATGAGGAGAAAAGTATAAGTTTCATATACTGCTAAAGCTAAATATACAAAACTATTTTAAATATAGGATAATCTTGGGTTTTATGAAATTAGTGCGAAGTTGGATATTTATGCTTTGGCTTAACTTTTCGTAAAGTAATTAAAACAAAACTACGATAGCGTGCAATTTCGGTTCTATTAGTTTGAAAACATGCATTATGAATCTTTATCAAGGTTGACTTATGTTCAATTAATATTTTATACTTAATTTCTTTAATAAATTATTTTCAAATAAAAAAAGAACCCACTTCAAAAAACAAAGAGGGAATAAAAAGTAAAAAATAATTGGTCATACTTACATACGATTTCCCACTGAAACGTATAATTCAAATTTATTTTACAATTCCAGTACAAAACTCTACTAAACTAAACACCCAAATCTAAAATAAACACTGATTTTAATTACTATACTATTTCAATTACTATATATTTTAATACCTAACAAATGATATAAGATCTCTTAATTTTTAATAACCGTTTGAAGTCCATTAGTAGTTTGCAGAAATCCCCAACTTCAAAATATTATTAAAAAATAAGAGATCGTATATAACTAGTTAGGTATTTAAAGTAATTCATCGTGTAGTAATTAAAATCAGTGTTTATTTTATAATTGGGTGTTTAGTGTAGCTGATTTTTGTACTGGAATTGTAAAATAAGTTTCATTTCTAGGTTTGGGTCGGAAATAGTATGTAAGTGCATTCAGTCATTGTAGATTGTACTACAGCGTTCATTTTAAGAAATTAGTTTTTTAGACCCGTTCACTCATGAATAGCAAATCATTTATATAAAACTAAATTTAACATCAGAAAAAATGCTTTAAGCTGCAAAGAAAAAGCGTTTAAATAAAGCACAAATTATCTTGACAATGCTAAAAATAGCTTTGTTTCCAGCCAATAATGTAGCCTCTCTATCAGCGCTAAAAGCGCTCTACTCATAACAAAAAAAAAAAAAAAAAACGTAAGTGCCGTACATTACTTGTCATGTAATTTTTTTTTTTAAATGAACAATTTTTTTAATGAACAAAATTGCTAAAATGAACGAGTTTAATGTACGGTTCAAAAAAATGAACGAATTCCCTCCCTGATGAACGGGTCATTAAAACAAAAGACATTATCTTTTTGCCCGTGCCTACTTGAAATTGAATCCCCAAAAGTAATTTCACACTTTTGCTCTCTTCGGTATTAACTTCGAATTAACAGGATCATACAGATTTTTTTTTTCTTCACACGTGACTTTGGAAAAAATAAAAGAAAATATTTGCAGCTTTTAAAAATCGTTATGAATGCTCACGAAATTGCTTTTTGTTTCAAAAACAAAAAAAAATCAAGAAACAAGTGCGAAAAAATCCTACTTTCTAGAAAAAAGTACACGAAACATCTGAATATAATATCATACTATCTTACTACTATGACAGGTATATCACCATAACACATTTATAACCTGTTTCCAAAAACATGAGATTCAGCTTATTTCGAAATACTGATTCAATAATATTTCAGTTTCAGCAGCAAAAAGCGAAGTCCTCTTCTTCTAAGCTCATCAACGTTTCTCAAAATGATTATAAGTAAGACGCACTTAAGGTATGATTGTGCATACGTTTTAGATGCAAATTACATTTTTTCTTATTAGACTTTTACGATAAAGTGCAGATTTCTTATACAACTCGCAGTAATTGAATTTTATTCTCAAATTTCGAGCCTAATATAATTACGAAGCCGTTTTAAAGAAACTTAACTGAATATTTTAACAATCTTCTTGAAAGTTTTATGTGTACGCCATTAAAGCATTTTCTATTGCTCTATCTAATGCTCTTTTTAATTCAAAGACAATACGTTCGAGGTAATTATTTTAATAATTAAAAAAACTTTAAGAGAGAGAGAGAGCGCAAATGAAACATAACCGATTTAGTATGTAGAAAATACGATTTGCATTTTTATTTACAGTACCAATAGCAAATACAGGTTTTTTATGTATGGTAAAAAAGGACGCTTTTTTTTTTTTTTTTTTGAATTAGCAATACACCTACAGTCGCAAAACCAGGGCTGCCCACCTAGGGGTGGGGGGGAAGCGGCGTGGCGCAGACTGAGGCATTAAATTTTTCAGTGGGGGTGTTTTGAGGAGTATTTTTCTCATTTTGGGGGGGCTCTTGCTTTTGGGGGGATTCGTTATTGATAGAGGGTGCACCCCTTGCTTTTAGGGGGAGCACCCCTGACAAAACTATATTGTGCGTTAGTGCGTGCATAAGTGCACATATTTTACACTAGGGGCTGCCAAGGAATATTTTAGTCCCCGAGGGGGGGGGGGGCAGAAGTTCAAGAAAAACTTGCGAAAATTTGTTTTTGATGTCCAATTTCTAAAAGTAGAGCATCCGTGGATAGTGTGACCCATCAACATAATTATCAACTACAATACACATAGGAAATATTTAGGGCTCGACCGATGGCATTTTTTTGCCGATGGGCCGATGCCGATTGTTCAAAGATGGCCGATGGCCGATTGCCGATGGTTTTCCTCCAAATGGCCGATGGCCAATGCCGTTGGCCGATGGCAAAAAACAAAGAAAAATCCAACGGAAATAAAATGTTAAGATTGCCAGGGATTTAAAGGGTCATTTATTCACATTACTTCCTTTCTACGAATAAGGACTTCTAATCAAAAAAAAAAAAAAAAAAAATCAAATTTCGACCTAATTTCTATTTTATGATCACCCAATTTAAACTTCACAAGTTTTTCCGGCACATCTGTACACGCATATGTACCAAAGAACATATAGATGACCAAAATATTCATTTTGAACACCTCCTCAGTTAATTATCGCAAGTTCTCTTGTGATGTCTTTATACGCGTAAACTTGCGTCACTCAGAAACGTTGTGAAATAGTAAGTTGAAAACTCATACGTACGTAGTATGATCTAAGAGTTCGAGGACAAGTTGTATAAAACCTTTCCCTGAGTAGTTCACATTACCGAAGCACATCTATCTACAAAATAGTCACCTTGAACGACTATGCACTTCTGCCAACGTTCGTATAGCTTTTAGAAGCACTCCTGGCAGTCATTTTTCGCAACCTGCTGTAAAGCCTCTTGCGCTGCTGCTTTAACTTCAGCGTGGGGAAGAAAGCGACTTTCATGTTGAGGATGCACGGTTTGATTGATCAATGCTCTGATACTACAAACAAATAACATAATGTTTCGACGGACTTAGCTCCGTGTGACTCTTACCTGTTTCCAGCAAAAAAAACATTTGCATGGACGCCGCTTTCTTCCGTCAGGAGAAGATAAAGCTGCATCATAGTAGGTTGCGAAAAAGGCTTCCAGGAGTGTTTCCAAAAGTTATGTGAAAACTGGCAGAAGTACATAGTCTCTCAAGGTGACCCTTTGAAGATGGATGTGCTTCGGTAATGTGAACTATTCTGGGTAAAGTTTTATACAGCATGTCCCCGAAATTTTGGATCGTACTACGTACAATCTATATAGGATGTAGTTATGCTTCTCTTTTTTGACTGTTGTATGATGATAGAGAGAGAACAACAGCCAAAAAAAAAGAAAAGAAGAAAAAAAAAAGACACTGTTTAGCCAACTGATTTTTTTTAATTGAACATATAACTAAGATTTCAGCAATATTGTAATAATGTAAGGATTATGTACACTATACATAGTTAAAAAACTTTAAATTATGTTGTTTAATCATTCAAAAAATTTAAGAGGAAAAATATGAAACCGTCAACAAATTACGCAATTAAAGTGGAAAGATTGCACGTTGACGTTTTTAGTCATGAAATTAAACAAAAAAGGTAACAGATAAATTACAATATTAAATCGTAATAGGAATATTTTTATACTTATTTAAAAATTATGAATTAAAAAATTTGCATTTTTCATAAAAGCTATAACAGTGACGTTAATTTTTCTGAAAAAAAAAAGATAGCCATGAAAAGAGTGAGGTTCTTAAAACGCAGCTACAATAAACAAACTCGATATTTACTCCAAGTTAATAATAACTGAATATATACATACTACTTAATCTGATGTTTGCACACATAATATTGAACAATTTGATTGTTTAAAATCTTTTATGAAGTACTACAAACAAGTTCAAATTAAATTTTTCAATTTAACAATAATTTGCTGAAATTTAAATAATTGCTTAATAGAAAATTCTTGAAATTTTTCTATAACATATTATTAAAAATATGATGAAAACGAAAATAACTCGTTCATTGATTTTATAAAAATACATGAAAATAGTTACTTAATATAAAAAAAAACCGATCGCTATAAATGATGCAAAAAAGATGGCGCATTACGAAATAAAGATGAAAGAAGAATGAGAAATACGTAAAATGACATTTCTTGAGCAAAAAAAAAAAATCACTAAATATTTAAGAAATGCTTGAAACGACAAGGGAGGGGCGGAGGGGGGGTCACCTGCTGATTTTGGAGTAACTCACAACATTAAACTTCATTCCTAACTTCGGCCTCATTTGTTTAGTACAGAACCGCTACCACCAACGCCTCGGAAGAGTTTCTGAGTCGACTTCAGCACTTCCGAAGAAAAAATTCAAAAGTCTCTTTGATTTCCAAATTATGTCACCATTCAAAACCTCTTTAATCAATTTCTTACATTAATGCTCTAAATTCTTCCTAAACAATAGATTACGTTTGGAAAAAAAATCTCTAATTTTATGAATGGCGTTAGTTTTAAACAACTCGGAAATGCAACTAGAGTTTAATATAAGAAATACAGGCAGGGGAGGGGGGCACGCAAGTGTTCTAAAAATTACCGTCGATTCAACGGGAATCTAACAAAATGACACAAAAACCTGCCTCGCCATCTCATATTTGTTTCCATGGTCTCCAATTCGGCAATATACACTCTAACAAAAAAATAAATAAATAAATAAATAAAACTCGACGCATCAAGAAGCAATCATCCGATTGATTTGAAATTTTGTATGCATGATTGTTTTGATCAGATGTGCAAATGCTTAAAATTTGGTGTCCAATGAATTGATAGTTTGATCTCCAGCGCATCGAAACTGCGCATCCAGCAGATGTATATACAGAGCAATTCTTCAATAGTTGTTAAAACTTTCGGTTTGATTGCGATTCAGATTACCTTTTAACAACTTAAAAATGCCTCGTCGCATGGTTCGTGCTCATTACGAGTAACTGTCAGAGTTTAAATGAGGTCATATCATTGGATTGAAAGAGGCCGGTTGGTCAAATCGGAGAATCGCTCGTCATTTGAGTCGAAGCGATGCGGTGATTCGAAGATGCTGGCAAGGATGGGTGGAAAATGGCCGAATTCAGCATCAGGATGTTAGCGGTCGACCTAGGGTCACAACAGATCATGATGACAGAGGGATTGTCCGATCAGCTGTCACAGCGCTTTCTTCAGATCTATGAACCATCAGACATTCAACCCAAACACCAGTGTCCATCATGACCATTTACAGACGGTTGGGACAACGAAATCCACGCTCGCGTCGACCGTTACGCCACCTGTCACTGACGCCTACACTGCCGAGCCAGATTACAGTGGTGCATGGCTCGATTAGGTTGGAATGGTGCCGACTGGGGATGTATAGCCTTTAGCGACGAATCTCGCTTCCAACTATGTCATGACGATCATCGAAGACGTGTTTGGAGACACCCAGGGCAGAGGAGGGATCCTGGTTTCACTTTTACACGCCACACTGGCCCTCAACAAGGCATTATGGCCTGGGGTGATATTTCCTTTGATAATTGGACCCCTTTGGTCATAATTAGAGGTACACTTACTGCACAGTGGTACGTCGACGACATACTAAGACCTGTTTTGTTGCCGTTTCTTTTGTAGTACCCTCGGCTGGTTTTCAGCAGGACAATGCCCGATAACCTTACGGCACATGTTGCTATGAACTGTCTGCAAGCTTGTCAAACTCTTCCGTGGCCTGCCAGATTGTCAAATCTCTCCCATTGAGCATGTCTGGGATATGATGGGATGGAATATTGATAACCTCGTGCGGCAATGGGAGCGAATTTAGCCGGAAATACCGCAGGACAACCTCCGGGAGTTTTATCGGTGTTTCCCACGTCGTGCTTCAGCTTGTATCTAGGCTAGAGCCGGGTCAATACCTTATTGAACTTGTTATTGTATCTCAGACGTAAATTATTCAATTGTTCTAAGAATATAATCATTTACTATTCTGTGCATTGTCTTCCTATTCACCAATTTTCGTCTCAATCGGATCACTCCTTCTTGGTGCGTCGATTTTTTTTTTTTTTTTTTGTTATAAGAGTGTATCACCAAATGATCGTCAGTCTGAGATGCTATATTAGTAGTTTTGTATTGAAATAAGTAATTAATAGCCGCAAAAAAAAGAGTAAATAGGATTTTTAGAACACCCGATCGAAAACAAAAGGGAAGTGCACAACTGGAACGTACGCACACCCCACGTGCAAAATTTTAACCTTTTACAGCTTACCATTTTTGAGTTATGACTTATGAGAGATACATACGTACATCCAGCCGCAAGAAACAACGCAATAATTAACTTGTTTGGTATTTAAATGCAGTATTAAAACCTCTTTCAGGGGTGACTAAAATAGAAATTCATACTGAAGTTTAAGTAAACAATTTTATATGAAAACAATAACTCCGTTTATTTTGCATTAAAAAGTAAAACAGCAAAAGGTCTTTTTTTTTTTTTTTTTTGAAAACATCGGCCAATTTCATCGGCTTTTCGATGTTTTTAAGGCCGATGGGCCGATGTTTCCTGCAAGTTAGCATCGGCCGCCGATGCCGATGGCTAAATTGTTGAACCATCGGCGCCGATGCATCGGCCAGGCCGATGCATCGGTCGAGTCCTAGAAATATTTACTGTTCTTGGATAAGATATTACTTGAGTGCAAAAAAAGTATTGCATTTGCGGTGAAAAAGAAAATCATGATAAATTCAATGTTGCTAAATCACAAAATTTGTGCATTTTTTAATTACAGGAAACCTCTCTTTCATTACTGACAAAGCTTGAATCTTCCAAATGTTCAAAAGTAAGGCTGTGGTCAAACGAAGTGCGAACGAAAAAGATTGTGATCAAGCAAACTGAGTGCTATAATAACTTAAGTTAATCTTTTAATGTTGCTTGTGCAGAAATAGTATTCTTGGGGCAGATGACAGTGCATCAAATAGTTATAAAAAAAGTAATAATGTAGTTATTGTCTAAATGTGAAATTAAAATTGGTATAATGGTTCTACTTAGGGCTTAATTTCTAACAAAAAATGTGCGGGATGTCCTATTGTCCTTAGAAGTAATTCCCATACTTATAATATCAGACAGAATTTCGGCTGTTTAAGAATTCATATTAAACTGAAAACGAGCTAATGTGTGCATGACATAACTTCCTTTTACTCCAATTTAATGTCATTTCCGCATTACTGGCAATTTTAATGCGATTCAAAAGTTTACTCTCTAAATATCTTCAACAGTGGCCAAATTGAAACAGATTTTTAAAAAAAGAAGAAAGAAATCGCCAAATTTGTCGCCAAGTTGGCGATCAAAAGACTCGCGATATAACGCAAAGTGTCGCCAAATTATAACACCACTTGAGTTTACATCGAAATTAACAATGATTTCCCCCAAAAAAGGGTTAAAAGACCCCTTTAAGAAACACCCGAATGCAACCAAAAGAGGAGGTGAAAACTAAACCCCACTAGGAATTTACGTACTAAATTTCAACTTTCTACGACTTACAGTTCTTGAGTTATGCGACGCATATACGCACATACATACATACGTACATACAGACGTCACGAGAAAATTCGTTGTAATTAACTCGAGAATCGTCATTATGGATATTTCGCGTGTCTATAGGTTCTTAGGTACTTATCCACGTGTGGTCGAGTCGAAAAAAAACTCAACATTCATTCGGGGGTGAGTAAAATTGAAATTAAGGTCAATTTTTGAGTGAAATTTTTTTTTTGCCAATACAATACTTCTCTTTTTGTAAAAGGAAGTAATAAGTGGCTGATCTCCTGTGAGAGGTAAGTTTAGCTCCGGTGAGCACTATGAGTACTAAGCCCTGGTTGTATTCTGGAGGGAATTTTTTTAATCAAAAATACCATCTGTTTTTTTTTTTTTTTCTATCAAAATAGACCTTTCTAATGCATATATAATGTACTAGAGTTTGCTTTTATGTTAAAACCAATACCTCTGGGAGTGTTTTACCCCCTCCCCACCCCACCCTTCCTTCGCTGTGCCACTGGTTGTACTTAAAAGTGTGTGTTCATTACACTGCGAGATAATTAACTGTTATTCATCAGATATTGAGTGGTTAATAGATCCTTTTATTTTTCATTTTTTTATGAATATTTTCTTCAAAACCAGAGCTTAGAGGTATTGCTTAATATCATTAAAACATACATTTCCGATCAAAAGAATTTTTCTTTAATTGTTGAGTTCGACTAGTATGTTTTGAGTTTCTTATTATCAATACGTTTAAAAAAAGGTAACAATACAGTTTAACTTTTGAGAGTTTTAAACATGAGGTAAAACATGATTTGCTATGAATTTTCTTGTCAAATAGTCAGCAGACACGCACTTTTAAAGGGTAACAGTACACATTAATGTTGAAAAGGTAGAAACATGTGTGCCGGAAGAAGGGTTGCACCCCCTTAGTTTAAAAAAAAAAAAACAAGAAAGAGAGAGAGAGATATGCTTCTAAGTCACAAAATAAATCAGAAAAAATATTTATCATATGATTATCTCATATTTAAACATTTGATTTCAATTTCACTTAAAATCCTAACGAAAATACCATATGAACATCATTTTTTATTGTTGCAAAAGCCACCAATTGGTAACTCACGAACTACTGAAACGTGTCAGAACTTGTTGTCATGCATATTTACATTTCAGCAATTAGGTTGCTTCCGAAATTGGAAAAGTATTTGTTTTTCTGAAAGAGCATGCTTAAAATCACGGGTTTTAACAATTTTTGAAGTAATTTAAAAACGTTTAATAGTTAAAAAAATATTTTTATCTGAGCGCAGATTCAAGTTTATTTTGTACGCTTCTGCTCAAAACATCACAAGTGATGAAATGTCATTCACTGATGCCATTAGCACAGAACGCTATATTTTGGTATTAAATAAAGATAAAATTATTCAAGCGCAATGATAGTAATGAATTTCCATGCTTACTTCAGAAAATCCGTCTTTCAAAATTATCATTATGATTGCTATTAATATTACTGTTTAATGACAGACTTTTTTTTTTACAACGCGTAAATATTCAGCTCGCCAATGAGGTAGTGCGCCTAAGTACATTACTTGAGACGTCATAAAGATCACTCCTTATTTCCGAAATTGGACAATGAAAAAATTAAATAAAAAATAACTGTTGGGGAAAATAAAAGTTTTTCCCGGCTCCACTTTATTTTTTTTCTTTGCTTATTGTATCAATTTCAGAGACTGAAAGAAGTACTGTCCTGACTGAAGGATACAACACCATTAAAAATAATGTTACTTGAACTTTCGTTCGAAGAAATGAAAATTGAGTTACATACTGCTGACTGATATATATTCGAAAGGTAAACAAAAGTTCAAAATGAGCACTAAATCAGACCGCTTAAAAACCACTTGACACATTTTTAAGGGTTACTGCTATCTATCTCCTCCACCTTTCGAGTGACGTTGCCAAGAAGTGGTGGCAGAACGTATTACAATGTGACAGAAAGTAGTTCCAAACAACTGGAGAACAGTTGCAGTCTGTTTCTAACCCTAACTGGAAGTAAAATTAGATTTTAATCATGCTCAGTATGAAAAATGTAGTTAGGATTAGTTAGGCTTATTGATGCGAAATTTCCAGAAATTTTGAGGTGGCGGAAAATACCCCACTTTTTTCCGATTTTTCTCTAGAAAAATTGGAATTAAAATATAAATGCAATCCATATATATTTTTTTCAAAGTAGCACCTATCTTTCTTGGTCAAATCACAAGAAATTATTCAGTTTATTCCACAAGCATCATTCAACTCTCATGTTTGAATAAAATTTGATTATTCGAAAATTTTACAGGAGCGTTTAGGGGTGTTTTACAGTTCTCACACTTTGGCGGAGAGAGGGGGGCTGTAGTAATGGGGGCAGTTGAGCTTCCATGGGAGGAATGAGCTCTTATACATTTCCTGGTGTGATTGATAAGCAACATAGCTTCTTTTTTATCCTATTTTCACTAAAGGCAAAACTTTTAAAAAGCTTCTACTTTTCTGCGTATTTTAAACACATTTAGCTTTAACAATTTATGCCTGTATGATTTTTTACAAAAATAATTCAGATGACATCTAAAGGATTAAGCGGATTGCATGCGACCCATGAGCGCAGGGCCACCTAGAGCCAGGACGGGCCCCTTGTCAGTTTGATCTCCGGGACCCCGCCCACCAAAAAACTCATTAAATTTACACTACTATGGTTCGGAGTGGCCCCCTCAAAAGGTCGGTCCCCTAGTTTCAGACTAGGCTGACATGGCCTCACGTCAGCCCTGCATGAGCCGCATTTGAGTATCATTACTGTAGATCTTCATAGGTCGATAAACTTTTTTTTATCACTACCATTTTCGTACATAAACCTCATTGGGAAAGAAATCACTGTTTTTATCATTGAGAAGAGATAAAATGGAGGGAGTGAAGACTTTCATTCATGAAACCAAGACCCTAATTCACGTGATAGATTTCAAAGCAAAGCATTGGAAGAAATCAGGTTTCTTTCGCTTGTTCCACGCAAAAACGTGCAAACCATTCGTCGTTGTTGAGTCACGTGACTTGGGGTCTTTGGATCAACTTTTGCTAAGCCAATGATTGGACTTGCTCCATCCATTTTAATTCCTGCTCAAGTTTTTTTATTCATGCACTCAGCTCTCGAGTAAAAAGAAGTACGCTGGGACACATAGCAGGTTTTCATTGGCAAACAAATAGTAAAAAAATTTTATTGTTATAGCTTGTTATTGCCTGAATATATAATTGGGGGTAATGCGCAAAATTTTATCTCTTTATTCCTCTCAAGAAAATTAAGGATCTACATTGGACAAAATATTGTTGAAGTTGAAATATTAAAGTTTCATTTCTCCAAACACCTTAACCCACCTGAACCGGTATGTAAACAAATGACTCACACTTTGTAAATGTTTTCTAAAGTGATAAATGAATTTCGAAATAAATTTTCCAATATTTGTTCCCTCCATCCCTCTCTTCTCTCTTTACCTGATATCCTAATAAGCGGGCTTGACTGTATATACATAATTTATACATTTACTTTTATAAGAATGAATTGTTCTTAGATGGATGGTAATCATTTTTCATAGACGTATAAACTAAAACGCATAGCCCTATTGAAAAGGCTAAATGTGATGAATTTTGTCAAAAAAAAATGTACAACTAAAAAAAGAAAAGGAAAAACCTTCTTAATAAGTAAAAGAGCTCAGAGAAAATTGGTCTAAGTTACTACGGTTATACCAGTTATGTATTTTATATAAATTTCTCACAAAGATACCAGGTTCATACCAGATTCACCCATAAATTTCTCAAACATACCAGGTTCATACCAGATTCACCCATAAATTCCTCATAAAGATACCAGGGTCATACCAGATTCACCCATTAATTCCTCATTTTATGGGGGCACAGGTTCATACCAGATTTACCCATAAATTCCTCATAAGATACCAGATTCACGCATAAATTCCTCATAAAGATACCAAGTTCATACAATAGATTTACCCATAAATACTTCTTATGCCTAGAACCAGCTCCAAAATGCATTACATGTAATGTAAAACAGACACAGTTACATATTTTAAGTAACTGCCCAAATTTTAATCAAATACGTTTTAAATATATCAATGATTTTAATCCATCTTTGGGAGTGTTGCTTGGGGACTCCCCCATCTCAAGATATTCTCCTTCCTCCAGGAGATTTGTTTCTCCTTTTTAATTTAGTGTTTATGTCGTCATTATGTGGTTTTGTCCTTTTCATATTTTTCAAGGTTTATTTTCAAGATATTTTCATCCATTTTTTCTTAATTTATACTTTGTTAAAATGTTTTTAATGTTTACATGTTTTTAACAACTTTTTATTTTAAATTACTTGAAATTTTATTGCTTTTACTTCAAAATACGTTTACTTTTACCATTTCCTGAGGTTATACTTGAATGCAAAATAAATAGTATAAAATAAAAAACTCTTGGCGCAGTATAGCTCTTAAGAGCTCTTGTGCCATTAAAAAAAAGAAAAAAAAAACTAACCAACCTTATAAAATTAGCAACGCGAGGGGCTCCTACCTTTACCTAATATTTGGTTTAATGCTATATTGCCGCAACTTGTGCATTAATATGTTTTCACATGAGGAGCTGTAAGGATGCCCCCCCCCCTAGAAATATCTATCTTATGACCATGAGAACATTCTAACTGCTCTAGTGGCTCTTATGCAATATAGCGACTTCATTTGTTTAATTAATAAATGATAATTTCATGCATTCTTTTTATATTTTTCGTTCCCCCCCCTTTTTTTAATTATAATATTTGCCATTAAAAATCCTGCTCATGTTATTTTATTTCAAATCTTCAACGGATACCTAAGTTGGTAGTAGCATTAAATGCATTTTTCAGTTTTTTATCATCATGCGGCGTTTCTTTGATAGAGTATTTTTATGATAATTTCTATACAAAAATTGTTTCATTAATGTCACCCTTTTTCTCATTTTTGTACAATGATTCAATTTTTCAATAAAAGGCATTCTTTTTCGGCAAGTGTCATAGGCACAGACTAAAACCGAACCACATTGCCACAAGGCAGAGACATATTGCATTTTATATATTATAACTATAAACAACAAATTTAAATACTGGTTTCAATTTAAAAAATAAGTAAAGCTACTGTCATAACTCAGCGCAAAAAAAAAAGTCAAACAGTATCAATAAATGTGCAAATGAAAGAGAAAGAGGAAGAAAATGATAAATGGGAAACGAAAAAAAAAAAAACGAATTTTTACCTTACCGATTGTGTAGCAAAATCCATCCAGTTGAAAAGTTGCGCTTTTGCACTTTTTAACTTGTCTTCCTTCTTTCCGGTGTTGTGACATATTTTTTTTTCCCTTGCAGAAGAAAAAAAAAAGCTAAACACGGAAAACTTCAGACGACTTTTTTTAAAAAATATTCACTGGCGTAGCCAGTGAATAATCATTTCCTTAAAAATCCTCCGCATGCTAGAGTTACGAATTTTGACTGTTTTTTCCGGAGCAATTTTTTTTTATATTTTATTTTTGTTTCTTCACTTTCAACACTCTTTTGTTTTGTTTTGAGAGCGACAGCAGTTTAAGCGATCCGCGCTCTCTCTAGATAGCAACTGACACAGAGCGAAATCGGAAACAAGCGCGTGCCGGATTCCCCGCCGCTAGGGAGCGCTTCGCCACTACATCTGTCCCACAGAGGGGGGCGTGAGAGGGGTAGCACTGGAAACTTCTCTCTGTCGGGGAGTTGACCTTTACGAGTATTCTATAAGGCGTCTTTCTTTGAAGTTACGAAAGTATTTTAGTGTGTTTTATTTTCACTTCTATTAGGAAACTCAAATCTGACGTGGGGAGCAAATTAGGAAAAGGACACTATTGACAGCATTGGAGTGCATTGAACGTTGCATGAAATATTGTCAAGTAAATTAGTACATGCGATTTTGCAGAATGCTTGTTTGCGAATTAAATAAAATTATAGGTTACGTCATGGTGCAGTTTTTGGTGTTGAAGGTTTATGGGTGTTCCTTAAAGCAGGAATTAGTAAATGGAGGGAGTAAGTCCAATCATTGGCTTCGCAAATTCTGAGGCAAAGACGCCAAGTCATATGACTCAATAGAGACGAATGGTTAAGATGCTTTGCGTGAAACTAGCGAAAGAAACCTGATTTCTTCCAATGCTTTGCTTTAAACTGTATCAAATGACTTGTGATCTTATCTTCAAGAAGAAAAGTCTTCACTCCCTCTATTTTATATTTTCTCCTGGAGTATTTTTTATGGGGGGCTCTCATTCTTGAGGCTTTCAAGGTGTTTGGAGGGAGAGAGGGATGCACCAGTCAGTGCTCTTGGGAGGGATGGACACCCCTGCTTGACGTTATTGTGGGGAAAAGACATGTATTTCTTTTATTGCATCTTGGCACCAGGGCTACAGAGTCGCAGTCGGAGTTGGACTCATTTTGATGCTAAGAAGTTGAAGCTGGAGACTTTAATATATCGACTTGGAGTCGTATATTTCACCTCCGACTTTGCAGCCCAGCTTGATAGCGGTTTGATAGTTACTGCAGTTCTTGCTCAACCACAGGCAGGTAGGAAGCTGCAATATCTAATAATATTTTAACTTAGTAAGAACACACTTAGTGCAGCAAGGGCGGGCGTATCCATCAAAACATGAAAGGAGGGGCTGGCCCTGGGGAGTCCCGTTGGGAAGTCACGATAGGTCACTGTGACTTTACAAAATTTTCCTTATTCGGTAAAATTTTTTGACGATTCGGCAAAAGTTGGACTTCTGTTTGGCAAAATTATCATCATTCGGAGAAATTCAGACTTCCATTCGGCAAATTGAGAGTTTCCGCCCTCCTAGAAAATTAAATTCGCCGCCCCCCTCCCGCTGGAATGGCTAATCATTTGGACAATTAGGGGACTGATCTATTACCTCCCCTCCCTCCAAGGTTTTGGAAGCAATGTAAAATGATCGCGGTATCAACCGAACTAAACAACAATAACTTTCCTTTAACTTCAATTGACTCCCAAAAAATATGTATTCACTTTTGAACTTAGAGACAAATTTACTACAGCCGAACTCATTGATAAATTAAAAAATTAAAGCAACTATCAATATAAAGTTTATATATATATATATAAAAACTTTACATATATATACATTTTAGCAGAGGGAAGCTGCCCCCCCCCCGTCTCCCTACACTCATGACATGTAGTCTACTCAAGTCAGGAAAATTTTTCTTCGAAGATCAAAGCAATTTTTAAAAATTGATACTAATGTAAAATTTTGTCATAAGTCATATTAATTTGTTAATGTAAAATGATAAAGTTTATGGTACTAAAATTTTCGCTGCAGTATTTAATTATTCAATATAAACCTTATTTTTGTTTTAAATGTTTTGTACAATTACCAAGAGCATAAGGGGCAAAGTGGATGGAGCAAAATGAAATAGTTCATTTCGTTTATTTTTTCCAGTCATTTATCAAATCACTTACATACCTACTCATTTGTTATTCCTTCATTTAAAGATTAATATATTTATGGAGTCATTTACTTATTTTCTTATTATTTCATTATTTTTTTCACTTATTTATCTAGTTTCACATATTAATCAATTTATCAATTTATTTATTCGTTTCTTCCTTCATTATCTATTTATTTATTTCTTCATTATCTGTTCACTCATTCAATTGATCAAAAATATTTGCGATGGTCAAATAAGTTATATTTCATTTGTTGACTAATAGATACCAAACAAATTATTTCTTAATATTCATAGGAGAATTCCGTGTGACACATCGCCTGAAAGATTCTGAAAGAAAAAACTTGTCGATAAGATTTTTTTTCTGTCTCTCTGGCGACCTTGGGGTCGGACTCTGCTAATGCTCCAAGCTAATTTTGGGACTAATTTCATAAAATCACCTTAACATGAGTAAAATACACACACATACACATTAATACATAGGGGGAAAGGGGACTCATGTAAACACGGGGCACATGTGAACATGGTACTTTTTAAGATCACTTCAAGCAAAATTTTTCAAATAAGGACATTACTAGTTGTACCTCTTGGACAAACATTTAGAGCAATGAGCCTTTTTATACTTCTGTGGTGGCAACTTCTTTGTTTTAGCATGTGTTAAAAAAGTTTTATCACCGTTTTCTTCACGTAAAAACATTTTCAAAAGTAACTGCAATGTTAAACTTAAGTATTACGGAACATTGTATGAACATTCAAGTAAATTTATGAAAATGTTAATTTTTTTTAATTAAATAAATATTCTTTTTTTTTGCGAGTTAGCTCTAAAGTAGACGATGGGGCACTTATGAACACAACATCTAGGAGCACAAGTGAACAATTCTCATAGCCGCTCTCCGTAAAAATATTATTAGTGTATAATATTGTAAGTGTTAAAATCTGTGTTAATATTTATAATTATCATTTTCCCATAGTCAGTTTGAAAATCTATTGTTAACTATTACTGTTATTAAAAATTTATTTATTTATGTTTATTATTTTTATTTTTATTTTTATTTATTTATTTTTTTTTGTTACTTAATAATTGATTAATAATTTAGTGTTATATAATACTTTCAGGAAATAAAAACACACAAAATATTCATTTAATTAAAAACTCAAGTTAAAAATCATTTTAAAATACGTTATCAAACAATGTCTGAAGCTTAATAGCAAAATATACATAGAATAATACTTACATAATAAAAAATGCTTTGTATTATGCAGTTATATAAGTTTTTTTCTAGTCTATCCAGCTATCCAGGGATCAGAACAGGCTACGAGACTTTTGAATTCAACAGTGAGCAGTTATATATTCGGGAAAAAATATTTTTTTAATGGAACATTTACTGTACAACTAAAACTGACACAGTATATGTTACAAACTGTTTAACATATTTGTTATTTGTTATTTATGTTTGTGTTTCAATGTTTCACATTGAAGAACTTTCGTTTAAAATATAATGCTTCTCCTTCATTTTTTACTCGTGTTCATATGTGCCCTAGGCCTGTTCACATCCCCCCTCCCAATAGGGGCACATGTGAACAACTGAAGAAGCTTTTCAAAAATACCATAAAGTAGAGAAATATTTTTTTAAAAAATCCCAAAAAAGTCCATGACACAAAGAAAAGTTTATTTAATCATGAGGATACTTTTGCGTTGGGAAATTAATAGTATTTTTTGAAAAATAAAGAAATGAAAAGAATTGTTCATATGTGCCCCCTTTTCCCCTAGATACTTTTTTAATGATATTTATAATAAAGAAGATTAAAAAGAGATAACTTCGAGTTCAAAGCCCAAGAAGAAGTTTGAAGTAAAGATCAAATTCAAGGCTATTTTAACATAACGTTAAAGTTTTACCATTCAAGGTAGTTAACAGTATTAACCATTCTTATAAGTTGCAAAATATGCTTGGATATTTAACACAAAACAGGTACTGTGCTGGCCAAATTATTAGACTAAGACTGTTTTAAAAGCAAATTCTTTATTGATTACATAACTATAGACACATTAACGAACAGTGAAATAATTACCTAATATTTAGTATGCATTCCCTTCTTGATGGGCAAAGTCTTTTTGGCATATTTTTCACAAGGTTTACACCATTTCTTAAAGTTTTAAAAAAAGCAGATAAACAATTGTTTATACTCACTATTATATATACTCACATACACGTACTCATTAATTACATAAAACTAACTTCAAATGTAACGGAACACACTAATAAAAAGAACTAGTGAACTGTTTAAGCTGATTGAGGTTATGTTCCTGGTAGGTAGATAAACAAAGAACATAAACAGAGCAGACAGTGCTGCCACCTGCAAACATTAAATTATGCTAAAACAACGTAATAATCAGTGTACAGTTTGTACTGCACTTTAACAGTAAAATAAATAGTATTTTAGTACAAATAGTGCACAAAAACAAAAAAAAAAGCTATTTAGTCTAATAATTTGGCGAGTACTGTGTATTTTTAATCTGCTTCGATACTCCAGCCCATTTGGTATTTTAGAAACTTGTTAGTAACTCTCATATTAAATGGAAATCCCATTTAGAGGTCAGTGCTCTTGTCTTCAATTAGTTACTCCATGTTGAGTGACTTCATTCCGACAGTACAGGTAATGTGCTGGCTGACAAGCTACTGAAATGTATTTCTACTAATAATGAAGTTTCAATGTGTGTCTATTTGTCAACCCACTGTCTTTAGAAAGGACCGTGGAATTCAGCTGTGCAAAACTAGGCGGACATTGTTTGGGTACCTGGGGATAAACTGTCGTAACCATTTGTTTCAACTTCATTTTTTCCTTTTACGTTTAATATATTAGCAAAATGATGGCTAATGTAGGGATAAAAAAAAATTTCTCTCCTAACTTTATACATCATTCGAAGGTCTTGTGCTATTTTTATATATATATTTATTTATTTTTATTATTTTTTCCTCTTGCATGACATAACTTATTTAAAAATTCTAATTAAAATAGAAGTAATAAGCCCGAAATTCTTTCATTTCCTTGATTCAAATCATTAAAAAGCATTTACTTTGTAATTCAGAATTCAAAAAATAAATAAATAAATAAAAATAAAAATAATAAAATAACGAACGTACTGTTCCACATTTCCCATTTGATGTTATTCTGAGGAGAAGTTTTTGCTCTTCCGGACGAAATCCGTCTTTGCTTGAAGTTAGAGGGTTCTCAATTAATCAGAACCGGAGTCATAAATGTTTTTAGCTCGTTAGGTTTTTAGGTTTTTCGCAATCGAAATCAAAATCAAGGTTATTTCTGCTTCTGCAAACGTAAAAAGGTTTTTTTTTTTTTTTTTTTTTTTTTTTGCCTCTTTCGTGTCGAAAGCTGGATTTTGTTCTGAAAACTTTACTGAGCTACATCAAAGATATCTCTCAATATCTAGTGCAAAACTTAGTACAATATTTTAGATTCGTAATAATTTTGTTAGTTTTTTGTATTTGGTTCGAACTGCAATAATTTGTGAAAAGTGTATTTGTTAAATAATTAATTTAGGAAAATATTTTACTTTTTTTTGAATTACTTCGTAATATCTTTTGAACATCAAGGATTCATTAAGAGATATTATCTTGAAATTTTCTGTGCAGTTTTGGAAAATTGTATTTTACTCTTAAACTTTTACACTTTAAATTATCAGTTATAGTCATGTAATTATTTTGAGCTGTAATTAGTTAGACTATAGTAAATTAATTAATAGCTGAAAATTTAAACTTTACTGAACTTTCATTTTTTATCGTAGAAAATAAGAAAAGTCTTAAATAATTTGAATGATTGATTGGCAATCAAAATAATGCGTCATAGTTCGTAAAAACAATCAGTAAATTTATATTTTCGTGAATCTTTAAAATGCATTTTTACTTCCTTTCACAAAAAAGGAGGTATTGTATTCGCGAAAAAATTTTCATGTAAAAATCGACCTTAATTTCCATTTTGCTCACCCCCGAATGACAGTATTTTTTTTTCCCCCGACTCGACCACACGTGGATAAGTGCCTAAGAACGTATAGACACGCGAAATATCCATTTGGACGAATCCCGAATTAATTACAACGAGTTTTCTCGTGACGTCCGTATGTACGTATGTGCGTATGCATGTCGCATGACTCAAGAACGGTATGTCCTAGAAAGTTGAAATTTGGTACGTGGACTCCTAGTGGGGTCTAGTTGTGCACCTCCCTTTTTGGATGCATTCGGGTGTTTCTAAAGGGGTCTCTTGCCCCTTTTGGGAGGGGGATCATTGTTAATTTCAGTGTAAACTCAAGTGGTGTTGCGATTTGGCGGGCACTTGGCGAATTATCGCCAGTCTTTTGGTCGTCAAGTTTTGTCGCCATCTTGGTGACAAATTTGGTGATTTTTTTATAAATCGAGTTTCAATTTGGACAATATTGGTGATATTTAGAGAGTAAACTATTGAATCACATTAAAATTGCCAATAATATGAAAATGACATTAAATTGGAGTAAATGGAAGTCATGTGATGCACAAATCAGAGCGTTATTCTAATGTATTCCTGCCAATTTTGTATTTTTCAAAATAGTAGTTTCTTTTCTTTTCTCTACTTTAGCATTTGGGTTAGGAACATTTATTTATTAAAAGTGTTTTTATAGCTGTCATTTAGTATTATAGGAGAAGGGCGCAGCGTATCGCCGTTTCTGCTATCGGCAACTACCAACTTTAACTTTTTCCATTATTACACTCTTCGCGCGGTTTCCTGCTAAGGGTGAAATAAAGAAATGTGTGTTACATTTTGATTTTTGAAATTTAGAATTACTGACAATTTGTTTTAATTACAAAACGTTCAAATGCAATCTTTTTAAAAATCCATTTGTTTTCTATTTATTTTTCACGATTCTATATTTTTATTTAAAATACAAAGCTTGGAAATACGTTCGACTAAATTTTTGAGGTATATTTCCAGTTTTCAATGAGTGAAATGCGCTTGAAGCGATGTTAAAAACATCTGTGCTAACATCAAATATGAATGACAGTTAATTGCGGAAGACATTTTGAGAAGTAGAGCCATTCCAAAATGCATTGCAAAATTTGGCAATTATAGAAAATTCGAGACTAATCGTGTTTCCTTTTTTATGATTTTTTTTACGACTTGGATTGTAAATAGTAAAGAAAATGTAAGAAAACGCAATAGGTAGAAGCCTAATTAAAATTCAGTACGTTTGCACCAGATAAAGTTGCAAGAGTTTTGTGTTCGACAAAACAACTAATTACTGATTTTTTTAGTTTCCGTCTTTGAATTTTTTTCTCTCAGCTAATTAACTGCTAATACATTTTATGTAAAGTTAAAAGCAAACACTTTTGCTAATTGTTGTAGCCCACCACGAGGAAATGAAATGCAGTTAACAACACAGAAATCATTAAAGAAAAATACGAATTCATTTCAATCTCATTAGCTACAACTTCCTTTAAAACTTTAATTGGGATTTTGCCACATATTTAATAATTATACTAAGACCAACTTTTTATAGTCTAAGAAGTGTGGAATAGCGCAATTTTTTTTTATATGAAATTTGATTTCGTGCGGTTAATTCCTTAGAGCACAACATATCGCCCCTCTGCAAAGAGAGAAAAAAAAACAGAATTGCAGAAAATTAAGGTTTTAAGCCATAGTAGTTTTGAGTGATTTGGCCTCAAATGTTCGAAAAACTTATTCTAAATTATGAAATTTGAATCTTCTTCTAAAATAGAAAAGATCTCTAGAAAATCGCCCATCCCAGTATGACGGGTTAAAATCGCTTTTACACTTGAAAGAAGCGATTGCCTGTTCGGTGATGCTTTGATGATTGAAATTTTAATCCTAACTGCAGTGGATTAATCCTAAATTCCAGTAGATAAATAGATGAAGTAGATGATAGGTAAGTAGAATAAATACATAGTTTTTATAATTTCAACCTTGTACTTATTATAGTGGATTTTTAAATTAAAAAACCAAAAATGTTTATCATCAAAAAATACAAAAAAAAAAAAAAAATGCCTTCACTAGATTTACAGATAGAGGTATTGTTCTTGAATACTTATCCAAACATTTTCCAGTTAAATTTTTACCTGAACATTCATAGCTATTGTCTTATATCTAGACGTTTTTTACCAACAAATATAGGTGAGGGTGGCTCAAAGCGGGTAGGTTTTCGAAGAACGCTCGAAAATTGTAGTTTTTGGATTTTAATCGCAACAATTTCGGTTTTATTCCTAGCAGGATTCTTGAACTTCAAAATAAAAAATGTGATTTTTGTATTATTTCAAATCCAATATTTATTTATTATCAAACTTAACAAACATGTGAAAAACCCGCTTTGCCCTACCATTGAACCCAAAGCGGGTAAACTTAACTAACTGTGGTTTGGTACATTTTCCAATCAAATATGAAGTTATAAATGATGAAAATAGTTGACTAGCTACCTGCCATTATATAAAAAGATATAAAACAGCTGTACTTATCCAATTTAAAGTCAGTATATTTGTTTATAAAACATAAAGAAATAACTGAGTTAATTAATAGACTAATCAATTGTGCCATCCTAAAAAGTAACTTTCAGAAGTTATACTTATTCTATTGAAAGAGAAAATCTAAGTCAGCACACGAATCAAGAAATTTTATATAAATATATGATTAAATCCTATATCCGCTTTCCCCAAAGACTATATATTTCTATAATTATAACCTTAAATTAATAATTAAAAAAACTGAATGACCATCGTAGTTTATAGGTAGATAGTGTCAGAATAAGTTAATATTATTGACAATAAAAGAAAAAAGCTGGTCTTCGACTAATCACAAGTTACAAAACTTCAGTTTTTTTTAAAAATGTATCATAATTTTTATTTTAAGCCTGGTTGCGCCATGCCGCTTCACTGCTGCTTCGCTGGGACTGATAATAGCTCGGGGGTGTTCGGGTAAAAACGACATACGTATTCATCGCCTCTAACACACCATCGGGGGGGGGGCATACAAAGACCTACCCGCTTTGGGCCACCCTCCTCTATTTGCTTTAAAAAAATTTAATTTGTTTTTAACATATTTTATTTTAATTTTCTTTTTAACATTACTTATTATCACAAAGCAAATAAACATATAAACTCTCCTGGTCTTAAAAAGGAGATCATGTTCTTACTCACAATCACAAAACTGGCTTTAGACTTTTGTTGGAACAAATATATGTTTCATTGCCTCTTATGTCTAATGAATGATAAATTAATGAAGAATATAATTTTTCTTTCTTTCCTTTTTTCCAACTTCATGTTTGGATTTATTAAAGTTTTGAAGTATGTATTAAAAATTATGATCAGAAGAAAAAAATGTTTCACTACGTTTGCAAAAAGATATTTCAGAAAAATTAACCCTTTCAGACGTGGCTTCCGGTATAGCGGACATGAACTTGAAGCAGCTGCTAATCATTTATTAATTGAATAAATTACTCAATTTTTTTGTAGTTGATTCTTTACAGTTTGCTTATTATTATTATCTGTACAAAAATTTTTCATTTTGGGATTGACAACATAAAGAAATAGGGAGCGGGAGAATGGGACTGGCTCATTTTCCCAACCGCGGATTCTCGTCGCAAAAGCGAGTTTTATTTCTGATTTTTTAAAAAATATATAATCTTACACTAATCATTTCAAATGCTTATATTATATTTTATTATTGTTTAGAGAACATTTTACAAAGAAGTTTGATTGATGTTTCATCGTTTTATTATCTGAAATTAGTATTTCAATAACATATGTCCGGATTATTGGACGTGCCACATACCTCTTTTAATTTCTCACCTATAAACTTGAAATTTGAGCTATAAGATACTCTTTACCATAGTACACTGTCTGACAAATAAAGACACTTTTGGTTAACTATTTCAAAATTCCGTCTGAAAGGGTTGTGATACTTACGTGTTTCAATGAATCTTTTTTTTCTAAGCAAATAAAAGTGTTCTTTGATTTTTGTTTTCAATTTCAGGCATTTATTTAGTACAGTTACAGTTTTAGTTATCAAAACTATTTACTATCAAAAATATTAAAAAAAATAATAATAAAACTCTCCCAAGGACCGCAAAAAGAAATTTCAGCTAAATTTAAGTGACATATGTTCGATCGCCTCTTACGTACATCTTTTAATAAAAAATATATAATTTTCTTAATTTCTAGCTTATATTTATTCAAGTTAAAGATTTAATATTTTTTACCAAAAATTTTTCTCATCGAAAAGAAAAAAAAACTTCACCAGATTTGCAAAAGAGATCATGTTCCTAAAAAAACTGGAAGCTCGTCACGAAACAAAAGAAGCAAGCATGCTGCCAAAACTGAAGTATTCCAATTATGTTGTCGAGTTCCCTGTTGATTGTGCCGTCATTATTTTTTACACGCGTAAAGTGAGTTTGAAAATGTTTTCCGAAACTAAAAATTGTTCTTACTTTAAAACAGCAGCGAGACTTTTTTTTTTTCTCTTACCCCAATCATTTTTAAACAACTCTACACACGAAACCCGAGTTAGCTGTTATCTGACAAAAATACAAACTAGGAAATAACAGTAGAAACCAAAGTTTGGAAAGAAAAAAATTAATTACTTCAGTTTATTTTTTGTAAGTTAAATGAAAAAGCGTGGTAAAAGTGCTTGAACTTATGTATTTGTGTTTGGAACTTTTTATTTTAGTTTGTTAAGCGTACAACATTGGATCGAAGGACATTTTGGCTTAGGAATACCAGATCGTAATTTCTCTGTTTAAAACTTATTGTTAAAGTTACATTTCAGATAGAGAGAAAATAATGTTTTAAGATTAGTTTATATTTTAAATGACTTTATACATTTGTTAATAAATGTGTATGGTATAATTATTTAACGTTAAAGATTAAAGTTTACAAGATACGTTAATCTCGATAAGCGAATATGAACTAACAACTCTTCTTGTCAATTTTAGTAATTTGTAAATTAGAACGCTCAATGTTAGTGTGTAGCTTTATATACTTTAAGGGCAATGTTGAGCACCTCAGTTACAGTATTCATAAACTGCACTTTCATCCTTGTTTTTGGGCTCATTAGTCTGGAACAGCCATAATAAAACTACAGGTAAATAATCTCATATGACCGCTGTGTATATCTTCCGCTGGTAGCTAAAAATATTTTAGCAAACCAGCAATCGGCCTGAAAACACGGTACGGCACCACATCAAAAAAAAGAAAAATTTGTAATCAAATTTACAAACTTGATCCGGATAAACCGGAGATTCGGATAAAAGAGGCCGGATAAACGACATTCTTCTTTAAATTAAAAAATTCTCTTCTTCCCGATGAAAGATTGAGACACTAATAACTCTTCTTAATGGTATTTTACTTGTCAATTTCAGTAATAAGTAAATCAATTAGCGTTTGATATAATTTGCTCAAAACACTAATTGGGAAGATTTTTTTGAACACTTAAATTGCTTATTGTCCTTACTTGATTAAAGTTGATGTTTTGATTCACCTTTGAGGTCCACCGGCCTCCGAGCGCGGGTGTTCCTCCTAGGTGGTAGTGTCCATGCGCCCCGGAACCGACTTTATTCATAAATTTCTTGATTAAATATAATTAATTATATTTAATTATTTATATTAATTTATTGATTATAAATGATTAAAATAAAAAAATATGATACATTTTTTTTAAAAATGAAGTTTTGTATCTTGTGATTAGTCGAAGACCAGCTTATTTTTTTATTGTCAATAATATTAACTTATTATGACACTATCCACCTACGATGGTCATTCCTTTTTTTAATTATTAATTTAAGGTAATAATTATTGAAATAAAAAACGTGCTTTTGGGCAAAGCGAGTATAGGATTTCATAATATATTTATTTAAACATTTCTTGACTCGTGTGCTAACTTAGATTTTCTCTTTCAATAGGATAAAAATAACGTTAAATAGTTATTTTTTAGGATGGCACAATTAATTAGTCTATTAATTAACTCAGTTATTCCTTTATGTTTTATAAACAAATATTCTGACTTTAAATTGGATAAGTACAACTGTTTTATATATTTTTATATTATGGCAGGTAGCTAGTCAACCCGTACGACTCACTCGATCCTCTTTAAACAAAAGCAACACATAGGCCTTGGCATTCGTATGAGTTTCGACGTTTTCGATTAAAACTATAATTTTCTCTATTATGATTGCGATAGGATTCATTTATAAAAACAAGAATTCCAAGAAAGAGAATCCTACCGCAATTCGTGATTTTTGGATTCTTTCTCTATTTAAAACAAGATAAGAGTGTTCGGGGCCATTCATTAAATACGTAAGGATGATTTTGGCAATTTTTGCCCCTCCCTCCATGTAAGGGTACCTGAGATTTTTCAAGTCCCTCCCCCCCATTCTTATGTAAGATTCCATTTCGTTTTTCAAAATCATAAAAATAACGAATCTTATATTACTGGAATCGAAATTAAATTCACTATTAGTAAATTAAACCTTTTTGTGTAAAGAAATATTCACTAAAAAAATGAAATTTAGACTGAATGTTTTCTCGAAATTTTTTTGTATATGATGAGATACTAATTACAAATAAAACATGCAATACAATAGTGTGATTCTTTTATTATATTTTACACTATTCATTTTTTAGAAAACAAATGAAAAACCGCTCAACCTATACGTTTTTTACCTTCCAGACGCAAATTAAATAAAATCCCTATTAAACCACTTGGCCGCGCGATTTTAAATGTAAAATATCGACTTGGAAAATCTTAAGTAAGAATGAGTTTGAAACCCCCCCCCCCAAAAAAAAGGGGGTAGTAAAACCCCCTCCCCCTCGGGACCCTTGCGTAATTAATGAATGGCCCCTTATTCTCTTACAATATGATCTCTATTCAAAGGTATGTACGTTTTATTTAAACGGTAATTTAATTTTTTATCTTTAAACTTTGTGGGGCGTTTTGAAGAGTAATTAACCAAACATCGTTTAAAATTACTACTACACACGCTTACTTACTACAAGTAAAATTAATTAAGTGCATATTTCATATTCAATGTGAAAGTTTGTCTGAAGTTTCACTATAAATACTCCTCCAAAATGGTCCCTTTACTAAAAAATTGTTAAATGGCTTCATTTCGAGAATTTGTATGCTTGTATTAAACCTGTCGGAAGAACTAAATGAAACAACTTTCAATCAAACTTTTATAAAACTTTTAAAGAGTTACCGAACAACAAGCATGGATCCTAAGGTATCAAAAGACGATGACAATATGGGTCTTCTAAAAGCGTTTTCTGTTTTTATGTGTCTAATTTATCCAATTAGCTATTCGAGAATTTCAATACAGTGATTTGTTATTACTACAAGATTACAATAAATCTTTTTATAGCATTTTTTACTTCTTTTTGCAAAAAAGGAAGTGTTCGCAAAAAAATTTTCACTCAAAAAATCGACCTTAATTTTCATTTTGCTCACCCCTGAATGAATGTTGAGTTTTTTTTTTTTCGAATTGGCCACATGTGGATAAGTGCCTAAGAACGTATAGACACGCGAAATATCCATCTTGACGATTCCCGAGTAAGTTACAACGAGTTTACTCGTGACGTCTGTATGTACGTATGTATGTATGTGCGTATATGCGTATGTATGTCGCATAACTAAAGAACGGTATGTCCTAGAAAAATGAAATTTAGTACGTAGACTCCTACTGGAGTCTAGTTGTGCACCTCCCCTTTTGGTTGCATTCGGGTGTTTTTAAGGGGGTCTTTTGCCCCTTTTTTGGGGGGGTGGGGGAATCATTGTTAATTTTTTTGTAAACTCAAGTGGTGTTACAATTTTGCGGACGCTTGGCGATATATCGCCAGTCTTTTGGCCGCCAAGTTTTGTCACCAGCTTGGCGACAAATTTTACGATTTTTTTTTTAAAAATCTGGTTTTAATTTGGCCACTGTTGGTGATATTTAGAGAATAAACTATTGAATCACATTAAAATTACCAATAATGAGAAAACTTCATTAAATTGGAGTAAAATTAAGTCATGTGAGGCATACATCAGCTTGTTTCATCAAGTTTATTGAACTGTTCCTTTTCTGACGCAGTCATAATTAGAGTGAGATCATTTTACGAGTTTTTAACGCATCACACAAAAATACCTGAAGAAATCATAATGCTGAATTTAGAAAATGACGTTTTGCTTACGAAACTGTATCGTGGTTGAAAATCAAAACCAATACGAAGAAAGAAACACTGAATACAAAGCATCTACCAAGCAAAAATTCGCACTCCTCTTCTTCCCCAACGCCCTCCCGAAGAAAAATGAGAACCTAAAAGCAACTAGGTGCCAATGACAATAATAAAACATTTGGAGGTAAAAGAAAGCAAATAAGAAGTTTTATGTCGCCATTTTGTGTGTTTTTGTACAGTCACTATTCTTCGGAATAAAATGTGACATATTCCTGACAAACATTCTTTTTATTTGTAACACGAACACATAAAAACATGCAGAAAACTTACATATTAATACAGCATTCAAAAAAAAAAAGGAAATACTAAACAGAAAAAAAAGGTAAAAATTGAACGAATCAAAAAAAGATGAGGAGAATTTGATAAATGCAGACGATAAATAATAGTATTAATAAATTTACAAGAAAAATATACAGCAAGAACAAACTTTGTTTTGCGGCAAGAGATGTTAAAGGTATCGCTGACTGATGCTGCTATCCAATGTGATTTAGAAAGACTAATAAATGAAAAATCTTGTTTGATTGTAATTTTTCAGATTTTTTACTTGCAATCTTTCATATGCAACTTACACCCCTTTTCCTCTTGCTACATCAAATGAAAAGCTTTTCTGTTCACTACTTTCTTTTTAACTCAGTCATCATGAATTTAGAATGTTTTTTCAGTCTCACTTTTCTACTGCGCAAAACAAAATCCACGAAAGTCGTCAGAATCTTCAAAAAGCAGTTGTAAAAGCTATTTTTCTTTTTACTTGTAAACAGCACAGTTATTTCAAAGCTCAACAAATGTGCTTTTTTTTTATTTCACATCGAGAGTTATTATATAAATAATGGGGTCGTTTCCGAACTTTTAAAAGTATTTTTTTCTGAAAAAGCATGCTTAAAAACATGGAATCAGACCATTTATTAAATAATTTGCCGAAGTTTAATTTTATAAGCTCCGAGACTTTTGTCGTCTTGTCTGATTTTGTTAACAGTCTAAACTTTTAAAGTTTCAACTTTTTATGTTTTTCATACTTATTCCTGTAAGCTTCGTGGCATACTGTGTGGAACACGAGGAGTTTTTAAATTGTATTAAATTTTAAAAAAAAGTTTTATTTCAAAAAAAATCGTTGCGTTTGCCTATGGCATCACAAATGATGAAATGCCATTCACTGATGCCATTCACAGGGCACAATATTAAATTCGCTTCTTAATTATCACAACGTAGAAACACGGTAGACAGATGCGCCAAAGTACGTCATTTATGACGGCATAAATAAGACCATGCCTTATTTAAGAAATCGGACATTTTAAAAAAATAATTAAAAACTAAGCGTTGGGAAAATGAAAGTTTTTTTCTCGCTCCATGTTTTTTTTTTTTTTTGAGCAATCACGATTGCTTATTGCTTTTATTTCACCGTCCTTGATGTTGTGGTTCCTTTTTCAGCTTGGACCAGGGACACCAGCACCACCGCACACCGGCCTCTGCTGGCACGGCTCCAACACACACACACAAGCTCATACATACACATACACACGCCTACGTGCATACACACAGGTCTACGCACACAGACAAGACTACACATGCACGCACACGCGCCTACACATACACACATGCCTGCACACGCACACAACTATACACACGTAACCTCCCAGGAGGAAGGGCAGGCTTGAGGGAACAGGAGCTGTTTCTAGAAACAATAGCCCCAATGAGTAGGGCTCTGTCGCAACTCCTGATTGCGAAAAACATAATTTAAATTCAAAACTTCCGAGTTCAAGTTAATTTTTTTTTGCTCATTCTATCAATTTCAGTGATAAAAAGTAGTTATTTTGACTGAACGAAGCAACTCCATTCTCAGTTTTTTTATGCATAGCCTTGCACAGAAGCTACTTCAGGGGTGGAAACGAAACATTTTACTCGAATTAAAAAATGCATATGAATTCAATTAATAATGTTATAAGTGTTACAACAATATGTAGAAAAACAAGGTTACGTTTCAGTTTAATTCATACAGTTTTTTCTGAACTATTTTTTTCTCAAATAAAATACACACTACCCTAACATTACATTTACAAACATAATGTAATATTAACAACCAATAAATTTTAATGTAAAAATAAAATAACTGTTTCCGCATGCTTACCATAAAACGTTGACGTTTTGATTATAAATATGTAAGCACTCGGTAAGCGAGCTTTTTAGTCCAAGAACCCGATGCGAATGTACGTCATATCTGTCTTTTTAAGCAAAACGCAATTTTCATGCAGAATTATATGAAGATAAAGATGTTTCTGCGAAGTTGCCCTTCTAATATGGCTGTAAATAGGAGGGGGGGGGGACTCGGTCCGCCATCTTGGATTTTTGGTTTGTGTTTCTTTTTTCTTTCATTAGTGTTTGCTTTATATTTCAGAAACTATTTGCTTGCGAACAAAAAAAAAAAAAATCCTTCATTGTGAAATTAACGACAAAAAAGAGGCAAAGTAAAATAGTTAATATCATTCATTTATTTATTTATTTTAAATCACTTATGTATTCATGCTTTAATCATGTCATTTACATTCCTTCATTTAATAATTCTCTTGTATTTTTATTAATTTACTTATTTTCTTATTCATTCACCATTTTATAAACTTTTTAATTTTGCGCTTCGTTATCTTTGTGGAAAGTAGATTACGAGTCACCTGATTTATGAATTGCTTGAAATAGTTTATTTTTCTGTATAAAAAAAAGCATAGAACCAGTTTTTACAGCGGTTTTTTTTTTTTAATTTATTTCTTCCGTTTTTTTTTTTTTTTTTTTTTTTTTTATGTGGTTTCCATATCAATGTAAAACCTTCAGCCACAAACTTTGACACACAATTAACAAAAAGTGAAAATAGAGAAGAAAACTTTACTAAATCTCAAATGAGTGCTTTATAGGCTTCAGTACAAGAAACTATTGCCTCGATCATGAAGAAAAAGAACGGGGAAAATATCGGCTTTTAATGGCGGCGGATAGAAAAATTTTTTGGAAGCTAAGACCTTATTATAGGTTATTATAGGTAACTTCAAGGCTTCAGATGCTCTCCCCGAGAAATTTTTACGAATTGAAGTCCTAAAAGAAAGTTTGAGTTGTCTTAAGAGAAATGGTGTCTTTTAAAACACAAATTAATCTATCAAAGCAGCAAACTTAGCTTAAGAGGGGTTTGAAGGCTTTCTCCTGAAATTTTTGTAATGTTGAAGCTTTTTGAAACATGATTTTAGGTTACTTTTGGGTGACTTAAGGGGGAGGGAAGGCGTCTGGAGGTCCTCGACGCTAGGTTGTTTTGACTGATAAAGTCTTAAACTCTCAATTTCACTTTCTTTGGCGACTTCAAAGGGTATTTTGGGAAACAACCCTCGGTTTTTTGCTAAATTTGAGCCTTGAAAATCCAACTTTAAAAATCTTTACCGATGTAAAGCTAAAATGCTCTTCCTGAAATACATTCCAATATTTTAGTTTATTTACTCAACTTAAGGTCAACTTTGAGGTTAGGGGAAGGAGGGCGCGTTCGATGGGATTCTCCGAAATTTTTCGAAATTTATGTCGCAAACTTATAATTTTAAGCTCTGTCGGGTGACATTGGGGTTCGCGTAATCTCTCCGGATTATTTTTTTCAGTAAAATCTTGAAAACGATCATGCGATCGTTGAAGATGAAAAAAAGTGTGGTGGCGGCCTCTCCCTATTGCCCCCCCCCCCCCCCCGAGTTGCCGCCACTACGTGCATTTACTTAGTTTAAGTAATCCTCTTTAGGAAAGAAAAATAAAGGAACTGGAAAAATATTATGCATATAGTGCTCCAGTTAAAAACTATTGTCTATTTTAGAAACAAAAGAGATGGTGAAGATATTTTGAATATATTTCAGTTGAAAATTTATTATTCCCATTCAAAGAAAAAAATGAGAAAATTACTACACATATACTTCAGTTAAAACATATTATATCCTTAAAGAGGGGATCAGGACGAAAAAAATTTTGCAACGTCTATAAGCATTTCTTTCTGTTTCAATCTAGTCCTATATCCCCACTCCCTCATCAATGACATTTCAAAATTTACTTTTTTAGTATAAAATATTCAAGTTTCTTGTGAATATTTCCCCTAATGCCAAATCTTAGTTATATATTCAAAAGATTTATTAATGTAAGAACATAGCTCAATAACGAAGGAGTATAGGACAGCGATAACTGTCAGTAGTAATCACATTATTTTATGTTCATTCTCTCTATACGAGGGTTTTTTAAATTTTGATGTACATATTGACTACGATGTGTCGTAATTTCTTTGTAGCCCACATAATGCCACATTCTTAACTGTTTTTGGTTTTTACCCATGTGTTTTTATATTTATGTCCGTACCGGGCCAATACTGTTTTAATATCGATCGGTATCTCTGTTTTACGACAGCAGGAACTGAAATTTTTAGAAAACATTTCGACCGTTTTTTTTTCTCCAGACGGTAAACGTATTTCTCAAATTTAAAATAATCGAAAAACGAGACAAAAGTAGTGGTTTTCTTTTTTTTTTTTTCAAATCTATAATACTTTGCGTGCATTTGCTATGTACTGCATTGAGATTTCGTATTGATATCGAATCAAACCCAAACAAGAGAGCAAGCTCATGATTTTTCAATACTATATAAAGACGGTACATAAGTTTGCGTTTACGTTGCTAGGATTCCCGTATATTTTGACATTTTTCAAAACAAATGCTTAGTGAGTTTTTTTCAATAAATGCTTGTCATTTGCCAAATAAAAAAGTTGCTCTTTATGGATTTCCGATATCATTTACAAAGTATGTTTACGGCATTTTATACCAATGTATAAGCATATAAAGCATTGAATATTTTTTTGTTAATTATTATTGTTATTATAAACATTTTGTTTATTACTATTTTTATTATTATTATTGTTGTTATAAATGCTCTTTGTTTATTATTATTTTTATTATCGTAACTGTAAATATTTTTATGAACATTATTATATTAAATAATTCAATCGTTATAATTTTTATTTTAAATATTTTGCGCATTGTTATTATCATTATTATCGTTAATAATACTGTGATCAAAACTATAAAAACTTACTTTTTTCGAACGTAGACTCATATTAATTAAAACATTGAATGATTATGTTTTTTTTTTCGCTTCAAAATTATAGTGTTCTTTAATAAATCTTAAATGATTCCTTGCTCTTCAAACACCATTCATTTCTGTCCGCAAAAGCTGCCGTTTCAAGTATATATTTTTATATCATCGTTTGTCCGTCCGGAAAGATATCAAGCTGTCCCTGGCTGTAGAGAACTCTGGCAAGTTATCACCAAGTTAGTAATAATTAAGCGAGAAATCGCAAATATATCGCCAAGCTGGCATGAATTTTGGTGCCTGTTTTTTATCCTTCAGATGAGTTGCCGATGAAACAAGCAGAATCCGGAGACCTTTAGTGTCGCATTAAAAGAAAATAATCACTATTTGCTAGATTTTTTTTTTTGAATTTGTCTCCTCTATTTGTATAATTAAATTGAAAAACAAAAGTACTGTCACAAACCAAAAAATAAAAACTTTCTTTTATAGAAGCTACGAACGAATTCTTTGCAATTACATACCAAGTTTTCCATGCTGTATCAGATGGGTGTGCATTTTTTGATTGAATTTCGAATCATTAATTAAATAAATAAATTAAATAAATAACACAAAAACTTGACTATCGGCTATTAAAATATTTAGCAAAGAACACTGTTGATGACAGTTTTCATAAATGCTTCAAGGGAAATATTCTTTTCTAAAGCAGTTTTACAGAGCTTTTGACCAGCAAAATGAATTAAATTACTTCCAAACATCTATAGTAGAATAAAATCCCCCAAAGGTAAGGAAGAAACAAATAATAAAACCTAAACCCTTAAAAAAAGCTTATAGATACGGAATTTCTATTAGTTAAAACAGTTTCTTTTTAAAAAGCGTATAAGAAGGGTTACTGCAAATCCTTCTAAAAATATCGGCACACAAAAAAGCCTTACGGTAACAATGCCAGCTTTCAGACATCTGCCACAATATTTTTTTTCCCTTTTGCTGAAGGTTTAATCCGTTTGTTTGGCTTCAGCCCAGGGTTAAGACGATCTTACTTAGGAGGGAAAAACCGATACTTTGAGAAAACGCAAGTAACATTGATTCAAATAATGAAGAAAATTTTGCTTAAAAAAATAAATTTATGAACAGACATCCAAACGTTTTAGCTTCTTTTAAAAAAAAATTAGCGACATCATAAAAGATAAGTAAAATGTAACCTATGCTTATATTAAATGGTAATTTAGTAAGCAAAGGGTAGATTGAATTCGTAACTTAATCTAATAAAACGTAATATGTTACGCCAATGGTTTCATATATACACTATCCTTGCTTTTCGATAAAATAGAAACTCACTACTCAAAACAGCATGATGTCAATGCAATGTATGAAATGTTAATATTTGTTTCACATTATGTAAAAAAATAGAACAGGTGATACGCTATTTGATCAAAACACACTTTGGGACACTTTCAAAAATTCACCATTTTAAGGATTTCTCGAGAAATAAAAGACCAATTGCTTTGTAACTTTTGTCGTATAAAAGGTATGTTCTAGCTGTCATTTTCCATTGCAAGTTATATCACCCATGCTTTTAGGGGACCAGCAACAAATTGAGAAAAACAAAAATGTTTTTTGATCATCGTACATTGTAAATAGCTGAAATAAGCTGTACATTTTAGAAATTAGTTACCTTATTATGTACAACTATGTTACATACATTCGAGAAAATATCACTAATATTCATAAAGATATAAGCATTTCTTTCAGAACTACGAATTTTATTTGAAGTTTTTTAGCTTATAACACGCAAAATTTTCCACCAAAACTTATCAAACTTTCAGAAAACTTGACAGCATACAAGAGAAGTATAATACTCAAATTTGAAATTCAAATGTTGAAAATTTGATGAAATATGAACATTTAAAGCAATTAATTTTTCTCTGCGCATGCGCGAAAGATAGCAATTTATAGCTTTCATAACCTAAGCCCCAAATATATTCTCCAACTCATAGTAAAATTCTATTTCAATATCTTAAAAATTCAGAATGTTATCAGCGATATAATGAGCCGAATTTGAATTGCTCTTGAATAAGCGACGACTTGTTAGGGTTCGTTTCGCAATTCCAAAATGGACGCTCTCACTACTGCCACATGTTTCAGTGTTGAAATTGTCTGAGATCAGCTAGGCTTTTTTTCGCCCTCAGTGCAGTATGTGTGGCTCTGAAGTTTGGTACCCAAACATCATGTTATTCCATCCGGAACAAGATCATGTCAGCCAAATTGGAACCAATCATGAAGTTCTTGCTATGTCATAATCGAAAAACCACCATTTTGAATATGATTTTCCACAACATATGACCCTCACCCTATTTACCGTGCCATAGCTTTTCTAGTAATGAAAAGGGCACAGATAGTTCCTTCCAACACCGCTCCCACCACCGAATCCCCACCACAACTCCCATAGCGCCCTATCCATAAATGGGAGGTTTATATGCCGATTCCCGTGTAAGAACTGTAAACGTGCAGAACAAAATGGCGGCGTTTTCATGGAATGGCCCTCAATCTCGGGATGCCACTTTTTGCTTTCAATTATTTCCACTTATTTACATTATCTTTTCCCCTTTTTGCATCATACACGATTTAAAGCTTAAAGATATTAAAAGTTACTACGATTAAATATTACTCGCATTTGATTCGTATATTGATTTCCTGACATTTCAGAAAGTATTAAAAATGATATTGTTCTTTTTCGCTTAAAATTAATGCATGAGTGCATTTTTGTTCACTTTTGTTTTGTTCTGTTTCATTTTCAAACCAATAAACTTAATTCACTTAAAAAAGTTTCCTTATCGGTTTATTTTCTTTTCTCTTTCGTCCCTACCCTTTTCACTCGTTTTAAGTTTTAAAAACTTGTACTTGAGACGATGACATCTCTTTAGCATGAAACTATTAAACAACAAAATTTTCCATTTCTTAAACTAGAATAACATTTCTTACACCGTGAAATTCAAAAGCAAAAACAGCTTTAAATATTTTTGAAATAAATAATAAAAATAAAAGAGAGATAATAAGAAACTCGTTCATATCCACGAAAGGATACACAATATTATTCGGCAACGAAATATTTGTTTTACTTTAAAAAAAAAAAGAAAGAGTACATAAAAACTTTATAAAAGAGCTTTCATGAAGTTCTTTGTTCAAATTTTTTTTTCATTTTGTAACCTGAAGCAAAATATCAGAAAAGAATTTACCCAAACTGTTACGTCGGTATTTAGTACTACATAAATAAAATTCACATTTTCAACTTTAAGTTTTTCTTTTTAACTTGATGACTTTTTTAAGAATATGCACACATAGAGGTTTTTTATCCCAGTTAAAATATTTTGAAATAGATGATCGAGTTTTTACACACAATTGTTTATTAATTAGACTTACACACAGGAAAATAAGTAAAAAGAAAACATTGAATAAAGGAACTTTGGATCACGAAAAGATTGTGTTATTCAGTAATTATTCTTACACACAATTGTTTCTTCGCAACTCCAACAAACTATAGGGAGAAATGCAGAAACCGCCTAATGGCGGATGAAAAAGGTAAAACAAACGCAAGCCTTAGCGTCGAAAATGCTAATAAGCCAAGTAGTTTTTGTTTGTATGCATGACTTTTTGTTTTATTCTTTTTAAATCAATTTTTAAAGCATTGTGGATATTCTGGCCCACGTAGAAAAAAAAGAATTCAAGAAGCGTTACTAAACAATACAATTTTAATACAAATTTCGTAGTTCGTCGTTGTAAGCAGCCATTTGCACGATGTTGAATTCGATATTTATCAATTCTTGATGGAACTACATGTTCATAGTGACCATATGAACACTAAAAATATTTCATGTAATAAAACATTTGTTTACCAGTGTTATCAAAAGAGGAAGATGTTTTATTTGACTTGCGCTAATTGTTTTACATTATTCGTAGCTGAGTTATTTCTCAAATTGCCGAATCGGTTAAATATATTTTTTTCTGTTTCGTACGTTTCTAATTTCTGAATTAGAGTTTTAATTCTGTCATGCAATGCAAATCATTAATAAAATTCTCACGGACATATGGTGCTAGTTTTCTTTTTGATTGATCCACCATTATTTCTTTAAACTTATCGAATTCTATAATCTTTCTATCATTTTAATTCACATATGATAAAAATTAAAAATGGTTTATAACTGACATACAAAATCTCGCCAAGGGTTCTTAGCTCGCACAATACTAAAACTATAACCCTAAGCATTTTCGGCGAAACTCTTCAGCTGATAATGTATGCAATAAAGTAAAGTTGACGTACAATTTTGGCGATGAATATTCTCAGCGTTAACCATTTTTCATTTCGTTCTACGATAATATATTCAAGACAATATTTTGCATAGTGTCCATTCCAACTAAATGCTGTAGTAAAATAAGGTTAGTTAAATTAATTACTTTTGAACTAGGTAAGGATGAAAGCTCTAATTCTTCTACTAATGTTATCAAATCCTTCTTTCGAGTTTAATATTAAAAAAAAAAAAAAAAAAAACTATATTCTTACAAATTCACGCAAAACTATTTAAAAAAAATACCTGGTATAACGTTATCCTCTTTCAAAAAAAAAAAAAACATCCATCGAACAGACGAACATATTCGTTGATAATGCAAAGTTTGTTAATTCAGTGTTTTCTTGTGTTTACGCTTTCGCCATTTACGAAAATCAACTCACTTTTTAAAGGGAAATAATGAAAACTAACATTACTTTCAGAAGCTCGTGAATACCATTAAGAGACGAAACAATTTCTGTTGCTGAAAGTAATCTAAGATACATCGAATGCGTTAATAAATACTCTCAACAAACTGCCGATGTTGACCAACAGACACACGTGGAACGCGATGTTTTACTTTTCTTTAATTTTGTAAATCACCGCAAGGTAGCGTATTCGAACGCTGGAGTTGCGAATTAAGTAGATTTACACACAGGAAAATAAGTAAAAAATTTTAAATAAAGGGGATCACGTAAAGAATGATTAGTTCAGAAAAAATTTTAAATAAGGTAAACTAGCTTTAAACTGATAAATTTTGAATATTATTATTTTGTTTTTAATAAAAAGTTATCCATAAATCTTAAACCAGTTACCAATATATATTAATAATTCAAACTTTCATATGTACTTGCAAAAGATTATGTAGAAATCTTATTAAAAACCAAGGTTTTGTACAAAACTTATTTCTGTTGTTTAAAATTAGCTTTCTGAAAATAAGTTTCTACAGGTCATTTAAATCAAAATTACTTTTCACACCCCCGTCATACCAAGCATTTCATTTAATAAATGCCATTATCCATCTTTATCAACATATATGCCTTACAAGTGCACGCACCGTGTCTCTAAAAAGAACTTGTAAGAAAGTAATATTTTCGTAAATATTTCATTGCAATTATGGATGGGAAAGTAGAACGTTTATTAAATCTTCCACTGGAAAAGAAATTTTATTTAAAAGATAAACTGGTATAGATTTACGCACGTAATATATTTTTTATTTTGATCCTTATGTCATCAAGTTTTCTCCATTGGTACAATATTAGTTAAAGGCATGTAGATGACGCTGACATCGAAAACTAAAAATGGTGTCCATGAAAGAAGTTTCCAGAGGCACCATTAGATGGTTTTGAAATCTAACCTCCTAGAATCTTTTGATTTAACCCACATTGCCAATCCTAATATGAGAGTGTATATCCATATGAGAACTATTATGATCAAACAGTCTCTTCTTAATAGTTAATATTTTTAATGTTTTTTTTTACTTATTATCTGTGCAAAATTTTATACACACCTTGTATTTTACTAAGCGTAAAACATAACTCTGCAACATAATTCATAATTTACAAAATCTTTTACAGTTTTAAAGAAAATTCCATCATAAATTAAAATAAGGAAAGGTTGTAAACTTAATAAAAAACAATGAAGTATAATAGGAATATTATAAAAGTACAATTAAAATAATAATGTGATAGAAAAGAAACGAAAAGTAAAAAAAAAAAAACTGTACTTGTGACCTTGGAACAACAACTACTAATGTCAGGATTTGATCAAAGTTAGTTTTTGATAGAATCGGAGTACGAAGTGTTAAAATTTCCGCTGCAACAATAACCAATGTGTGCTCCAGCATTGAGTTTCAGTAATCACATTTCCTACATTTTTTTTCTAGTCCTATATTTTTTTTAACATCCAAAAATATTTTAGGGAAAAGACACCCAATGATACTTTTAATTTAAGTTGAACGAAATTTTTAAATTGTATGTGCATTTCTCATGTAGCGTATGAAAATAATGTTTTAAAGTGTTAAAAAAAAATTTATAAGTCGAGGCGTAAATGTTAGACACAGAAAATAATTTAAGAAACTTTACAACCACTTTTTGTGAAACTGATTTTTGACATTTGACGTTGTTGCTCTAAAATATAGATAGACAAAAAATGGCAAAATATATCATCCGAATAAGAAAAGAAATTTTTGGCTTTTGATTGAGCAATGGAATAGTTTCTTTCAGTCAAAATTACTAATTTTAGTCACTGAAATTGATAGAATAAGCAAATAAATAAATAAATAAATAAATAAATAACACGGAGCCAGAAAAAAAAAACTTTTATTTTCCCAACAGTTATTTTTTATTTAATTTTTTTAACAGTCCGACTTTGGAAATAAGGCGTGGTCTGCATTACGTCACAAGTGATGTACTTTGGCCCACTACTCCATTGCCGCGCTAAATGTTCACGCTTTGCTGTCAACCGCGTATTCAGGTTATGATAATTTGCACTGTGCGCTAATGGCATCAGCGAATGGCATTTTATCACTTGTGATGTCATATGCCGAAGCGTAAATGATTAAATCCTATGTTTTTAAAGATACTCTTTCACGGAAAAAAAAACTTTAAAAATTCAGTAACAACCCCATTATTTAAAATAAGAGATACCATTTAATGCCACACGTGAGAATATATTAAAGAAAACATAAATTGCAATAATTGTTTAAAAGAAAGAAAGAAAGAAAACATTGCAACTTTGGCAATCCTACCGGATTAATACACAACTTCTTTATTCTCTTCTGTTTCACTAAACTATTAAAAGCATTTCCTAGGGATAACAAAGGAAAGACACCACTACGATTCAGACAAGAGAAAAGGTTAACCCAAACTTTGTAACAAACAATAAGATAAAAAAAGAAATAAAATCAATAAACACATAAAAAACACCGCCAGAACAAAATTAAAAAAATCATAAAATATTTAAAGTAAGTGCAAAATATTAACGTGCGAAAAAATACTTATTTATTTATTTATTTTTTTTTTTTTTTTGACGTCATCAGCCTCTTAATTTTTGCATGGGTATTTTCTGTTGAGCCTTTTACACTTTCAAAAAAAAAGCAAGTCGGTATGCAGATCGGGCATTTTACTAGAATTAAGAAATAAAAACACGTACAAGACATTTCGAAATCTTGCATTCTTTCCAAGTTATTAAGCTTTGCAGCGAAGAGTTGCATTCATAATGTCTTTTATCTTGTCATTTAAAACCATGGCACGTAAATTCTCTTAAAACTGTTTGTTGATGTATTTAGACGAACTCTTAAATGTGAAGAAGTTTTTTAAGGTATTTTCACGGTTTAAATATTTTTATAAATAAAATTACTCGGTGTTTAACAGTTTTAAGTGCGTAGAGATTAGTTGATTGGTTTTTTAAGTTATTTTTTTAAAAGCTGCCGTGATTGTTAAAGATATTCTTTTCAAGTGTTGAGCTCTGCAGAGGATGTTAATAATTTTTCCAAAAAAATAATGAATAATATAAAATTTTCGATTAAAGATAAAAACTGAAAGTTTATTTTGAAAGAATAGATGACAGTATTTTCTCATTTTAAATAAAAATAATTGCTTGGTACATCGAAAATATTAGGAGAGAATTGGGTTGTTTTTCTCATTTTTCAAAAATATTTTTTTTCTGAAAGAGCACGGTTCAAAAACAGGGGATAAGTTAACTTTTTTTCTTAATTTTGATTTGTCTCTTAAAAATATAATCTTTTTAAATGACATGTAGCCGTTGTTTTCATTTTCGCTGTTGACGCCACAAGTGAGAAAATCGCTAGGGTTACCAGAACAAAGTTTTACAACACTGCCAAACTTCCCTAGATGAATATTTTCTTTAACTAACAATTCTCGTTCCACTAATAAATTGTTTGCTCAGGAAAAGTCATTAAAAGACGATATCCTGCCAGAAAAGACATCCACACGTTCCGATTCAAGATAGCTTTCATCACTTGTCACATCATATGATGAAACATTTTTGTTTAAAAATCAGACATTTTAAAAAAAGTAGTTGAAACTTAAATATTGAGAAAATAAAAGTATTTTCTAGTTCTTTTTTTTTTTTGAGCAATCACGATTGCTTATTGTTCTCACTTGACTGTTTTGATATGCTATCATTTTATTTTCCCCCCGCCATCGCCACCCTCTGCAGCATCACCGTCGACCGTATCCTCACGATGCTGCTTCTATAGCGAAAACCGTTTCCAGGATGCGTCCATGTACTACACACACACACGCATACATACACACACTTACACACACACATATACATAAACCTACATACACATATACATACATACACCTACACACACATACACACACACACATACTTACAGACACCTACACAAACACACACACACCTACACACAACTACCCACACACTCATACCTGCCCACAGACACAAACACATATGCCTACACACAAACACACATACCCCCCATACACAACACACACCTACATACGCACACACACACTCGTGATTGCGAAAAACATCATTTGAATTCAAGATGTCAAAATTCAAATTAATTTTTTAAAATTATTCTACCAATTTCAATGACTAAATGTAGTACTTTTGACTGAAGGAAAATCTCCATTGGAAATCAAAGCTTAAATAGTGACAAGAAATGCAGGTATCTAAATCAATGTTGCCCTTCCGTGTTTAAATTTTCGTTTCCATTTGGACAACTCCTTCTTGGTGCTTCATTTTTTCTTTAATGTCATGTCGTGTAATTATTAGAAAATCACTTATTTTCACATGGCATTAATTTTTGTGATCCCGTTGCAATCGCGAAAATTTGAGCCTCCACTTAGTATTTTTATATATAATCAATTTTAGGTTATGTTCATATGAAAATCGCGAAATTTTCAGCTGGCAAAATACGCGATATCTTTATTTTCGCGAAATTATGGCTCGCGAAAACGAGTGCTTTTACGGTATTTATTTTTACACTAGAAAATCGACCATCAAGGTATGACGGGTGAAAATTGCTTCTACATTTGAACGAGGTAATTTCCTGTTTGTTGATATTTTGTTAGTTGAAATTTTAAACCTAACTCCAGTGGATTAACCCTGAACTCCAGTAGGTAGAGTTCATTGTTGACCCCTTTTCCGTTTCTTCATCATTCTTAAATGACAGTCTTACCAGTGAAACAGTTAAGTTACCTGATCTAATTGAGCCTTGTCAAAATAAAGCATTTCTCTGCATGTCAAACATTACCAAAAAATTTTATCAAATTATCATGTTACGGCTTCAGTTAAAGCCCATATCTCATCAAAAACAGCCCTGTCGTAAAAATTTCCCCGCCAAGAAAACCTTTAACTTTTCAGCACAAAAAAGTAAACCTGCATCCTAAACCCCAAAACCCCCAGCCATAAAAAGTTATGATATCTAGTTTGCCCGCCAAGTATCTGCCAAACTATCATCCTCCCTCTTCTCCTTTTTCATCACAGCTACTTCCATTAGAACCTCCTCCCGCCTTCAACTCCTCAGAAATATGGATAGATCTTTTAAATTGTTTATCTTGTTTGTCGGGAAGCTTTTCAAAGTGAAGTGGTTGCTTGGTGAGCAAAAAGCTTCCCGCCAAACAAGATAAACAATTTAAAAGATCTATCCATATTTCAGATTAGTTGAAGGCGGGAGGAGGTTCTAATGGAAGTAGCTGTGATGAAATAGGAGAAGAGGGAGGATGATAGTTTGGCAGATACTTGGCGGGCAAACTAGATATCATAACTTTTTATAGCTGAGGGTTTTTGGGTTTAGGATGCAGGCTTTCTTTTTTGTGCGGAAAAGTTAAAGGTTTTCTTGGCGGGGAAATTTTTACAACAGGGTTGTTTTTGATGAGATATGACATCTTTTTGCATTGATATTATTACTTTGTCTGTATTTTTACAATTGAGAACTTCAAGTCAGAAAATTTTCAATTGAAACAACGTTGTTTTGTGCTTTTAAGGAACAATAATGGCTAACCTAATTTTACGTAAAGTTATTTTCTGACTATTAAGATTCTACGTTCATTTTGCGAGAATTGGGCGGTTTAAATTTTATTGCAATCCTTGTATCCTCTCTGTTGCAAAGAAAACTTCTTGAACAATAAAATACTATATTTTAAAATATATTGTTTTCGAGTATTTTACAACTTCGCAATAAATTCTATTACAGTTTCTTTATTTGACAGATTATTCAAGATTTCATGAAGGTTTCTTTAAATGTTTTACAGCTTGAAGGCTATTTTAATCCAGCTTTTCACATTTTGTTTAATTACATTTTTTCTTAAATCGTGGATTATTTTACGTTTTACAGGATAATTTTAATTGTTTGGTGATTTATCTTTTTCTTGATGGAAGTCTTTGTCTTGTTTAATACCTTGTTTTGTTTAAAAGTTCATTTAAAAAACGAAATAACGCACGTTATCACCAAGCAAAAAAAAAAAAAAAACTAAGCCATTAAATATTTTAAATTTGAATGTGTCAGAAGATCTATACAACTTTACTTGATGTCAAATCGCGGATATCCCAAATTTGCCATAGCGAATGCGCATGTTGCGCGCAGACTACGCTCATTAAAAGCCTTGCTTAAATTAATTGAAATTTTTTTTTCAGCTAACAAATTACTGCAAAGCACGGATATCCACACACGTATTTCATATATTTTCAATTCATTATGTATTGTTTGTGAAAAATCCATTAATTTAGAAAATAAGCAAACCAATAAAAAAGTGCTATTTTTCTCTTTCAATTAAAAAGTTATATGTGCCGTATTCATATGCGTACAGTTTCATATAATTTGTCACGTAAAGTATTGTAATGGTCTAACCCCAGTTTCGCGCCGACATTTAAAATTTCTTCCCTCCATAAATATATCAAAACTGAAAAACAGGGGAAGGAAATTTCGTATCGGCAAAACTTTGGGGGGGGGGGGGACAGCATTCTAATCTCATTCATTAATTTGTTTCTCTGCTTAAGTATAAACAAACAACATAGAATCTGAAAACAGAAAGCCCAATGAGCTAAGTCTGCGCGCATGCGCCGTCGCTGTGGCAAATTTGTGATATCCGCGATTTAACGTCTGGTTGCAACTGTTGGATATGTTTTAGTCTTGATTGAATTTCATTTCCTAAGACAACTTTGGAACAACTGTTAGATCTGTTCTAACCTTGCAAACCCTATGAGCTGAGAGTAAGTACCTAAGAATTTAGGGAAAATTAGTGATTTTCAAACTTCTATTACTCCGGCCCATGATGTCCCTGGGGGTTGAATTTTTTTTTTGTACTCAATGACCCCCCAAGAATATGCATACAAAAAATCCATTACCGTAGCCCCCCGGGGGGCTGTGATAGAAACCCGGGAAGGTACAATTTGGGGGGTAAAAACGAGGGGGGAAGGGGAGGGGGGGTCAAATGGCACAAAAGGCACATCAGTAGGGCACAAGGAATGTGTGTGCGAAATTTCAGCTTGATTCCTATTTTCGTCTGGGCTGTAGCCCTGTCAAAGAAAGCGAAAACTTTTTTTAACAGCGATTTTATAACTTTAATACCTCCTCCCCCTGATGATCCAGGGGATTGTATTTTGGTTTACGGCTTCAGGAACCACTAGAGATTGAGTGTACTAAAAATCAACTCCGGGGGTCTTCATGCGGCTAAGATACAGAGGGGTGAAAAGCCCCAACTTGTTCTGTCGTGTAATCTTGTTCTTGGTCGCTTTTATTTTCTTTCGTCTTTGGCGGTGGATTTGCTTCTGTTGGCTGCTGACGTTTGGTTTCCTTGGCGGGGCGGGACGCTCCCGCATCCAGTGATATATACGAGCCGGCGCATCAACTGAAGATCATCCATTTTGGATCAGAGCGCGTGTTCGAGTGGTTGTCTTTCTGGCGAAATATCGCGTTTGGTGATTATTCACTGTGAGCAATTATTAGCGGCACATGAATTGTTTATTAAATAAAATATTATTTTCGGCAAATTTGGCGAAATCCGAAACTTTGCTGTGATAACGCTAACAGTGCAACAATGAAAAATCCGATCCAAAATGGCTAAACTTAAGCTAATGCGCAGGCCTATCTATACAGCGGCTCTAGCTCGAGTTTCATTGTTGATGACGTCAAAGCATTACTCGATCAGTGAATTCGTTATTATATACATGAAGATTATCTAATGAGGATAATCAGCTTTGGGTTTTTTCATTTAAAACTCGCGAACTTTACGTCTCGCAAAATGCGCGATATCTACGTTTGCGAGAAAATGAGTGCTTCATATTTATTTTTTGCATTCACATTTATTTTAAACGTTAAAAAGAGTAAAACATATTTTAAAGTCACGACTGAGTAGCTACTTAAACGGCTCTTTTTACTAATTAACTTGTTAAAAAAATTAAAGATCAGTCATGCATGTGTACGTTGTTTTATTGTAATACGTACCTCATAGTTCGCATTCAATGTATTACTGGTAATGTAACAAGGAAATGTTTACCTGTAACAGAAAATGTAAAATTAAGCGCTGCATTGCGTTTTAGCGAAATGCATTAATTACAGTCACAGTTATAAATTTTAGTTACGATTTAGTAGGTTCATTTCGTTTTTCTTTTCAATGTAAATAATTGTATTAACACATAAAATAGGAAACATATATAAATAAAGCATATAAAAACTTAACAGATATTATAATTCGTAATTTAAATACGCCAAAGATTCAGATGCTGAATAACATGATGCAAGTTAAACACAGAATTTTTAGAAACAATGGAACCATTTTCTTACAGGTAAAATAGGTTTTGCTAAATGAATGTTACATAAAAATAAATTATAAAACTTTTTAATGGGTAAATGAAAAATAAAGGTTATCCCTTTCCTACATACAGAAACCATGACTTAAAAAGTATTGTATTTGACATTTTTCACCTTAAATATGTTTTACTTTTGTGTCTAAGCAACATGAAGAATGAAATGAAGAATGAAACACTGCGTACTTCATATTACATTACATATTTTAATAAACTCATTTATTTTTAAAATTATGTCACATATGGTTACATATTTTAACCTAAATATTTGTTGAAGAAATAATAGTTCAAAGTTAAAACATTATATATTTTTTAAATGTTTCTGAAAAGAAAAGAAAGAAAAAGGAAAAACAAGAAATAAAGAATCACGTAGTAGGGTCAATGACTTATAATATGCAGGTTTTTCTTGTGTTGTCAATATCAAGCTTGTAGTCAATATCCCAGGAACAGTAGTGGTTTCTTAAAACAGCATCCTCGCCACAATTTCTCCAATTATAAGTTTTTATCTGCAGAAAAGTTTATTAATGTAATGCTTCTCGGCAAATCTTCTTTGCATTTAGGTTTTTGAAAGGTTTCTTTCTAAAGTACGTGACATTTCTGCTTTTGCTTTTGTCGGATGTCATTTTTTCCGTAAGCTCATTTTTTGCATTGAAAAAAGTGTTCCATGCAACGCCGAAACACATGTCTGCAATAATCTGCAACTTGTGCTAATTGACGTTGATTTTTCTTATTTTACTTTTTGCAGGTTGTTTTCTGCCCAAAATTCTCCCTGATCTAAAAAGCGTACAAACATAAGAAGGAAAATAATCAAACACAGTAAAAACTTCAAATTCAAACCAGTATTTTTCGACAGCAATGATATGTATAATACATTGAAACTACATATGCAATGTCAAATAAAATACAGAAAAAACACTATGTTTCTTGATAAAGAACCGTATGAATTGTATTGTTCTGACCCAGAATTTACATTGCCAGAAGCTTGAAATAAATGATTCATGATTCGTCTTCGATTTTTTTTTTTACATGTTGAGAATGCTTGTTTCTTTCTTTGAGAAAGTTCGCGAATTTGAACAAATCCTATCACAAAGGAATAGTTCTTTCGGGCAAGAAAACGCATTGTAGAATAAGCAGATGTTTTGATTGATAATAAATGTCAATCGTTAGAAAAGGCTCGGTTATGCATTATGTAACACGAAAGTGATTTTTCAGCAGAAACAACAGTACATTTTTTTAAAAAGTAAAAGCAGCATCTAGAATTTTCACGACACATTGTTTGTGTTCTTTCGTCAAGACTTACGCGTTTTCTTCTGTAGCTTCTTAAAAAAGGATTACTAAAGAGAACGTTTGGTTGATTGTTCGACTTTTATGAATAGTTTTTTCTAAATTTTAATAAGTTTTATCAGGGAGTCACAGAAGGTTACTTTTCACTTTTCATTCCAGGTTCCCCCGTACCTATTTGTGGTTTAATCAGTTTAGATGGGGCCCTGAAGACTACTCTGATTTTTTGATTCTGACCAGAAACCGAGCAATCTCTGGTCCAGCAGTCCCAGAGGTATCGTTTCACTTGGATGACTTTGTTACCAGGAGCATATTTAACCTTCCTTCAGTCACCAATAATGAAGACGGTGGATCTTCGACCGGCTAGGATCAAACCCGATACCCTCCGGTCATAAGTCTTACTGATTAGGCATGCCACAGAAGGTCACTGCGGCCTCCCAAAGGATTTTCTTAACCGACAAAATTTGAGGGCCGATTTTGGACTCAGTATTGCAATTATTAGAGAATTTTCACCGAAGTCAGACGCCCACCTTCTAAGTCGGACCACCGGCTTGTTTTACCAAATACGTGGTACATGCTATCGGTAGACGTCTCACTTTTTTCAACAACCTGGTTAATCGTCCTTGCTCAATTCGAGTATGCTATTTGTGAGTAGTATTTGAATGTGTGTTTTTCTGATCTGCGACATTTTTTGTGTTGTTGCATGGTAAGTGCAACGAACTTTGAAAGTAAGGGAATGTGGGGTAAATTGAAATAGTTAAAACAACGTAACATTTTTAAAATGAAAAAATTGGAAAATTATTGTGCATTGAAAACTACATCACGAAAAGAAAGAGCAATGGATTTTATAATAAATCTGGCGTGGGTACATTATTTTCTGTTTTAGGCAGTGTATTTGTACTTTCAAAAAAGGGGGGGGGATTGGAAACACTTAGTTTTTGTATGGCACAAAATGAGAAATTCTATATTTCTCTAGTGAAATATTTTCTATTTAGTTATAAAAAAGATCTTTCATCAAATGAATGAAAAAATGAACGAATAAACTAATTAAACACAAAGCAATAAATGCGTAAAAAGGAATTAATTAATAATGAGAAATATAAATGAGCTAATAAAATAGTGAATTAATGGAGAAATGTAAATAAAGTTTTTAAGGGATAAATTCGTATGTGATTTAATAAATCTGTAGATAATGAAACGAAATGACGTATTTCACTTTATCCCGCGTGCACTTGAAAAAGTGTATTTAAAAGTTGAACATGTCCAATAATAACTACATAATACACTGGGCAATCAGTAGATCTCAATTAATACTTAAATTGTTAATAACAAATACTTTACCACTTTACAATTAAAAAAAATGGATACACCACAAAATATTACATACTATGTATCAAACTTGGAAAATTACTTTCAGTATTTTTTCCCTAGATGGTAAGAGCTTTTTTTTTTTCTTTTGAATGAAATCAACTACATGTTTCATATACTAGTTGAAATATTGTTGGAAGGTGGCGCTGTAAACCGTGAAAACATTTTACCATTTTACTTTGTTCCGTTATTTCACTTTTCCCTACAATTCCCGTGCTTAAAAACGCAAAAAAAAAAAAAAAAAAAAAAAAAAAAAGACAGACATGGCCCAAAATATCGCCAACAAATTAAAGTTTTTTGTTAAGTGCATTATTTAAAGTATGATTAGAATGCAAATGACCTAATTTGTCCTCATTAAACATCTTAAGTGGATTTTTCATTTACGGCAGCAAACGTTAAGTAGAATATCTACACGAATCCATGCCTAAGGGTTCTTATTTGTTGAAAATTCATATTAGGAATCTAACTCTTGCAGGGAAGGGGGCTTTATTTTTCAGAAATTTTGAGTTCACTAAGGAAGTTCTGGATCGTTACCACACTTAAGATGGTTGATGGGGTACTCCTTCGAGCACAAAAGTAAATTATCATTATCACACAGCAAAAGTTTAAAAACAGGCATTAGACATTTTCAAAACTTCAGATAAGTTTTTTTCTTCAAGCGGAGTGCGTGCCGTTACGTTACTTCAGAATAATCGTGTTTAAGTGGAGTTGAAATAGCGTTTTATTTTAATCACTTTGAACTAAATATTGTTGCACACGGGTCGTTTATTGAAAAACATATTAAAATAAATAGATGATATTCTGGGTAGAAGTTATGCGGTGTTGAGAGTTTCATTAAATGAGGAAAAGGATGCGTGTATTAAAGGGTAGTTAAAAAATGATCATGTGTGGGAAAGCAAAATATCTTTCCAGGGACTATTTACCTACTTTAATTTAAATGCAATCACCTTCTATTGATTCAATTGAATTCTCCGGCTCATTTCTTTATTTTAACTGTGTTTATGTATTTATTTATTTGCTTATTTATGCCTCCTAAGCACTTCAAGAACAGATGCAAGGCATCTCACATAATGGAACACACACACACAAACGCTTATCTTGTTTTGTCGCTATTTTAAAAGTATTGGACTCGGTATTATTACCTGGTTAACACAATTTCCAAATCTCGATGAGTTTGTGATTATTTTTATGCATTCCACATCTTAATAAATGCTACACTTTTGAGCGAAAACTAATGAATCATTTGATGCAACCCTGTGCAATATAAGCCATTTTTTACTTTATTTTAAAGTACAACTTTTTAAAATTAAAATATTTAATATTTTCCCGAGTTCCATTTTCACGCATCTTTCTCGGGCAACCACGCAGCAGCAAGAAAATTTTCCCAACATTTTAAAACCGTCCATGTTAAACTTCAGTTAAGCAAAAATGGAACGCGAAACGAACGAGTAAAATCAAAATATAAGAAATTTAACAAGTTTTCTAACAATATTCAAAATTTATATGCTGTGGGATTGATTTATATATAGTTCTATGCTCAAATTACACCAACAGAACGAAATAATCACGTGCGTAAAACGTATAAAACTTTTCCATTGGTTGCTTCTTTTACCTCATTACGGAAATTCTTTTCCGGCGTTCAGCTCTTCAAGTTTATTGAAGAGAAAAGTTTCTGGCTGTAGGTTGCATAATTCGATTTTTCTCTATTAGTGGTGAATCGATGGTGGAAATATGGGATTCGGTTGCTATGGTTTCCATTTGTTCTTACGTTTTAAATGGACGATACGCATGTTTTGGTTATGCTTGTTACAAAGAATTGGATGTTAGAAACAGTGAAAGGTGAAGCAATTGTTCTCTTGAACATAAATAACTTCCCACTAAAACAGCCTTTTCTTGTTCTCATTTTTGGAAGTTTCAAATAATGCTTTTCCATTTAAGAATTTTACTCGAAGCCAAATAAGTATAGAGTGAAATAATTTGTTTAAATACTTCAGTTATTTTTTGAGCCATACTTAATTAGATATTAACGTCTTATAATTTAATAGGGTCGAATTTAACGTCATATAAATATTTAGAATTCACGGGAAATTAGTGATGACATACAATATTAAAAAAAGTAATTAAATGAATGAAATACCTACCTTTTAATGCACAAAAATTGCTAATTTTTTGCACAAAATAATTCGCAATTTTTATACATAAAAACGTTGTTAATTTATTCATTTTATTTTCAAATACAAAGGTATTTAATGAATCAACTAACCAACGTTTTGACGCACAAAAATAGCAAATTACCGCAGACAGGTGTTTTGGTATTACAAGGAACACTTTTTCAGTGCAAAGAAGTTTGAGCTTCTGGATAAAAAAAGTCATCCGAGGAGAGGTTATCCTTGTAACACCAAAACACATGTCTGTCGTAATTTGCAATTTTTTTTCTTCAAAACGTTATTTAGTTGATTCATTTAATTTTCAGCACAAAGCGATTTATTCGTTATTTAACCCTAGAGAAGTCGCGTTTCCTTTTTTTACGCTAGTGCTCGCGCTTCGGTCTTTTCCCCGCCGTAGCGATCCGTGAGACGAAAGCAGAACAAAGGAAGTGCCGGGGAGAAAGTGACACCTGACTAGGATGGCGCGCGATTGGTCTAAATGACCAACATACATTTCCAAAAGCTATACAACCTTCAAATACCGAAGAAAATTCTCAGAACTAAGTGCTGGGGAGAGTCTGACCTTCAGCTACATAGATGGGCCTCATTATTAGAATAAGGGGTGGTGGGACTGAGCGAAATATCTGACAACGGACGGGGAATCGACTGAAGCGCGACTTCTCTATTGTTAGTTAAAAGTAATGTTATTTCAAGAAATAGTAAGTCCTACTAGTTCTGAAAGTTTTGTTCTTTTAATTTATTCTTTCATTAAAAGCAAGCTAAGGCATTAATTAGATGTAGAAATAAATAACTGAGAAGAAACGGAAAACAACCAACGTTTTGTAGCACAAGTATACAGATTACTGCTAACACGTGCTTCGAGATTTCAAGGAATTCCCTTTTCAATGCAAAATAGTGAGCGTTTGGTCTACTGAATGTCTTTACATCCAAAAGCGCACTATTTTGCATTGAAAAAGGAATTCCTTGAAACACCTATTCCTGTTGCACCAGATAATGTGCAAACATTACTCTCCTATGCATGGCAGAAAACGCAGTGTTCTTCGAAGAGATAAATTGTTGGAGGAACCTTGCACTATGGTTTCAGTAGAATTCAAAGCACATGCGTAAAGATCAGAATCGGCGCAGAGCAGGTATACTCTTAGCGAAGCGATAACCGGCCTCGGTAGCCAAGTGATTAAAACTCTTGATATGCGAGTCTGTGACTTTCGCGTTCTGGTATTTAGTATCAGCTAAGCTCCTATACTTCTTTTCAAATATAGGTGAATTTTGCATACTTGACGGGAATTCATACTGTAGGCTGTGACACTGGTAAAACAAATTGTGTAACCTCACTCCATCAAATTGGTGGCAGCTTAGCTGCCTCCACTGCTCTGGAGTAACTTAACTCATATAACTGGTGTAAAGTTACCCATCGCTTGTGGAAGGGGATCGTTCTGGGTTCCAACCCCACTCAGCTTATTTCCTCTATTAGTGCAATAAAAATGTCTTGTTCGTATATTAAAAACTATAAATATTGTATACTAAAACAATTGGTGTACATTGATTGTTATAAAACATAAACTTGATAAATTGTTTAAGAAAGTCAGATGAAAGCTTAATTTTTGCTACTGTGTAACCTTTCAAGCAATTTCTCTGTAAGCGTACAGGAATTTCTGGCGTAACCTTACGCAAAAATTGGCGAGACATTACGCTATAGTTACATTACCATGGTGTAACCTTCCACAAGCGATGGGTCACTTTACACCAGTTATATCAGTTAAGTTACTCCAGAGCAGTGGAGGCAGCCAAGCTGCCACCAATTTGATGGGGTAAGGTTACACAATTTGTTTTACCAGTGCACAGCCTACAGTATGAATTCCCGTCAAGTATGAAAATTCATCTATATTTGAAAAGAAGTGTAGGAGCTTAGCTCCCGTGAAAGCCCATACATCTAAAGCCCTGCCTGGTATTAAAAATAAATGAGATTCATAGTCCCAACGTTGAAAAATGGAACAAATTTCACTGATGAAAGAACCAAACAGTAAATAACAACTCTTATCTTCTCTTTCAAACCGTTTATCCCCTTCGAAAACGGAGTTTTTGAATGCAGCCCATTGTTGCTGGGAAATAAAAGAGCAGAGTACGCATAATGCAAATGTTCAGTTCTTTATTATTATTGAATATATTTTTTGAAGCGTGAGAGAATTATTCAACTGGAGCAGTGGTTCGGACCACGAGAGGGGTTCAGCCCTTTGTGGAGTACTCGCAATAACAAAATAATTGCAGCTCTGCAAAAGCAATGAGACTAGTTTTTCCTTTTTTTTTTTTTTGGTCAAACTCAGAACATGCTATTTTCAAATTAAATTGTTTAGTAAAAGTTGAACTGAAAGAAAACAAAACTCTTAACTGTCTTTTGTTTAAATAATTCATGTTCTACGAAAAGAGAGAAAAAAGAATGGTATTTTTTTTTACACCTACGTTAGCATTTAAAGTGCAACTGATTTATTTGCATTTTATAAATTTAATAGACACATGAGGTAGTGAGAAGCAAAGGAATGTAAGTGCCAAAATTTTAAAATTTGATATAACCAATACAAATAGTAGGAGAACCTGTCCTCCGCGGTGGGGCAAAGGATTTTTCTTGTACCCGTGCTAGGTGCTGATGTATAACATGATTTAGACATGCGATCTGAAGTTTAAATGTGTTTTATTTAAAACTTTAAAAAGCTCACTGATACCTGTGACTCACTGATACCTGTGGCTCACTGATAACCTGTCCTCCGCGGTGGGGCAAAGGATTTTTCTTGTACCCGTGCTAGGTGCTGATGTACAACATGATTTAGACATGCGATCTGAAGTTTAAATGTGTTTTATTTAAAACTTTACAAAGCTCACTTATATCCTTTTGCTTCTCACTGCGTCATTCTAGGCATTGGAAAATCGTAAAATACGTTTATAGCAATATCAGTTTACAGCAATGATTTTTAGTTCAGAAAAGTGTTCTTTATCCTGTAGTTTTATTAATATGATTCGATATTTAATAAGATTCCGATAAATATCTCTCAGTTTAAATTGTTTGTAGAAAACTATACCTGGTGTTTATCATATGAAAAAAAGTTTTATACTTGAATTAAGAAAAAAAATTAAAGAATAAAAAAGTTAGAACAAACTTCAAATTTGCTCTAAAAAGTGAAAAGTAATTTTATTCTTTAAACACCATCGATAATACTTTAAATATAATTTTTGAAGTTGGCCCAAAAACAAAAAGTAAAATCCAGTCAAACCATTATTTTTTCATATTTTTTTCAGAAAATCGTCCAAAGTTAGGAACGAAACATTCATATCGTTACTCAAATAAGCTGTCATCAATGCATGTGGTAGTGAAGAAACTGGGCCTAGTTAAATTTATAGTTGTAGTTGAGTTATGGCTGTGAGTGATTTTATTTATCGTTTCTGCGACAACTTCAAAATTTATGTTTGAAAGTATTGCCGATGGTGTTTAAAGAATAAAATTATTTTTCAGTTTTTAGAGCGATTTTAAATTCTGTTTTTTTTTCTCAATTTTTGTTTTATTTTATTCATTTAAGTAAATGTATTTCAGAAATAGTAAGAAGTTACTATCACGAAACTTCACTTTTTTCATAAAAATGTTCCATACTAAAAATAAAAAAAAAACTATAAACATGCTTTAAACTTTAAGTGATTGGCACTACAGATTTATCTTTGTTCCTCTCTGGAATTCATTTGTGTGTTAATTTAATTATAACCATTTAAATATTACGTTTTTCCTAACTAATTTACATTTCACAGCATACAAATTGCTCTTGATGCAATCCTCTATCTCCTTGCTTAGATCATCTGTTATTGGTACAGATGATAACGATAAAAATACTACCAGATAGTTGAGGCAAACCTAATCTGGTAGCATTGTGAAGGCTAAGCAGATACTAATCACTGCATTACCTCGCATCCAGGTTAGATTTACTCCAATTATATAGCAATGACACTGAAGAAACTTTATACTTGCTTCAGAGAAGCCTTCATTCAAAATTATCACTAGAATCACTATTAATATTACTGTTGTATGGCACCAAACTTTTGTAGCAATGGGTTTTATATTTTATCATTTAATAAGGAAATTGCATGAAATTAACTGTTTTTTGAATATAACTTTTTTTAAAGAACAAATATGGTCAAACAAAGTAATGGAACCTAAGTTGTGTCGCCCCATATTCATTAAAAACAGAAACATCAGAATCGGTTCAGTAAGCGAGACGCTATGAGTGGACAGACTAAAAGAAAACAAAGAAGTTCTGTCTAGAACTAGACGAGCCTACTTTCCCGTATACCCATACTACTTTCTAGTACCTGATCAATATTCTCAAAAATAGCTAAAATCCCAAATTTTTTCAAACATATTTTTAAAATACTTTAAGCTGATTTCTAGGAATAAAATAAACGAAGCAGCTAATACACTTTTTTCCATTAAAAAATTCTTTCACAGCTTTCAAAACGAAAAAATAATGATTAAAACTAATAAGCTCATTAAAATAAATACATCATATAAAAAAATCGTTTCTTTGTCCCCTGTTGCCAAAAACAATTTTTTAAATGAATTAATGCACTTACCAGAATAAATAAAAACAATAAAATGTCAACTTAAAGAAATAATTTTCATTGTCAAAAAAAAAAAAAAAAAATCGTCTGCGCATATCTTTATGTAGAAACATAAATGACTTCGAGTTTATTCACCGAAAATTGAATACCTAAATTAAGACTTCAGCGTAAAAATAAAAACAAGTCAGGTCAATAATAATTATTTCACATTCAAAACTATAACTGCGGAGTCGGAGTCAGCATCTTTTTGGGGTAAAGGAGTCGGAGTCGAATATCCAAGAATCTGAGTCAGTCATTTGTCCTCCGTGTATAAATTTTTGCCAAAGCTACGAAGTCAGAGTCGAAGTCGGGGAGTCGGAGTCCGATTAATTGTCGAGCACAGGAGTCGGAGTCGGAGTCAAGTGCCCCTCGGAGTCGAAGTCTGGAGTTTGGCGTCAAAAGCTATTTCCAACAAAATTTATTTGAAGTAAATCCGTCTTCAAGTACGGAATCTACATTGCCTTTCAGTTTCCCCGTAGGAGTTAATGTTAAGGGATTTGAACTGTTCAAAATTGAACGTAAAATTGTTCAAATCAAAAATATATTTTATATACAAGTTTTTCATCAAACGCTTTTTCCTACAAAGTTTGTTTGAAGCAAATTCGCCTCACAGTTCGGAATTGTCTTGAATTTCCCCGTAGGCGCTAATGTTAAGATTTTTTAACTGTTAAAAATTGAACAAAAAATAGTTCAAATCAAAAAGTGAAATATGGGAATGAGGTCTCCTTGCCGAGATCTTTCGAACAAAGAAAAGTTTGTTTGAATCGGACTATTCATTCAAAAGTTATTGGGGGGAGGGGGGACAGACAGACCGACAGACATTTTTCCCCATCTCAATACCCTACTTTCCAATTTTTAATTTTTCGATATTTATTTAATTATTTTATTTATTTTTGCCTTTTTTTGTTTTTTGCGATATTTTTAAGATGCATTAAGCCTTCTTTCATGCATTTTTCTTCTTTTTCTGTCTTTTACTGGGAAAGTAGGCTAAAAACATACATACCGTATAAACTGGTAACCGCCTCCTTTTTGAAGTCGGTTATAAAATGAGCATTCTTTCTAATAAAAACAATTTACTTCTTTTTTTTAAACATAAATTACATTAAATTAATAATATTTGATCTATATAATGAAGTTAAGCATGCATTTATTTTTTAAACTGTAAAGTTTGAAGCCATGCAATTAATTCAAAACGGGGTATATTTCCACTTTTATTTTATGTTAAAAAAATGTCCCGAAACGATTTTGGCGACAAACTTTCATGTAAAGCATTTACTAACTATGAAGTCAATACTTGTGGTTGCTTGGTTTATTTATTTATTTATTGGAATAGCCAATGATGTAATAATTTAACTGTATTTTTCTTTTGATTTGAATAGCTTATTGGATCTGAAGTAACATAAAAGTAATTCACTTACGGATCAGTAATAAACCTAAGAACAAAACAATACTAGACTAAAACTAAAATCAATAACGGCGTTACAAGGAACGCCAAGACGTTTCTTGTAACGCCGAATTAAGTATCTGCAGTTATTTTCAAATTTTGGGTAATAAAACGTTTTTGCTTTGAATCGCAGTTTTTTGCACAAAGTAATTTCTCTATTTCCAACTATTTCGCAGTTTTTTAATCATCTTTTAAAGTTAAAAAAAAAGATAATTGCTCACTTTTCAACATTTGAAATATTGAGAAAAGGTACAAGGGTTTTAATCGACATTTTAAATCTTTTGCATATGGATTATGTAAAAAAAAATGTTTTTCTATATTCACTATTTGCTTTCCATAACGGAAATTTTCAATGATGTAACAGAAACTGCTTGATATAGGTTGTCTACCTTAACATGCACATTGTTTTGTCACCTGTATTCCTGTTTCAAGGTAGAACATTACTTATTTTTTCTGAACTTCATGCAGTATTTAAAATATGAGATTATATGATTTTAAGACGAAAGATTATGCATATATAAAAGGTTATTTTAGTTTATCTATAATAACTTTGAGTTCATGTCTGCATATTTGTCTGTTTTGTTTGAACGCTAAACAATTCTACAGCTTATTAGTGCTCTGATAAAAATTCCGTTTTAAACATAACAGTCTCTTGAAAGAAAATAGTAACCAGTTTCTATTCAAAAGCACTTAATTTAAATTTACTCTTTTTAAGTTTTTTTTTTTTAAATTTATTCCTTTTATTTCGTTTTTGTTGAAAATACGAAGTAGAAGAAATCTTTTAACTTTGATATTATTTCAAAATTACTAAAACACTGCCTATAATTATGCTTGTCTGAAAACTCTAAACTGAAAAGAACTGAATTAATTTCCGCATTTTATCCCTTTCATTTAATAAGTTTAACAATCTATGGCTGAAATATAACAAGCAGCAGTTCACATTTGAGAAAAATTTAAAACTCATTTGAGGCAGTGAGAAGCAAAGGGATGTAAGTGGACATTTTCAAGTTTTGAGTAAAACTCGTTGAGAGATAAAGTCCTAGGTAGGCTTTCATTGAAGAGTTTTCCCAAATCATGTTGTATAAAAGAACCTACCAGATACCAGGGCTACTAGTACCAAGACTATCTCTTGCTCCAAAACAGAGGACAGGTTAACTTACCATGTGCACTGGCTATCTCCAAATTTTAAACTTTGCTACTTACATCCCTTTGCTTCTCATTGCCTGAATTATAATTAATTTTTAAAGTGGCACTTTAAAAATCATTTATGGCTAAATTTTCGGAACCGTCAACTGTCAAGAGTTTTTTCTTGTTTCCATTGTTTAAGAAACTATTAGCATGACATTGAAGTAAGCTATTTAATCAATGGCTTGCGTAATTCTTCACAAGTTTAGCATACAATTATCCAACTTTTGTTTGCTTAGTATTTTTGCTCTTCCACCGAATTCTTATTTTTTATATTTACTTTATTCGCCTTGAAGCTTGTTTCGCTATGCACAAATGACGGTAGCAGAATTGGCGTTTTGAATTCTTTGCCATTTTGTGTATCATTTTTCAATTTTCCGGATAATATTTCCCTCCGGCACTTTAGAAAAGCAGATATGTGACGTTTCTAGACTGAGTATGCCCAGTCAAAAAAGAAATTTTCGATTTTGAGATACACGATATATTTTTTTTTTTTTGTTAAGTTTTGAGGCGGTATCCTTAGGCACTTATTTCACAAAATTCAAAACAGTCTGCTTATGTGTCTTTTACATTACTGATATTGGATTCTTTTATCGAAAAATTACTCAATAAAGATGGTGGGGAGGATTTAAAAAAAAAAATCCTTGATAAGTAAGAATAAGATGGTTCGCGAGACAAATGCTGGGTTTTATCGATCACAAAACATAGTTGATTCTAGTATACGAGTTTAAAATATTATATTTTTTATGGGTGAAAATATAATGTTCAGAGGTCAACAAATTTTAACGTATGACCATATTATTTTATTTGTAATGTTATTGCAGCAAGGTTTTAGGCTGTTACTGTGAAAATAAAACGATAAGGGCATGAAGGAAGGCTTTATGTGTTTTAAAAATGTCGTTCAAAATAATCAATCATTAAATATTTGCAATTTTAAATTAAATTTTAAAATCTGTGATTGTTGATTGTCTGATCCCCCCACCAACTCCCCCAATAACTTTCGACTATTCAATCATTCAAATTCAACCAAACTTTTTTTCGTTAAACATTCATGACAACACACTCTATTCCCCCAGTTCATTTTTCAAATTGAAACATTTTTCGTTCAAATTTGAACAATTCAAAAAATGTAACATTAGTGCCTACTGGGAAATTTATGGTACATAAAGTAATAAGAAATGTGGTCAGTGCGACAGCTTATTTTGCCGCGTTTGCTGATTTTTTTTTTTTTTTTCATATTTCTTTTTCCACTTTTAGTGTCACTTCGTTTTATCTATCCTATCTCCTTTCTCTATCTATTCCTCATATATATATAAAAACGAATTCACTGATCGAGTAACGCTCCCGACGCCATCAACAACGAAACTCGTGCAAAAACTCGATCATTTGATAATATTTTTTGGCAATGTTTGACATGCAGGGAAATGCTTTATTTTGACAAGGCTGAACTGGATCCGGCCACTTTACTGTTTTACTGGTAAGACAGTCATTTCAGGGGAATGTAAAAACGAAAAAGTGGTTAACAATGGACGACATCTACTGAAGTTTGAGATTAATCCACTGGAGTTAGGTTTACCATTTCAACTATCAAAATTCACCAAACAGGAAATTGCTTCATTCAAATGTAAAAGCAATTTCCATCCGTCATACTTTGACGAGTGATTTTCTAGTTTAAAAAATAATTGCAATTTAAAGCAACTTCAAATGCACGAGCATGAGCGTTAGAGCAAATCACTTTTCATTAAATCCCAAAGTATTTGAAGGACTACGGGGAAGAACGATCAAAGTCCATTTTTCTAAAAAAACTCTGGTTAACCTATGGGAGCACGTAGATTATTACAGACAGTATTCAAGAGAAATATTATTCAGGCAAGAATCATCATAGTGAGTGAGTTTTAACAGGGAAGAATGAGGCTAACTTGGAAACGATTTGAGATTTCAAGCTCAAAAACGTAATAAGGGAAATTTGAGCATGGTGAACTATGGTCATTCTTCCCCGTGGCCCTTCATTTTATGAAGACACTAGTGGTACACTCACGGCTTTACCCGTAATAGAAAAATTAAAAGGTCTTTTGGTTCGCCTGTATATTTACAAATAATGAATGGTGGATTTTCTCACCAATTGGCTTGTATCCATGTTACGGTTCCACGTTATGATAATTTCTTATCTCGCCAATTGGCTTGTGCCCATGTTACCATTCCACATTATGATCATTTCGTAATTTACTCGTCCATCTTATGATAATTTTGTTCTTAAAATTGGAATAGAAAAAGAACCACATCAAATTTTCGAAAAATCGCTTCGAGTTGAACACCCCCGTTCTACATACTAATTCTGTGCCAAATTTCATGAAAATCGGCCGAACGGTCTAGGCGCTATGCGCGTCACAGAGATCCAGACATTCTACAGACATCCAGACAGAGATACTTTCAGCTTTATTATTAGCAAAGATTAAGATGCTCTAACTATAGTTCGTTTTACGAAACACATTTTCTTGTTTCTAACATTATAATAAAACTAGCACACAACATGATCGCATGAGCGAGAGGCATGTAACAACAATCACTTTGCTATGAGAGATCAAAATAAGAGCGTCATCTGTTCACAGACTATTTGTTCCGACTGTACATTTGAAAAGCATATACGACTAAACAACGCATTCCCCCGTAACTAAATTAAAATGCATCCCGAGTTTATGTATCATAGCGAAAATGCCATTATTTTGGATTTCAGTTGAACAGTTAGTTCCATACGCCTGCGAAAATTAATTTTACCAATAGGTTGCAAAAGATATCAGCGTTGTTAGCATTTTTGGCAAAATCATTTATTGGAATTTCCGATCATCGCAAAATCTTAGAGTTACTATATTAAACGGGGAGAATATATAAGCATATATATTGAATGCTCTTTGAAGCGTAGGATTATTGAAATATCTATCAGTGCTCACCGGTGGTTACAGAGGCACACGTCAGAGAGAGAGAGAATATTGGTTTACTTTCCATATGCAATTTCGTCGAATTAATTCAAGTTCCACTTTTTTCTTCTTCTTCCAAATATACTTCTATGTAACTATCCTATTTGAGCTAATTAATTTGACTTTGTTAAATAGGCAGAACAATGAAAAATTGTGGCCGGAGACCTTTCCTCAAACAAATTTCATCAGACGCAAAAAATTTCTCTCCTTCGATTGCTACCAGAATTTTTAGCGTGCAAGTAAGATTTCACTACCAAACCAGCAAAAATATGCTAATTTTCAATGTTTTCTATTATTATCTTCGGTAATAAAAGTCCTGTCAGGATCAGACTTAGCTAAGAACTTTCTTGACCAAGTCTGCTCTTGGACTAAAAAAAATAAATAAAATGAAATAAAATCGGTCCATCCGTTCAGGAACTACGATTATACGACAGATACACAGTGCATCAAAATCATACCCTTTTTTTAAAATACCAAAATTTTACTTTTTTTTAAGTTTAAAAGTATTTTCTCTCAATGATTTTTCTTCGGTTATGTTGTAAAGAGTTTTAGTCATGGCCGTATTTAAGGGGTGGGTTTTTAGGGTTACAAGTTCCTCTGAAATTTTCCAGTGCTATTCCGAAGAAAAAATGCTTTCCATTTTTCCTTTTTTCTTTCTGAAAATGTTCTTATTGCTATTTCATTTTTTATTATTGCATTTGCAAAATTTCATTTCAAAAATTAAGTTTTTAAAAATTGATTGAGTGTATTCATATGAGAGTCACATTTGATTGAATTGTAGCTTGAGTCACATTTGATTGAATTGTAGCTTGAGTCACATTTGATTGCAGTTGAGTCACATTTGATTAAATTATACATTCACAGTGCTCTATCTGCAGTATTTATTTTTTATTGTAGATATTTTGAACATCCATATTTTACAGCGTTTTCACTTGGATTTTAAATCCCTGACTCCAGTAAAATCATCCGAATTCTTTGAATTTGAAAACACTAAATCCTTATTTAACGCATTTTAAATGCGTCAAAAAATATTAGTGAAGAGGAACTTATAATTGTAGGGGCATGCATGAGTACCCACATCTATTCTTTTGAGTTATTAAAAAGACGCCAAATTTTTAACAGGGGTTCGACGTGTGGTAACAACATGTAGTGAACCCATCTGATTTTTTTCCTTCATTTTAATTATACGTCATTGTCTCCATTTGCTCGTACTAAGGCCCCTTACATATAAGAGCCAACGCATCAGCTTAAGATCAGCCATTTTGCATCGGAGCGCGTGTTTGAGTGGTTATCTTTTCTGGCGAGTTATCGTGGTTGGTATTTATTCACTGCCAGCGTAGCCATATGTAGCAAAACATAAAATCCCCCCCCCCCCCATTAAAAAAAGGGGTACTTTTCTACAAAAATCTTTACGTGTAGGAGGAAAACGGAGATCATAATCGAATCCAGAGGATCAATTTGCAGAGGAATCAGCCGGAATGGCCTCAGAAGCATTTGAGAGGTTTTTTTTTTTGCTGCACAATGTTTTTTTTTTTGGGGGGGGGAGGGGGTGCCTCACATGTTTTCCTCTTTGCTACATTTGCACAAGATTTTGAGCTTTGCACATTTCTAGTCATTGAGAATCATGTTTACGGTTATTGTTATTTTCTTTTCCCGCTCCAAATAAAAATATGGCTCTGAATCACAGGAGGGGGGGGGGGGAGGTTTTAAAAAGGGGGCGTAATGGGGGTATAGGTGGTCGTATTTGGAAACATGGTGTCATTTTACATAAGAATCAGCCAGAAGAATGTCTTTTGAATCAAGACCTGCGATTCAGCTCGTACGCAACATGCGACATTCACATGACAGTTTTTCTTTTTTTTAATTTTTTTTACATCCCGAAATATTTTTTGGACATGGGAGCCATCGAAGCGGATCTTATGCTTTCATTCTGCAACGAATGCTTTTTACAAACATCTTTTTTAAAAAAGCAGAATGAAAAGATCATTTTTCGGGGGTTTTCTAATAGTTTAGGGGGTATGTCCCCCAAATCCCCCCTTTTGCGATATGTGTCCATGATCTTGAACTTTGAACCTCCCTTGCCCACCAAAACTATGTTAGCAATTAATATAAAAATTAATATAAAGCTCCTTCCACCTGCAAAAAAAAAAATGCTCTAAAACTTGAAACAAAAAAACTTGAGAGGCCTTTAAAAAAAATTGGTACGTAGAGGGGGAAAACAGAGGTCATATTCGGATTCAGGAGGTCATTTTACATAAGAATCAGCCGACGAAATGTCAAAAGCATTTAAGGTTGTTTTTTATTTCTTTTTGAGCAATCACGATTGCTTATTGTTCTCACTTGACTGTTTTGATGTTCCTATGATTCCCCCCCCGCCCCTCCCTCTGCAGCAACACCGTCGGCCGGCCGCCTCACTATGCTGCTCCTCCAGCGAAAACTGTCTCCAGGTTGCGTCACTTACTTGTCTTCTAACACATACACCTACATACACATACACCTACACACACATACGCCTACACATACATACACCTACACACACATACATCTACACACAAACACATACACGCAACTACCCACACATACACATACCCACCCCACACAAACACACATACACACAACTACCCACACACACACACAAGTGCCTACACACACATACCCCCCACACACAAACAAACATACCCCCCCTACACACACGCCTACATACACACATACATTTGTGATTGCGAAAAACATAATTTGAATTCAAGATGTGAAAGTTCAAATTAATTTTTTTTGAGCAATCAGGATTGCTAATTGTTTTCATTTGACCGTCCTTGATGTCCGGTTCCTTTTTCAACCCCACCGCCCTCTGCTGGCGTGACTCCTCTCCGTAGCCGCTGCTCCTGGTCGGTGGCGTCCATGTCCCAGACATACGCACGCTCATACACACTCACACACATGCACACACGCGCCTTTACACACATACACACGCGCCAACGTACATGCACACATGTCTACGCACACACAACTATGCACACGTAACCGCCCAAGAATAGGGACATGAACCGCTTCTAGAAACAAGCGAATGGAGTAGTAACCAATGAGTAGGGTCCTGTCGCAACTCGTGATTGCGAAAAACGTAATTTGAATATAAAATATTATTTTTGGCAAATTTGGCGAAACCCGAAACTTTGCTATGGTAACCCTAGTAGCGCAACAATTAATGATCCAAACCAAAATGGCTAAACTGAAGCCGATGAATCAGACTATTTAAATAGTGACTTTTAATGCTTTTTTTGCCCTCATCATTTGAATAATCTAGTGTAAAAAATCAATGTAATATACAAATCAAATTTTAATGATCACATTGGTTTCACGAGAAAAGTTTGTGGTAAAACCCTCCACAAAACAGAAGTCTGGCAACGACCCTGATTTTAGTTAAATACTGGAAACACAAGATTTTGCGAAACTATTTGCTATTTATTCTAAACTTTGCTTGTTACCCTAAGAACATGCTAACAAAAGTTTTAGTAAATCTTATACATATAAAATCTGAGTATCTATCTATCTATCTATCTATCTATGTCCAAGCTTCTTCTCCCGAACGACAGTGAACTGACCATCGAACCAGGTATCGATGGATTCGTCATCTTCCCGTCTTCATGTTTGGCTATTTAACATAATCCTCCGATAATAATTAGCGGAGATATCAATTAAAAACTATTAATTATGACTCTTAGATTTCAAAATCAAATCCCTATTTTTTGAAGGCTTTCCTCCATTCAAATTATTATTCAGTGCTTCAACTCAACTTTCCGGATGAACGCTTTTATTAAAATTTACAGCGTGAAGAAAATCATTGAAAAGAAACATCTGTTGCAATTTTTTTTCTCGAATATAAAGAAATAAAATTAGGCTTTTGTTTTAAGGCTTTTCCTGTAATCAGGGTGTTTAAGTTGTTCACTTTTCGATTATTTTGCCGTAATCTGCAGCAAAATTTTGCTGTTTTTTTTTTTTTTTTTTTTTCAAGCCTGATTGTTAAATACGCGTCACATGACATAACTTTCATTTTCGAGGAGGACCGTGCACGTCGTAAAGTAAATGAGTGATTTACAAGTTATTTGAGTTCTTTGAGGGTTTGTATCTGGAAAACGGATTGATGTAATTCTTGTACGACCATGTGGATAGAATCCATCCAAATATTTATCTGAGTGGTATGTTGCATTAATAAACACCCGGGCAACGCCGGGTAGTAGACTATTTTATGTAAAAAGCGGATTGTTATTGTGCATAAATATTTCCGATATAGTCTATCAGATGTAATTCAGTTTAACGTGAGTAAAGATTATAGTTGATAATGCATATATTTTCCCCTTTTGTGCTGACTGAAAATGTATTCATAACTTGTATCACTGATAACGATTATTAACGTTGATGAGGTGTTTTGGCAAAAATATGTTTTACTGGTGTTTTGCAAACCTTGCTTTACGCGCATTTATTTATTCCTTAACACGTTAGAAACTAGTGTCAGTGTACTACAAAAGCATCAACTGGACTGCTCTTACATTTTTTAGGTAGCCCGTGCAACGCCGGGCACGCAGCTAGTTTTCTCTTAAAATGTGTTGTAAGTAACTTCATTGCCAAAAGTTCCTAGAAATAAAAAGATGTATAGCAAGAGAGTTTTTCGAAACAATGTTTATATTTTTTAGCAATTTAAAAAAGATTTTGAAACTGTAAAATATTAAAATTACTTCAGAAAGTAAGCATTTGCAAACTTTAAAAGTAGTTTAAATAGTTCAAAAAAGTGATTAGGGTTTCGTTTTTTGCCAAAATATCGTTGAAAACCAAAAAATCTAAAGTTACTGAAGAAGAAGATAATATGGACATTAAATGTGTCATTAGTACTTGGTCATAAATATTCAACAATGAAATTTTATCCTTACCAGTCAGAATCATTTTAATTAAAAGAATGCTGGTGTATTAATTAGCATATTTTATGCATAAAAATGAGGGAATAAATTTATATAAATTTCATCATTTCTTTGACTTACTCGTGATGCTAATCTAAGCACCATGTCAGGTAAATTAGCTTATGGTAATTATTATAATGAAGAATAAAGCTTTGTTCAAATGCGCATTGTCGAAAAAGTAGCTTTGCTGAATGCTTTAAGCAAAATGCATTTTTGGAAAAGACGCAAAATGACTCTCTGTCAAGTTTTCGGAATTTTCAGAAAAGTTCCAGAGAAATAATCCTTTCAATCTTTCTCCACATTTATTTGTTTCATACCTCTTATAATCACTGATTAAAATCAATTGCCTTATTTTTGAATAAGCTCAGAATTGTATTTTAAGTTTTGAATATTTGTTTTCTTAGGAAGTACTTAAAAACGAGAATTTGGTTGTAACAAAAATAAAGCAATGAAATAGCAAGTAACCGCAAAAAGAAAAATAAATAGAGATCGGACCCAAATAAAACCGCTATGCCTCATAATTTTAAAGTTGAACTCAAACTACCAGTAGTTTCATGTTTTCTTGTATTACATCAGGTATTAGAGAATAAGTATAAGGTGTACGAATTTGTTTTCCTTGGCAGAAAACTACTCTGCCTATTTAGAAAATTAGATCTGCTTGATTGTTCATAAACAACTTCCGAAAAAGACTATTAGTTAAAATTAATAGTATGGAAAAAAAGTTCAAATCAAGATACTAGATTATTTACTGAAGTTAAAGTTACCAATAGTTTTATGTTTTGCCTTGGAGCAGGGATATTCAATTTTTTATACTTTGGGGAGACCTTTTAGTTTAGCTTTTTTTTTCTTTATGAAAGAGCAAAAAAAAAAAAAAAAAGGGATATCAAAGTTTTGTCCTTCTCAAATATACAAAATTATTGTTATATCTTATTATATACGTTAAGATCTTTCTATGGTTTTCTACAATATATTCAATAAACTGTAAATAAAGAAACAAAACTAAAGAGGATTTTCGCCATTTCTTCTTTTTCATGTTTTCCGTAAATCAACTTTTGGAGAGGGAGAGAATTTAAGAGACCATGTTGACAACACACACAAACTAATTTATTTTTCTACTCACTGACACAATATACATGATGGGCAGCCAAATTGCACTTTTTCCCGAATAGCGGTCAAAAGATATGCCATAAAGTTATCCCGCTCTTCGGTCAGGAGGTTTTTTCCAGTCATGCCTTCACGACTGTCTATAGCCGTATGAACTCAGGCGCGCTCATGCATCTGCGCGGTAGGCAATCGCGGAAAGCCCCTTTACGCAATTATGGAGATCCCAGTTATTAATCTTGGAATCCCTGTCAAATGTTACGCAATGTAACCACGTGGAGCACATAATTTCTTACAGAAACAGATAAATAATTTCTATTTTTATTTTTGCAAGCAAATTTTCTTTACGAACCGCCTTTAGTAAACGTTAAAATTTTACTAATATTTTGACGCTTTGATCATGAAAATAGTGGTTACTTGTGGAACCCCTGCCAAGGTTCAGAAAACTTATGGGTTCCGCGAAAACTAGGTTGAAGACTTTTGCTTTAGAGTAGGGATTCCCAATCCTTTCCGATTCGTGGCATCCTTTGAAGAAGTGAAATTTTTTTCACGGCACCCAACTCTATCTCTATTATGTGTACATAATGAAACCATGGACACTTCACAGCACCCCTCGTCTCTCCCTGCGCCCCTCCCCCTAGAGTGCCTATCACTTTGAGAACCTCTGCTTTAGAGAATACTGGGACAATAAAATTGTTTCCTTTCTGATGGGATTTTTCACAATACTGCCCAAAGGCTCCGTAGAATGCCCATCTAAATAACCGATGCCATTTTATTAGAGCTTAAAAAGCAAAGGCTATCACGAAATGAGCTCCGTTTCTTTCCCGCTATCAATAAATGATGACGGAAAGAATAATGAAATTTCGGAAAAAAAGCAATTACCAACACATAAGCGATATAGGAAATAACAAAACCCTTCCATTTACTTCTGTAATTTTTATCGACAGCTTAAGTGATTTTCCCTTAGGTTAGGCCACTTACATATCAAACCTTTACTTTTACAAATCCCTAGAGTGGAGATGTCAAACTCAATTCCACTTCACTTCGAAAGTGACGCAAAGACTTGCCGACAGGTGGAGCCTGCACTCTATCCAATTATTAGTCCAAAGAATCCAGAGAGTGATTAATATAATTTTTTCTCACATTTTTCTTTACTTGTATGTCTTGTGTATCGTGTATTAATTCTTCGCATTGAATCAGATCCGTCATTTGGGCAAACGGGGGGAGGGGGGTAGGGGTCAATTGACTCCTTTTGGATTTTAAAAACATTACGCAATTATGCATTTTGTCTTGTATTTTGGATTTTTTCTCCCATGAAATGCATTGAATCCTTTGCCCCCCCCACCCCCTAAGAAAACTTTCAAATGACAGGCCTGCATTGTGTTCATGTTTTTTTTTTCTTTTTTGTTTTTTTTCCCTCTGTTTTCTTTTTCTTTTTTCTTTCTTTTTTTTGGGGGGTGGAGATTAGCAACTTGTTTTAAATAAACTGGTCACATTCTATTTTCTACTCTTAGGAATTGTCCTACTCAAAAGAAGCAGAAATTTAATTAAGTTACATTTTCCACTTTGCGGGGTTATTTTTTTCCGTTTTAATAAGATTTATCAGATTTCATTTGCTGCATTCAAGGAAATGCACTGTTTATTTTGAAAATTAACTTTATTCAAATGTTCAGAATAAAACTGACGCAAGAAAAGGAAGTGAACTACGTAAGTAATTGCATAACTTGTTAAAATGAAGATGTAAGTAAAATATCTTTTAGTGTAAGCAATTGGAATTGATTTTGCAAGTTTAAGATATTTTTAACGTGTTATTTTGATTACCTTTCAATAATTTTTAAAAAATGTTTTAAATTTTTGTTATGAATACTCTAGCCGCTTCAAATCTTAAAACTACATAAGTATTTAATATATTGTTTTGATTAATTAATCAACACATAATTTATGACTGAGTGTGAGTATTGCACGTAATTCCACATAACTATAAAAAATAATTTAGTAGCTCATAAATAGTAATATACTCTGGGACATAGTAACTCAGATAATCAACTGAGTTTGATTAAGTAAACATAATTTATAATATTGGGTGGTATTTTATGAATTGAATTATTTATATTCTTCATTCTTCAAGAACTTGCAGTTCCATTTTGGGTGTCACCTACTAGACGGGTGACATCCGGGGTGGACCAACCTCCCCGCCCCCTGTAACGACGCCATTGATTAAGATAGTTTATCGTATAGAAATTAAAATCAATGTTTATTTTATAATTATGTATTTAGTTTAGTTTAGTTTTGTACTGTATAAATTTTATTTACAGTCGGATCCCGACTTACGCCAGGGATGCGTTCCAAGACCCCTCGCGTAAGTCGGAATTTCGCGTTGTGGAACAACGTATGTTTAGAAATTTTTTATAAGCATACCCAATTATTTCAGACATGTGTTAACACCCCTCAAATTGTTTCAAACTATTTCTTAGCTATATATTACGTATGTTTTATAAAGAACTAACTTCTTACTGTATTTTAGAAAAAACGTTACTATTTAACATGATTACTCTGTTATGAAACGCAAAATCAATGATCAATAAGATACATGTACTTTAAGAGTAGGGTACTTACATAAAGAACATTACTGCATTATAGTAGAACTGAACAGTAGATATCGTAATTTTAATTATAATTTTAAAATTTATGAAGTTCATGCAATGTGGGAGCACCACTATTTCTGGCCTGGCTTCCATTTTCATGATGTTTGTATTTTGCTCAAACACTACTCTGCGAGCTTCATTATTAAAACTAAGTTTTGAACTTTTGCGGATTTCCTTTTCTTGAACTTTAATTGTACGTATCGAAGATTAACTCATACCTAATTGTCGTGCTACCTTCGAGGCACTTAATAATTGCTGAGCATCGAAAATCTTTACCTCTTCTTGCTTTGTCAGAAACTTTCTGTTTTTCTTTCCACTTTTGCTAACTTGAGATGAAAGTCCTTGTTTGGGAACCATTCTATTTTATCAACGTTCATAAGAAGGAAAAAAACCGTTTAGAATTGGAGCGGTAATTTGTATAAACTAAAGCAAAGCGTTGTTTAGACTAATACAATGTGGAAACTTCCGCTGTCAGTGACGCTAAAGGGATGAAATTCTATTCACGAAACCAATATTTAGTGTCAATGAAGCCCATTTTAATGCTCCGCTGCTCCTTTCCAAAAAATTTCATGTTGCCAGTGAGCAATTTGCGTCAGCAATAAAAAATTCATTACTCATGAAAAACTCGCGTTATAGCCATTTCGCGCAAGTCGGATCGCGTTGTAGCGGGATCCGACTGTATAGGTTTGAGCAGGAAAATGTGATTTTTTTTTTTTTTTCGCTTCTTGAGCGTTTTTTTTATCTTCTTTTTTCTTTTTTTTGGGAGGGGGGAGGGGGTTTAGCGTAAATATAAAATAGATACGTCGGATAGAGTATGTGGTACATGATGGGAGGGGGAGGGCTTGGCTTGCGTGCAAATAGAATGAAAGAGCGTCGGGCACAAGAGACTGAAAACGACCAAGATGAGCGCAAGAGAGAACAAATTCTCGGAGAGTTCCAAAGACCGTGAATAAATACTTTTTCAAACGCACTATTATGTACAAAGAAAATTGTCTCACATAAAAAGTCTCCGACGAATTCCGAACATCCTTTTTTGAAGTTGGATAAAAATGTGCTCGTATAATAAAAACGTCCCGGTCTTAACTTGTCTTTTCAACCCCGGATCCTATTTATTTGCTAAGAATGTGAAATAGGGGTGCGCTGGCGCTTGTCGACTTTGTTAATACTTTGATGAAAACAGAAAAATATTTCCTGAGTCATATACGCTGTGTTTGTTTCTAATTTTAAATTTTATAGAGTTTATTTTCTTTTCAATTTTACATGTACATGAAATAGAAATTTGGTGAATTATTTCAAGTATAACAGAGCTCTTAATGTTGTTTGATTTAAATGACTTGGGTTATCATTTTGGTGGATTATTTTAGTGAAATGGATTTATTTGTTTCTTTGGTGGGATACTTTACATTTAGCGAAACTTTAAATATTTTTATTGACTTTTTTTTACTTAAAATAAACTTTAATAGACCAAAAAAATAGAATATTTTCACCAAGTGAATAGTTTTAAACCTCTGCAACTTTGACCACACATGGCGACAACAATCGTAAAATGCCGCCAACTAGAAAATCATTAGCTTCCTATTACAATAACTCCGTTAGTGCTCCTATTTGTATTCCCTTACATCATTTGTGTCTTTTTTGCATTATTTTGTCTTTAATATACTTCTTTTCCAAACACGTGACAAATACGACAATTGACATTATACGTTATGGAGATTGAATCGTTGAAGATGTCCAATAGCTACTTTCCTAGTCTAGAAGCCTTTATCCCTACAATCAATTGAAACAATAATTACAGTCAAGACATTTCCCTAATGGAACGAGTCATACATTATAAAGCTTACATCTGGTTAATGCATTAACTAGAGGTAATTGACGGGATGCAATCAGCACAATATTGTACTAATTAATGCAAAATTGAAAATGAGACGTATAATTGAACGCCTGAAAACCTCTAATATAAATACCTCTTACCTTACTCAAGTTACATTCGTTGTAAGTGTGAGAAACAGGTACTGAAAATTTACGTGTGTTTCAAATGCCTTGTGAAGTAACAAAGTAGCAAATGCAGTGATATTTCATTACGGCGAATACCAAATCAACGAACTATCCGTTGCCACGAAGTACATATCCAGTTCCGTTTGAATTTGTATTGCACTGCTTGAACTCCGTTACAATGAAATATCTGTTACAAAGATTAATTTTGCGGTCTATTGAATTTCGTTGAATGGTGCATATAACCGTATTTAATTTAGTGCGGATCGTAGTTTGAGTAAACAGGGCTGTAAAGCATTAAAAAAAAACACTTAAGCATACCCATGGCTAGCTATCCTCATATACATAATAGCCAAATATCGAGTAACGCTTTTGACGTCAACAGCAATGAAACTCGCGCCACGGCATGATAATGAGATAATATGTTTTAGCAATGTTTAACGTGAAGGGAAAGGCTTAATTGTGAAAAGGCTGAACTGGATCTGGTAACTTCACTGTTTTACTGCTAAAACTGTCATTTTAGGAGAATGAGAAACCAAAAAGGAGTCAACAAAAAAAAAAATTTGAAAAAAAAAAAAAATAGAACCGACTTCAAATTTGCTCTAAAAAGTGAAAAATAATTTTATTCTTTAAACACCATCGATAATGCTTTTAAACATAATTTTTGAAGTTGGCGCAAAAACAAAACGTAAAATCCAGTGTAACCATGCTTAGTCATATTTTTTTCAGAAAAGCATCCAAAGTTACGAACGAAACATTTATATCGTTATTCAAATATGTTGTCATCAATGCATAATTTATGTGAGAGTGATGAAACTGGGCCTGGTTAAATTTATAGTTGTAGTTGAGTTATGGCTGTGAATGATTTTATCTACCGTTTTTGCGCCAACTTCAAAAATTATGTTTAAAAGCATTATCGATGGTGTTTAAAGAATAAAATTATTTTTCACTTTTTAGAGCAAATTTGAAGTCGGTTCTATTTTTTTTTTTTCAAAATTTTTTTATTTCATTCTTTTTAGTGTAAATGTAAGTATTTCAGAAATAGTAAGAGGTTACCATCACGAAACTTCACACTATTTTTTTCATAAAAATGCTCAATAATAAAAAAAAAACTATAAACACGCGTTAAACTTTAAGCGATTGCCACTAAAAACTTATCTTTGTTCCTCTTTAGAATTAATGTGTAGTTAATTTAATTATAACCATTTAAGTATTACGTTTTTCCTAACTAATTTACATTTCACAGCATTTAAGTTGCTCATGATGCAATTCTGTATTTTCTTACTTAGCCCCCATCATTTGTTGTTGGCATAGATGATAACGAAAAAAGTACTACTGTGTAGTTGAGGCAAACCTAATGATAGCATTGTGAAGGTTAAGCAGATCCTAATCACTGCATCACCTCGCTTCCAGGTTAGGTTTACCCCCACTATGGAGCAATAGCACTGAAGAAGGGAAGATTTCGATAATTCACATATTGTTACTATAAATCAGCAAGGTTACCAAAATAAAATTATTTATGCCAAAAATGAGACGACAGCGCCAGGTTCCCGATTATTATCGAAATATCCCCCTGAAGAAACTTGATGGTTGCTTCAGAGAAGCCTTCATTCAAAATTATCATTACAATTACTATTAATGTTACTGTCGATGGCACCAAACTTTCATAACGATGGGTTTTAAATATTTAATCATTTAATAGGGAAATTGCATGAAATTTATGGTTTTTTGCCCATAACTTTTTTTCTAAAGGACAAATATGGTCAAACAAAGTAATGGGACCTAAGTTGAGCCATCCCCTATCCATTCAAAAAAAAATCATCAAAATCGGTTCACTAGGCGAGACGCTGTGAGTGTACAAAAAAAAAACATACATACGGTATGAACTGATAACCGCCTCCTTTTTGAAGTCGGTTAATGAACGCTACAGTTTAGAGTTAATCCACTGGAGTAAGAGTTAAAATTTCAACTGTCAAAATATCACCTAACAGGCAATGGCTTAGTTCAAATGTAGAAGCAATATTCACCCGTCATATCTTGAAGAGTGATTTTCTAGTTTACCCTAAGTAAAATTAAAATGTTTCAGTCAATAAATTATTTTTTTTATTTAAACTTTAACTTAAATATTTCCTGACTGACTATTTCGGTGACTTGATTTATTTTTGTTCCAGTTTGAGTTTTTTTATCAATGTTTATCAACTTTCTTTAGCATGTTAACTTATCGAAAAGAAAGATCATTTTTATTGTAGCTAGTAAATCAGCATTAAACAGGAAATTACCCTATTCTCTGGTTTGAAAAAGTACCGTAAACAGTTTATAGAGACATTTTACAACAACAATAGTTTGATTTATTTGCGCAAGGTAAAAGGTTTAAAATTTTATGTGATGCAAAAATAGCGAAAAGTTAGTGCCTATTAAACAGATATTTATGTAAAACGTAACTTGTAAAGTATCACAAAGAAAATAAAGATAACTTAATTTGAAATATTTTATTTCAGAAGTGTTTATGCCCGCAACGGTTTAGTCTCCGGAAGAAATTTAAAAGACAGTTGATTTGCCTTTGTACAGCAAGAAGGGGCCATTCCAGAAATGTTTCAGGAGCGGGAATTTTTAACACTTTCCAATTAATGTATGGGTCATTCTTCAAAAGGTGTACTTTTTCTGCCACACGCCATCTACAGTAGAAATTTTGAGGAACACTTCATTTAACATTGTTTTTTATATTTTTGATGAAATATATCTATTTAGACCTGCCAACAATTTCTTAATGATAATTTTTATTTTAGTATATTTTTGGTTATCAACATGTGAATTCTCACCTCCGTGGCATGTCAAAAACTTCGTGTGACTGCTTATGTTGCTTACAAACTTCTTTAATTAAAAGTATACACTTATTTATTTATTATTCCTTTCACAAGTGTCTCAAATACTAATTGCTTGAGTACCTATATTTAATTTTTTAATACTGTGTTTTAGTTCGTTTTAGTAGCATGAGGAGTCATGTCACACCATAAATTCTCACCTCCGTTATCTGAACACAAAATGCCATTCCCCATTAACACATGGCAGTAATAACATCAAATTTTATTTTCCATGTTCAGAGTTCCATGCAGATAATAAACAAGGGAAAATTTTATTTCCCTTGTTTATTATCTGCTATAAAGAAGTTGTGAGATTTTTGTCAAAAAACAAAAAGGTAGATTTTGTTTTAAAAACTAAGTGTAGTTATTCTGACTTCTCACATCCGTGAACTTGAATTTCAGGTATGTAATTTAATGTAAAAAAAGAAGTGAACATGTTTTCATATGCTTAACATGTGCAGATTGTAGCAATGAAAAGTTTCATTGCTACAATCCCTGAAAAATGTATGAATATCCCTGAAAAATGTATCCTATAAGCCTATATTAATGGAAAATTCCTCACCTCCGTGACAGACCTTATCAGTGTCATTATTTCTGAGGTGAAAATAAATGATGGAGGAGAAATGTATCAATCTTAGGCATTCTACCAAAATTATAAATTGCCAGTATGTTCTCAAATTTACTAAATATTATCTTTTAACATACATTTAAACAAAAAGGGTAACTACTAATTAAGCCGTACTTTAATTAAGAGAGCTTAGTATTAGATTCCCATTAATCATTAAAATAGCTCTATGTTTGCTCAATTAACAAAATTACTACTTCGATAATAAACTGGCCTCGATTTTTAAATATTAAAAGTTTTTTCTTTCTTTTCTTTTCTTTTCTGTGAACAAGGCATTTTTTTATTTTTTTTTATTTATGAATAAAATAATTGGAACTTAGCTGGGTTATTATTTATGGTTACTTCTAGTAGGTCCACTTTCATGTACGAATGAAAAAAATAAAAAAGAAAACAAAAGGTTTCAAAATCTATTATATATGCGAAAGTTTGTCTGTATGGATGTATGGATGGATGCTTGGTACTCTTTCACGCAAAAACTACTGAATGGATTTTGATGAAACTTTACAATAATATAGCTTATACATCAGAATAACACATAGGGTAGTTTTCGTCCCATTATGGGGGGCAAAACCCCCTTAGGGGGGCAATAAAACACAATTTTCGTATAAATTCTCTAATATGGGGATGAAAAAATACTTGCACATATTAACATTATATGTCCATCGAAAGCTCTGATTTTTCTGCTGAAGATGGCACCTGTTCGAAATTTCTAAGTAGAATAAAAAACGAGTTTTGAGCTTTTTAGTTCCATGTTCGAAGGCTTTCCTTAACTCAATACACTATTTAGTGTATCATCTCTACTCCCTGTCGATAGCGACTATTGTATTGTTGACTATCTTCGCTTTTCGTGACTGTTCAAGGCTTTTCTCAAGTCAAATCTTGAAGTAAGATTTTTGCACAAGATTGGCAAATAATACATGGATTTGGCTGATTTTTTTTCCATTTTAATGCAACTTTGAGGCAATTAATGTCTTTTTTTATTTATTTGTATTGACTGGGTATTTAATCGATCAGCTGGAATCCAGCCAAACTTTTTTTGTGAAATCATTTCAATAGCTAAGGCATTTGGCATTTTTTTCAACTGTCGCTGTTTTTGAAGCTAAGGACTACGCAGTACTGTGTTTCTCGGTTTTCACTATGTAACCAAATATCGCCATTTCTTTAATATTTCTTTTTTTAAATTTGTTAACACGTAAAATGATTCGTCAACTAATTCGCAAATTCATAAACAGCGCAAAAACTTCCATTACTTTGTCTTTGCACACAATTTCAAACAATTGCCAAATTTTTACTGTTTATTGGAAACATTTCGGGTAGCATCATTGTTGACCCTATTTTGGGACGAGTTCTACGGTAAGAAGTTATACATTATACAATAATTTAGATTGCCGGCGTAGCGCTGGATATTATGCATTTGATGCAGATCGGGATTATAAGGGAACTGTTTCACTTTATTTAAGAATAGTTGACCTCACTCGAATTGGATTTTTTGGGAATTACCCAAACTGACATCTTTAAAATTCCAGAACGTTTTCGTGATTTATTTATTTTTTTTTTTTTTTTTTGTGATTTTTGGGTGTCTTCTTAGTTTTGCCGACATTTCATTTACTCCCCATCCCCCTAATTTTCAGTTTTAATCATACCTTTTAATACATTTAAGGGGGCAGACAATTTGAAATGTCGGCGAAACTAAAGACAAACAATTTTTTGGTAACTATTTGACCTCTGCCTGTAATGACCATTAACTTAAATCAATTGAAAAAAACTACATCAACGTGAGCGAAGCCGCGGGCAAAAGCTAGTCGAAAAATATTTGCGTTCAAAAGTTAAATTTTATGGAGAACGACCCATATAATACACACGAATTATCTGAGGGAATCTACGATTGCATTTTTAGGACTCTATTCCCGAAAAATATCCGAAAGGAATATCCGAAATCCATCCTAAAATTCCCAAACATCGTCTGAAATTGCATTTTTGGAACTTCAGTTTTCAAAAAATTAGTGGAAGAAAATTTCGGATTATGTTCCTGAACTTAAAATTACCAAAGATAGCCTATACTTGTCATTACAGTTTTGAAAAATGTGCGGTAGAAGACCCTCAAACCTCTCCTTGCTCTCACAACCCAAAATATCGTCTAAAACAGTGTTTTTATGCTTATTTTTCAAACGGGGAAAGAGTTTCGAACTCCATTTTTTGCCCTAAAGTAATCAACGATAGCTTACAATTGTATTTTTCGTACTGAATTTCCGAAACATTTCCGGGGGAATGCCCCCTTTCATAGCACTCGAATGTGCAATTTAAAAGGGGGATTAAGAACGTGTTCATGATTTAAGGCTTTAATTTAACGAAAAAAGCTTTTACTTTTTCCTGTTCACAAAGTAATAAAATGATGTTAACTTTATGAAAGTTTTCAGTTTTGATATACACACTTAAACATTTGAAGGAGATTAATAGTTTGTAAACAGGAGGAAATTTATCACCTAAAGTAGAATGCTATGATTTTAAAAACGAATTCAAAGATTAAGATCATTGAAATTTTAGGTAAATGTTTTGTCTTTTTTAAAAACCAAATTGTCTGTTCCTACGTCCAGTGGATGCCTCAAGCCTTTTTCTACCCTCCCCCACTCCCCCATAGGCTTCCATGCTCTTCCCATAACATCTTTGATGATTGGCTAAAAATGCGTTTTTGGAACTTCAATGACGAAAAATTGCCGTTGGACAATCCCTTATGGGATGGGTAATAATCAACCCCCATCACTCTTGCCTTGTATCCGCACTTGACAGGAAGGCAATATTTGTCATACACAATTTTTGTCATGTACATATTGTATTTTTAAGATCTATATAATTTCGGCACAATTAAATATTTGTCACCTTTGACAACCAGTAGACTATTCTATACTTGTAAGCAGCTTTGTTTTTTGTGAAAAAAATGTCAAAACAAGCAATAAAACCTCACGAAACAAAAATTGATGATAATGCGGCAAATTTGGAAAAATTGGAATTTTTCACATGTGAAATTATTTTTGACAAAGTTTCAAGTTGTTCTATTTTTTGGAATATAATGGAATACTATTTTAGTTTTCCCCCCAATTAAACACAAATTCATAATCTGAAATTCTTCGAAGGTTGGAAGCGGCTTCCGAGAAATATAATTGAATGATGCGAAGAGGTACAGAATTTAATGTTTCACGGGAGGATTCATGGCATCTTCACTATCCGAAGACCCAGTTCGGAATATCACGATTGTGATTAAACTAGCCTTAAATTGTATTTTAATCGATTGATTTCCTCTGGAAGGAAGAGAATCTGATAATGGATGGTAGAGATCCTCGAATCTAGCCTCACGTAATGTGTCATTGTGCTTCTCATGAGTAATTGTGCTACGTGATGTTCAACTAAAGCGTTAAATTCTCGAAATGTTGTTGATTTAATTGGCTGCAAACATATTCTGCTGACGTAAATGTTTGTTTGAGAGCTCAACTGCAAATCAGATAACAATGTAAGCATTTGGCAATTATAAATAATGAGAAATTCAAAAAAATTACCATTTACTGAATTCCTTTAATTTTGAAGCAAGGACAGTTCATCTGCAAGCTTTAAATTAAAGAAAGCTAAAGTATTTGCAATATACAAAATGCTGGGAGTCTACGCAATGCCTCGGACAGATAGGCATGACTATCCATATTTTTAACTATGTAACTAATCAATGCATAAATTATTTTCAAATATACTGAACCTTCAGTTCAGTTGCCTTCATGATAATTATTTATTTTGTGTATATTATTTTCTTAGTAAATATTTCAGTTCATTCTAACTCTTACTTTTGAATACATGCGGTTTGTGACATAATTTTTATTCCTAATGCGGTTTCTCTTTTTTTAATTTTATTATTGATTAGTGGAAATTCTTTTATTAGGAGGAGGGGGGCATGAGGGACCCTGAAGTGTGAGCTGCATATTTTATGTGTATCACTGAATTTCTGCAAGTTCAGCTTATTGCACGGTAATTTGCCATCTTAATAATAATATCCATATTAAGACCATCTCAGTTACAGAAAGCAAATTTTATTTCTAGGTAAAAATAATAAAATCATGGTAATGCTTTGTATCCGCAGGCAATGGTGGCCAGATCGGTAAAGTGTTTAACTCGTGGAGGGTAGCGGGTTCGATGCCAGCTGGTAGAAAACTCTCCGTGCCCGCTAGCGTTGATATGTTCACTTTAAATCCGTCGTGGGCACAAAGTTCTCCAATTTCGGATTCCAAATCAAAGCATCGATAGGTGCTGGATTAGGAATTTATGTGCCTCGTGTTTTGGTTAGAAAACAAAACTGTCTTCAGAACGCCACTCAACCCGATTAACCACGAATAGTAGTGGATAACCAGGAGCCCGGATTGCAGTGTATGTCTTTACCTTAGAGCAGGAATTAATAAATGGAGGGAGCGAGTCCAATCATTGGTTTAGCAAAAGCTGAGGTGAAGACTCAAGTCATGTGAATCAACAACGACGAATGACCGGCCTTTTTCGCGTGAAACTAGCGAAAAAACGAGCTGATGTGTGCATCACATGACTTCCTTTTACTCCAATTTATTGTCATTTTCCCATTATTGGCGATTTTAATGTGATTTAATCGTTTACTCTCTAAATATCACCAACAATGGCCAAATCAAAACCAGATTTTAAAAAAAATCGCCAAATTTGTCACCAAGTTGGCGACAAAACTTGACGACCAAAAGACTGGCGATAAATTGCCAAGTGTCCGCCAAATTATAACACCACTCGAGTTTACATCGAAATTAACAATGATTTTCCTCCAAAAAGGGGCAAAAAAACCCCTTAGGAACATCCGAATGCAACCAAAAGGGGAGGTGCACAACTAGATCCCACTAGGAGTCCACGTACCAAATTCAAATATTCTAGAACATATCGTTTTTGCGTTATACGAGATACATACACACATACGCACATACATACGTACATACAGACGTCACGAGAAAACTCGTTGTAATTAATTTGGGGACTGTTAAAATGGATATTTCGGGTGTCTGTTCGTTCCTAGGCATATATCCACGTGTGGTCGAGTCGGAAAAAAACCCAACATTCATTCGGGGGTGAACAAAATAGAAATTAAGGCAGATTTTTGACTGAAAATTTTTTCGCGAATACAATACTTCCTTTTTTGTAAAAGGAAGTAAAAAACAGATTTCTTCGAATGCTTTGCTTTAAAATCTATCACGTGACTTGAGATCTTTGTTTCACGAATGAAAGTCATCATTCTCCCCATTCTAACTCTTCTCAATGTTCTTTACGCGACTATTTTTACAATAAGAGGAAATTTTGTCACTGTTTTTCCAAGACATTAAAATACATTTCGGACACAATTGAATCGGTAGTTTGAAAGAGGGAACACAATATTTTGGCGCTTGTTCCCTTCTTCAAACTACAGATTCAACTTCCAGTGTAGCAGCAATTTAAAAATTGTGTTAAAGTTTTATTTAATGGGACAATATTTTGCGTGCAATTTAGCAAGCAAATATGGAGAGAAGAAAGAAAATCGCTTGTCACTTAATGATGTTGTTTCGTTGTAGATATAAATGAAGAGTGTTAATGAAACAAATACTGTCTAACCACGGATTGTATGGAAAGGCAAACATCCGGTTTACACGCGGAAATGAAAGAATCTATTAGTTTTCAGGGATGTCAGCTTTTGCAGATGTATATTAGCCTCTAAATTAAGTAGAGTTTCATTCAAATAAGCGGAATACGCACATAAAATTTTCATTTTCCCCCTCATTCAGATGGAGTCGCATTAACTGGATATTTGCCAATTCCATACAATCCGTGGTCAAACAGTATATTTCTTTTTATCTGATAAAAGTACGAGAACTCATGAGAAGTGGCATTACATTTGAAGAGCATCCTCTACAACATTTGATTATTAACCCTAATGGTCATTTAAATCGAATGCAGTTAACGATCCTATTCTTGAACTTGACTTAATTTTCCAAATATAATTGGCAGATAGGAAATCCATTAAAGTAATTGAAGAGGTTTGTGCTCCGTGCATATCATTTTATCAAGCAGTTTCAGACTAATAATCACTCTGCAGTAGTTTTGGTTCGTGTGTAAAATCGGATTGATTTTCTCTTGCGAAAATGAGTGCTTCCATAGATATTTTGAACTTGTAACTTAAAACTTTTTGGCATGTTTTCCTCAGAATGTTAGAAGATAGATGTATTGCATCATCAACAAGTTTCTTCTACTATTTAATAGAAATGAAGTGATAAGAATTATATCGATTTTCCCCTGTGAAAAGTGAGAGCTACACCCATCGGCAGGGAGAGGCAACTGCCTCTCACATAATCTCATCTCAAACATTATAATTCGAATTCCATATAACATGGAAGTTCCAAACACATCCTCTCAGAAGCAGAAAAATTACTCTTCATTTTGGTGCTGAGTTTTTGAATTTTAAAATGTTTTCACTGCAAAAATCGCGAAAAATCTTCCAAAGGTTTTTAATTAATATCTTCGTTAATTAATGTCATCCAAAGACGAAACCTAGCTAAGAACACTCTCAATCAACTCTCCTTTTGAACAGTTATTTTTTTTTTTTCAAAATCAGTTTAAGCAATTTAAATGCAAAGAGTGCCACAGACAGATACACAGACACGTCGAACTTATATGCCTCTTCCTTTGTGTGTTGGGGATGAAAAAATATTGTACAATGCTTTTTTAGGGGGAGAGCAGGACTATAATTTCAAGCAATTTCCGAAGGCCGTACTAGGGGGAAGGGGGCAACTAAACAACCACTATTTTGCTCACATGCTATGGCGTGTCATGGGCACATTTGCTTGAAAGGATCTTAAATATCTTAATTAATGGCAAAAATACATCTCTATGATTTCAAAAAAAAAAAAAAAAAAAACTATGGAATGAGTACATACCAAAAAAAAGCGGGATCTAATGCGGAAAAAATAGTAATGTTAACCCCTTCAAAAAGAAACTCTTCAAAAACTTAAATGCAAAGAAAATTCACTATTGGTGGATGAGAAGCATTAATATAATAAATCATACTTGAAGTAAAAAATTGTGCTTAAAAAATGAGCTGGGGTGCTCTTGAAAGATGTTTTTTGAGAATTCACTGATGATGTTAATATTAATTACAAACTTTATGTCAACAACTAGTTGTACCCGCACGGCTTTGCCCATAGTAGAAAAATTAAAAGGTTTTCTGTTCGCTTGTATATTTGCAAATTATGTATGATGAAATTCTCGCCAATTGGCTTGTGCCCATGTTACGGTTCCACGTTATGATAATTTCGCAATTTACTCGTCCATCATTTTTTTTCCTAAAAATGGAATAGAAAAAGAACCATACCGAATTTTTGGAAAATCGCTTCGAGGTGCACACCCCATGCTACAAACTAATTCTGTGCCAAATTTCATGAAAATCGGCGGAACGGTCTAGGCGCTGTGCGCGTCACAAAGATCCTGACAGACAGAGATCCGGACAGAGAGAGATCCTGACAGACAGAGAGAGATCCGAACAGAGAGACTTTTAGCTTTATTATTACAGGGGTGCCCATCCCCCCCCCCCCCAAGCTCAATGGCGCAAATTCCCCCCCCCCAAAAAAAAAAAATTCTCGCTTTCGAATCGGGTTAAATATAACAGTTTTAAGAGTGTTTAATTTCCAGTCAAATTCATGGGGGGGGGGGGGGGGGGCGGTAGTGCTAACAAATAGCATTTGATCTGAAATATTGTTGGATTGTTGACCTGCCTTGCCTTTCCAAATTTTACAACGTGCACCTTGAGTAAACAAGTTTTGGGTACCCCCTTTTCAATATTGAAACTTTAAAAGCGCAATTGTAGATAGTTTAACGTTGTGTGAAAGAGGGCTTTTCCTTTGTTTTCAAAATTGTAGTTCTAAAACGCAGTTTTAGACTATCTGTGGTAATGTTAGGGAAAGAAAAAATCCTAGGGCTTGCCCCAGGAAAAGTTTCAAAAACTAAAGTCTTAAAAACGCTATCTATGGTTCGGAGGAAAGCAGTTTTCTGAAATTGAAGCTCTAAAATCGCAATTGTAGCCGACCTTTGTGACGTTAAGAAAACGAGTTTTCGGAAGCTTTCCCGGCGTTTTCTCAAAATTGAAACCCTGAAAATCAAATTTAACACGATTTTTTAATAATGTTGACGGGAGTAGGGGGGGAGAGGGGCGCTCCACTTAAATTTTCGAACTTGTAACTTTAAAAACGCAGTTTTGATAGATCTGGATAATGTTAGTGGAAGTTGAATTTCGGTGCCATTCCCCCGGCAACTGTTTGAAATTGATACTCCAAAAACGCAATTCTAGGCTTCTCTTTGATCATGTTAAGGAAAGAGGGGGGAATCAGGGGCTCTCTCCTATAAATTTTTCAAAATTGCAGTTCGACAAACGCAGTTTTATATGACTCTTGATGATAAAGTGTGTGTTATTCTGGCGCTACAGTGGGGGGCGCTCTCCTGGAAGTTTTCCAAAATTGAAGTTGCATGTCCCAAAAAGATGAATCAGATACACCGTGACAGATATGTTTCGGAAATCCTTAAAAATGGATTCAGCTATTCAGCACACATCGATATCAGAACTCGAGAATTTTAATGAATCAAATATCCTTCTATACATATCAGATATAGAAGAAAGTAAATATGATTTATGAAACATAATTTAAGCACCTTAAGAACAGACTGTTCTACCTCCATCAGCAAAAACCAACATCACTGAAAGTTTTAATAAAAATCATCTAATGATAAATTGAAACAATCAGTTTAAAAATGGTAGAGAAGATGGGAGTAAAGTGAAATGAGAAAAATTCTTCACAAGCTTAAGCTCGTTAATGAAGAAAATATATTAATTTTCAATTGGAGGGATAAAAAATATGTTATTCGCAAACTTCAAAATTAGTTCTTAACGATTGTCGAGGTGCAAATGAATCAATGGAAGACTAGAGCATACAGGTCAGAATTATTACAAACAATAAAACATTTTTGACCTCTCTCCCTCTCTTCATTTTTGACACACGTATTCATCATGCAAAATTGTGCTACTTCCAGAAAATTTATAAAAAAATTGAAAAGAAATCAAATCGTCTGATCCAGCTTTAAAACGGACACTAACTCCATGCCGTCTGTGATGTTCCCTTCGTTGAAAAAGAGACGGTCATTAAATTTTGGAAAGGGGAGTACCAGGGCCGCCAGACTTTTGGCGGCCCGTTAATTGTTTCAAACGCATGTTCCAATATTCAAAGAGAGAGAAGATTTGGCTTCTGGTTTAGCAGGGATAGTCATCTTACTAGACCTTAGTAGTAGCAAAATAACTTTAATCGTAAGGATAATATTCAATCAGAATTAGGAGGTGTCGGAGGGCTACTTTCTTGCATTATTTCGAAATTGAAGACATAAAAACGCCGTTTTGGACTATATTTTAAGTTTGGGAGGAAGGGGGAGAGGAGGTCCAGGACAGCCTCTCCCGATATTTTTTCCAAATTTAAGTTCTCAACACAATTGTACATTATATTTAATTATTTTTCAGAAGAGGGGGTCTGGGGCTCACCCCCGAGAATTTTCAAGATTGTTATTTGAAAAACACGGTTTTAGACGACCCATGCTGATGTTACGGGAGGAAGAGACTCGGGGTCATCGTTCTATAATTTTTCAAAATGCTAACTTCAAGCACGCATTCCCAATTGTGAATAATTTGTGATTGTGACACTTAAAAAAATCTGAAAATTGTAGTTTGAAAAATGAAGTCTTAAATGATCTATGGTGATATTAAGGGGAAGAGAGATGCGCCCCTTCTCCCGAAATTTTTTAAAATTTTTAAGCCTTAAAAACACGACTGTAGACTTTTTTTTTCTTTTTTGTTAAAAGTTAGTGCACCGCCAGTTTCTTGACATTAAAGCTCCGAAAACGTAATTTAAACCAACCTTTGTTGAAAGTGAGAAGGGGGAGTTTTGAAGGGGCTCGAGACCAGAAATGTTTCGTAATTGAAGCACTAAAAGCGAGATTTAAGAGATTTTTCGATGCTGTTGGGGAGAGAGGGAGAGGGGGCATTCTCTCGAAAAAATTTCGATCTGTTGAAACCGCAGTTTTAGAAGATTTTCGGTAATGTTAATGGGTGGAGAGATTCGGAGTCCTCCCCTGGCAAATTTTCAAAATTAAATTCAATTAACGCAATCGTAGACGATTTTAAATGCTGTTACAGGAGTAGAAGGTTATGGAGATCTCCTCCGAAAAATTTTATGAATTGAAGCCTTACGAATGAAATTTTTGAGGATCTTCGGTAATATTTGGAGAACGACAGTTTCGGGACACCTCAGGGAGTTTTTTTTAAATTAAAGTCTAAAAGACGAAATTTATTCGACCTTGAGTGATGATGAATGATTAATTGAGAGGGCGTTTCTCGAAGGTTACGTTGGGAGCACTCTCACAGCTTTTCGAAATTACAGTCCTAAATACTTAGGTGTAGGCCATCTTTAATGACGTTAGGGTAAGGGATGGGGTTTGAAAACATTTTCCCGGGATTTTTTCAAAACCTAAGTTTTAAAAACTCACTTCCAGATCAGCTTTGGGGACGTAAAAAGAAGGGTTTGGAGTTCCTCACTCTTCCTTTCAGTTTGGCTACGTCCCTTCTAGCTTTCTTGTAAATTTCAATAATTGATAAACATATTATGGTTGTTTTTTTCCAATTTTCCTTTACCAAACACGATTATTTGCTTGGATTTTCCATAATAAAGTTTTCAATTTTCCGCACAATATTTTTGTTTTCTTGCAAGCATAATTGCAAATACAAGCATCTGCGGCCTTAGAAAAAGGACTTTTAACATTTAGAACGGATGTGGTAATTTTCTGCAATACCTTAGATCTCTATTCTACTTCATTTTATTTTAAATATGCCACCTGCATCTCTTGATCAAATTTTGATTTACTTACGATTTTTACATTCTAACATTTAGAACTTATGGTGTGAGTATTCATTATAATACTTTGAATCTCTTTTTGCATTTAACTGTTTTTTTTCTCTCTATCTCTCTATTTCAAATTTATTTTGGCGACAAATACATTTTTCCCCACTTAGCAATGATTTTCAAGACAACATTTTTCATCAAAAAAAAAAAGTATATACATATGACAGCGGTTCCCAACCTTTTTAGTTGTGCGGCCCACTATTTTTGTAGAAAACAGTATTGCGGCCCACTAACTACTATATATTAACTTCACAGAATAAATTTACTTTCTGGTGGGGGGGCTGGGTATCATCTGCTCATAATTGTCCTTAAGTATAAATAATAAAGCGTACTTTAACTGACCGTGTGTTAAAAAACAAGAATTCTGGAGATGTTAATCCCCTTCTCCCCTGATTCTGCACTACTGATATAAATATGATGTACAAGAACAATATTCAAAAAAAAAAAAAAAATCTTTTAAGAAAGAAAAAAAAAATTTTTTTTTCATTCACTTAGCTGGCATAGCTGTAAGAAAACTCAAAAACAAGTCATCAAAGTTAAAACTAAATGGAAATTTTGACGCTGTTTTTTATCTACGAGGGAGTTGATATCTGGATTGAAATTGGATAGTTTTAGTCTCAAATAACTATCACAACATTCAACGTATTTCTATATTATTTTTTAAAAGACTGCAATTGAGTAGGTATCTTGCCGAAACGCCCCTCAAGTATCTCAGTTCTTTGCTTAGTCTTGCCAGTTCAACAAAGGAGCATTTTTAACTTGAAGCTTGAAGCTAACACTAGTTTCTTTCGCAATTTTCTTCAACGAAGAGTTTCCGATTCATTCATCTTCAATTATAAGAGAAAGTTCTTAAAAATCTTAATCACAAAGTTCCTTATTGGCTATGAGACAAGAAGAGCTTTTAAGTGACGATACATCTAACAAGTGAATTTTCGCAAAAAACGGAAATTAAGATCCCAAGATTTTTTTTTTGGTTCATACTCTCGACCAGTGTTCACGGCCCAGTTACACTCTGTTCGCGACACACTTGGTGGGCTGCGGCCCATGGGTTGGGAACCGCTGACATATGGGAATGTTTCGGCGACCCCTATCTTATGGGTTGTCCTATTTATTTATGTTTTTTTTTTTTTTTTTTTACTGCAGAACCATGAAGCATGGTTTTATATAATCAGGGCCGCCGAGAAATAAGGGGTGCAACATGTTAGTTTGATCGCCTGTCCTCCCTCCCATTTTTTAAATTTTACTCTATGCACAATGTTTTTTATTCCAGCCGAGCCCATAGTTTCCGACTTGGCAGACATACGCACTCTGCGGCCTAGTGAAGAGTGTACTGTACTGAATACTTTTTTTTTTGTGTTAATAAAAATGTTTGAAGTGTACATTTCGGCAACCCTTACTCTTGATAAAAGAGTCATGGATGTTCCTAAATTGTATTTTATGATTACATTTTCTATTCAAGTTTGACAGAAAAAAATACTTTTTGTCACTATTATTTCACTTGTTCATTTATAATTACTATTTTAATTTTTTTAAACAACGAAAAGTTTTTCTTTTTCTTCGTTAGTTGCATCGCTAAAATTAAATTGGCGGCCACACTTCTGAAAAACGGGGGGGGGGGGGGGGGGTTGCTACGGCAACGACCCTGAAAAGTACGCGGAAAAAGTATTATTAATGCTTCTATTTCTTGTTGAATGGAGTTTAAATATTTTTTCTTTGCAAAATTCAAAAATTTCGTGTTCTAAATAAAAAAACCCTTCTGGGAAAAAAAATCCCCCCCAAAAATTTTGATGGCGCAACTTGCGCCATAATCCCCCCCTGTGGGCACCCCTGTATTATTAGTAAAGATGAGAGAGAAACCTGACCATTACTGGTTGGCTGCCTATAATCGGCTGGCCGAGAGCCAAGACGGTCCCCTCGTCAGTTTGCTCACCGGGCCCCCTTCTACCGTAAAATTGCTTAAGTTTATGCTACTCCGAAATCGATCCGGGCCCCTATTTTTTGACTAGGCTGACATGGCCACTCGTCGGCCTAGTCATTTACCCCACTATATTTTTAAAGTTTTAATTTGTTGCAAAGAAAAATTATTTATCAAATTAACTTCCTTTTGAAATTTATTTACTTGAGAGAATACGATACTGTTAAAGCTTATTTTCAAAAAAAGATTGTAATAAGATTCCATTTTCTATCAAAGTAAAAAAGAAATTCGTAAACAAACAAAATAAATAAATGAATAAAATAAAATAACAGCAAACCTGGCCTTGAGCTAATGTATTCATATTTATTAAAAATATTAGTAAATTAAGCTACTTTTGAAGAGTACTTAGACTCTTCAAAAGTAGTAGACAAGAGCTATAGTTTTTCTCCCAGCAACTTTTGAAAGGTTTTAGAAATACGGGAACTGCGCATCCTCTTTCGAAAAATTCAAATGCCCTGCAGCAAATTCATCCTTCAATTCAGATTCCCGTATTAAAACTGGAAAAGCTGCCTTCTTTGCTGAAGAAAACTCGAGTACTCTTTTGAATATTAGAAAACAAACAGTACTACTCTAGATGTCTAAGTACGTTAACAAGTATACTTGAAGTAAATTATTTAACAAGCAAATTTTTAAAAGTATGTATCAAATTTTGATTTCCTATGAACAAGAAATATAATCATTTATATATAAAATTGATTCTTAGAAGCTGAATTTTTTATTTTGCTATCAGTTTTATATGCTTGTTTTTTAAGTGAATACGAAAAAAGTAAATTTGTTACCTCAAGTTTTAGTCAAAAATGAAGCAAAGTGTATTAAACAAACGCAAACAAAAACTGAGAAATAAATGAATACCTTTGTGCAGAGAAGTACAAGAAAATAACCAAAATTTTGTATCATAAAGTTACAGACTGCTGCAGACACGTGTTCCACGGTTTCAAAAAACCCTTTCTACAATGCAAAATAGTGAGCTTTTCGATATACAGATATCCGGTAAACGGATGTCTTTACCGGATGTACTTATATAGCTTGGGGAGAGTGTTGTACCTTGGGACACTGTAGTCTTAAAAATGCATTTTAGTTTTGAACTTTAAAAAACTTGCAATACCACTTTAGGTGTCATAAATTTCTTTATTTATTCTTAGCGAAATCCCGTTACAACAAATATCGACACTACGAAATATCCGTTTTAAGCGAAATAAATGTTCAGTACCGATTTAATTGCAGTTGCATTACTTGAATTGCACAAACAAAATTTACTGTCCCTTGAGACTCGCTGTAATGGGATTTCATCATGTGTGTAGAAAAACTGTAGCTGTAGTTTTTCTACACTACAACTACATCATGCTGTAGTGTAAAAAAGTAGTACTGCTCATATGTAGAAAAAAAAAAACTGTACAGAACAGCGGGGAAAGAAAAATTATGCTTTAAAAACTAGAAAAAAAATATATTCTGTCATTAAATCAATTACTTTAAACCTATAAGAATATGCTGAGTAAAATTAGTATGGCTATAGATACACTTGTATGTATGTTTTACAGAAAGTAGTAAAGATTTTAAATGTATTTAAACGATAAAAAAGGGTTTAACACAATCTCCTCATTAAGGATTATTACTTACCAATGCTAATTACGAGATCTTAAAAAATAATGCAAAACCATTATTAAATATAATGATTAAAATTGTCATTCACTTTAAAAAAGATTGAATTTATTCGGAAACATTAGTTTTTACTTTGCTACTTTTTTGTAAAAATTCTCCAGTTATCTCGCCAAAATTTTCTATCTACTAACAAGAAAAGACTTCTTTAATTAAAAGTTACAATACGCAAACAGCTACCAGCATTTCATCTCCTTAAAAAATTATGAATTACAAAGACGTGGATTATATTTTAATCATAATATAGGATTTAGTTCATTTTTAGATTTCTTTCATGTGAAAATAATTTTTTTACGCAACAGTTCACAGAACCATCCAAGTCTGAAAGTTTCAGAAAATCACATTATCTTTTTTCATAACCTTAGTTAACGTATGATGAAAAAAAAACTGTTTTGACTTTGTATAATTAAAACAAATAATCGTGTTAACTTATCTGTTATGAGTACAAGAAATGCTGCTTAGAACAGAAGAACAGCTTTTTATTCGAAGATAATAATTTCCTTTCTTTCAAGATATTTTTTTATTATAAAAGCCATTGTTCCATTTCTTATTAGTTTTTCCACCATATTTTCATTTCTCTCTAATACTTCAGAGGTCGCATGTGTTTCGTAAGTGAGGAAAATATGTATGAAAAACATATTTCTTGAAATTTTTCCGCATTTATATTCATGTGGAAAGCTTGCCCAATTGCCAGTAATAGGTTTTATGTGTAACAATATATTAGATGAAATACTTTATCAAATGATAACGCTGCCACAAAAAAAGAATATTATTAGATTAAGGCCCACGTATATGATCATCAGGAGTGCGTGCCCACTCCCCTCAAGAGCAAGGGTACACCCCACTCCAGCCCAAATACCATGAAGACGCCCCCAAAGTGAGAGGCCCCCCTCCCCCCCAGTAACGAGTTCACATAATCTAAATTTAAAATAAAATGAAACTGCCGTAGAAGTTGAAAAAAAAAAGCTAGATCTTTAAAGATGCATGCAAACTTTATACGTGTCGTTCCAATCCCGATATAAAATGTGTTCAAAAATATTCTACTAAAACACTCACATGGTTTATTACAGGTAAGCAATTTGTTACATGTTTTTCTTGAATGATTATAATATGTTCCAGACAATTGTTTGAAATAATTCTGAACAAATAACTACTCTCAAATGTTTCTCTTTTGACAGTTATGTTAGAAATTTTACTTTGGTTTTCCTTTTCCATCTTGTGCTTTTGTTACGGTGTCCCAAAATAGAACAAATAAAGCTGTAACTGCACATGCTAAAGCTGCGTTTTAAGGTAAAACTTTACATTTTCCAGAAAAGAATTCCATGTACCGGAAAAAGAAAGGCTATTGCATATGGACAAATGGAATTTCAAACCATTTTCCCAAGCAAGCGTAAAAAAGAAAGTTGTTTCTTCTTTGTAAGAAAAAAAAATACTGAATTGTTGGTTTTGCTCCTATGATTCATCATAATAAATAATTATTATTTTCTTATTTAAGTTGAACTGCTGCACTAAAACTATGTATTTGCTCTGTGGGTAAGTTTCAAGCTTTCTGAATGCATGGAAAATCAAAAGATAATTTTTATGTGTAATAAAACCTAAATCGAAAGAAAAACCTTAACTTACTCTTAGCTTATTTACTGAATTAAAACACGAAGTTTTTTTTATTTTGCTTAGTTAAAACTTTTATTTGCACTAAGTATTTATGTTTCATTCATTTGGTTGAACAACTACTAGTAGTGATAACATTAAGCTTTTAAATGTTAATGTTTCGAAGTACGAATATGAGGTTGAAAATTTCTTTTTCAAGAGCTTTCCTTTTGATAATTAAAATAAATACATTATTTAAGCAAGACCTGAACAGATCTGCTTTATTTTTATAAAACTGAAAGTGTCATATTTTATGCCAAACAATTTTAATGTTCAAAATTTCTTTTTAAAAAGCTTCCCTTTTGTTGATAAAATATAATTTTTAAGCAAGACCTGAAACAGATCTGCTTTGATTTTCATAATACTGAAAATGCTATATTTCATGTTAAATAATTTTTATGCATCAACGCATATTTCTTTGGGTATATATAAATATCCCCAATCAATATCGTGAATACAACATAAACTTGGGATTCGCGTATATGTAATTTTAATACATTTAATAACTCTTAGAAAATTACAGAATAATAGACGTCTAATCCTTAAATTCATCGTGTTGCCATTTGACAACGCACCCAATTTAGTTTTTTTAAATACCAAAATTACAAATTGAAACTTTGTAGTTGACAATAACCAAGAAAATACTCCCCAAAGATGTTATTAAATCATTTTTAAACTAGCAAATGCACCACTCGGCCGAAAATAAGAATAATTTCTTTTTTGGCATTTGCAAATATTGGACCTTTTTTTTCTTAGTTCAGTGTGCTTAAAAATAACTTCTTGAAATTTTATGACGAAAAATGTTTTACGTCCACCTTAATAGTAAGGAAGTTTTATACTTTTATCAATACTTTGGGACATTTGATAGAAAATTATTTGTTGTTTTTTTTTTTTTTTTCAGTTAGAGCCCTATGTTTCCAAGTAGTTCTTTAACCATAAACCCTACCCAAATTAAACTATGATTTTTAGAACTGTATATCTCATGATTTGACTATATGGTTAAAGCCAAAGAAAACATTTTGAAGTGTTTTAAATGTCATTCATTTAAGGGTACAAACACAACATTAAACATCCCCCCGTTAAAACTCATTCCGAGAATACACTTATAGTTGCGTCATCACACATAAAAAATGTTAATAGATCAATAAAAGAGAGAGAATTCCAAATTTCTCATTGGAACTAAAAAAATGACCGTTCTGACGATTTTAACTAGACGAGTTTTGTGTTTTGTAATAACATTTTTTACTTCCTTTTATAAAAAAGGAAGTATTGTATTCGCGAAAAAATTTTCATTCAAAAATCGATCTTAATTTCGATGTTATTCTCCCCCAAATGGATGCTGAGTTTTTTTTTTTTCCCCCACTCGACCACACGTGAATAAGTGCTTAAGAACGTATAGACACGCGAAATATCCATTTTGACGATTCCCGAGTTTATTACAACGAGTTTTCTCGTGACGTCTGTATGTACGTATATGCATGTGCGTATGCATGTCGCATAACTCAAGAACGGTATGTCCTAGAAAGTTGAATTTGGTACGTAGACTCCTAGTGGGGTCTAGTTGTGCACCTCCCCATTTGGATGCATTCGGGTGTTTCTAAAGGGATCTTTTGCCCCTTTTTGGGGGAAATCATTGTTAATTTCAATGTAAACTCAAGTGGTATTATAGTTTGGCGGACACTTGGCGATATACTGCCAGTCTTTTGGTTGCCAAGTTTTGTCGCTAACTTGGCGATAAATTTGACTATTTTTTTTTTAAATCTGATTTCAATTTGGGCACTGTTGATGATATTTAGAGAGTAAACTATTGAACCACATTAAAATTGCCAGTAATGGGGAAATGATATTAAATTGAAGTAAAAGAAAGTCATGTGATGCACACAGATTTTTTTTTTTTATCATGTTTTGCTATTTCAACTATACTTCGTGTTGAACATCGATTTTCACTGTAATTTTCAATATAAACGATAGGAAACTAATTTTGAAACATTATATTGTCTCCATATAAATTGAAGCAATGCGACCTACGAGTCCTTCCATAATACAAATGTATCCTTCCCCCTTTTACAATAAGGGATAATCCCTTATTACAATAAGGGATAATACCACTGGTATACATCCATACATTTCATAGTATAGCTGCTTTCAAATTCACTTATCCCATTGAGATGTATTGAATTATTAAGCATAAATCTCTATTAGCTGAAAACTCCAATAACATGCCTGAGTCGAAAGGACTGTAATCAACAATTGTAAGTCACAAAACCATACAGTTACAGGGACGAAACCTCACGGAAATTAAATTTCCGATTTGCGACGCGCTCTACAAATTAGTCGCGTAATTTCCTGTCAGTCTTCGTTTGCTGTGATTTCATTGGGGAAAACTCAGAAAGAAGTCCTTTACAAAGTATATTAGTGCCTTTTCCTTGCATATGAGAAGGTTCAATTTTGTTGGAAACCAACCGTAGAAATATTTCAGTAAGTTGTTGACCTTTAACTTCTAATTAGGATATCTTTAAAACGCTCGAGTTTATATTACTAATTTTAAATACATGTGAAGTGCATTCATGTTTTACGCAATAGATTTTTAACAGTCGTTAAATTGAAACATTGAGTATAAAGTTGTTTATACGTAGAGCCTGTAGTTTTATTATGTAAATCCTTAAGAATACCCTTGAATTAAAAAAAAGATTGTATAAAAACAAAATACATCAAAACTATCTTTATATATATATTTTTTTTAAATCGTAAACTGAAAAATAACTTTTGCATCACCCCCATATTTCTGAAACTCTGATTTTTCATTTAATGGCTTGATATATTTATTTTGCGGCTTATTTTATTTAATGGAGCTTTTCAATTTAGTTGCTAGATTTTTTTTATATTTTAATGGAACTTTTTACAGTATTTAATGCGCAGCTTTTTTACTTGAAGGATTATTTAAAGTTTTAATGTGTTTTTGATTCCTGACTTTATTTAAAATCTATCTAACATTTAAATTGTTTAACAGCTTGCATTCAAAAACCCTTTAAATCGGTAACGTTAGTAATATGTGATATTGCCGACTACGTAGCTCTTATCTAACTTCGACCAAACATGGCACCAAATGCTAGGGTTACCTTTCAGAGTCGCCATTTAAGAAGTACTTGGCTTCAAATGATTATAAACTAACTGTGACGCTAATAAAAAATGTATTGTTCCGTATAGTCTTTCTAATAAAACAAGAGGATCAATCGGAAACAACACTCATATATGGTAAAATTAACTAATGTTAAATATAAAAATTAAACAGCGCATTAAAGTTTGAAATAAAAGGAATAACAAAATAACGAACAATAAGGAAGAAAGGGGAAAAGAACACTAATAGCTGAGACATTAATATTTTCCTCGTGAATTTCAATGTACTTAAAAACCTAGTTTTAACTAAACAAAAAAGAAAATTGCATTGGATTACGAAATGCTCTACAATTTTTCTAAACTTGAAATCCTGATTAAATAAAAACTAAATAATTAAAAGTCCTTTTCTTTCTTGTTAAGGCATGAAATATTTTTCTTTGCGGTTAGAAATTATTATTATTATTATTATTTTTTTTTTTTTAAATCTTGCCTTATTTTGAATTTACGTCCTGTTGGATTATACGAGGAAAACTTTTTAAAGTTATGTATGTCTAGCACAACACGTCATGACAAGTACCAGTGACGTCACTGCGGGTCACAATGGTCACAGTCACAACGTGACAGAATTGTAATATTTCAGAGGAGCCGTGCTGTGACACATTTGTGACACGTTTCATGTGACTTCAATGCTACATTATTATTCAATTTTTACAGTTATTCTTGAGAAGGCTGGGAAAAGAACTTCTGTTACTCGAACTACCGAATACTCGAGGGTTTTGGCGGTCCCTTAGGGCTTCGAGTCATTGAGAGTTGACTATATAGAAATGAAACTTATGTCATATATTCCTTAGTCATGTGCGGTATAACTAGCAAGTCTATATCTATACTTACTTATAATTTAAAGCTGAAAAGTGTGTTTGTTTTAACGCGCTATCTTAAGAACTACTGGTTCAAATTGAAAAATTCTTTTTGGGTTGAATAGTCCATTCATTGGGGAAAGCTATAGGCTACATAACATCACGCTATAGCTAATAGGAGAGGAGTGGCAATAAATTGAAAATAAATCTATAATAATCATGATGCATTTTTTGCTGCATCAATAGCTTGAACTTATGTTGCCCGAATAGCTCAATCGGTAAAGCGCTCACCCGGCAACCCTAGGGTCTCGAGTTTGAAACCGACCACGGGCACGAATATTTTCAGTATTTATTACCCGGCTCATTTAAAAATTAATTAATTCATAAATCAAGGGTTTTCAATTATTTTTTATTGATTTTTTTCCGATTTTCTTACTTAACAAAAAATATTGATGTCAATAAGGGAGTGTAATTTTTTATTATATATCATAGCTTGATGTACTTAAACTAGTGTAATGCATTGTTGTTTTATTAACGCGGTTGAAATTGCGGTGCAGAGCTAAAAATAAATAAAGGAAAGTATAAATTGTTTCTCAATATTATTACTGACCCAGGCAACGCTGGGTATGTTTGCTAGTGTGTCATAAAATTAACAGCCATAATGCTTTTCTTTTATTAAAAAAACTGTTTACAAAAAATATAATTTTGTATTTCGACATGTATTTGTAAAGAATAAAAAAATGTGTATCTTGTCTATGCTTTTCAACCTTCCGTTTAGTAAGTTTAAAACTTTCTTAGAAATTTTAATATCTTCTAAAAACTATTTTTGCTTTCAGAAATTTTTTACCCAAGATTTAAAAAAAGGCGAAAGAGAATCAATTAATAATTAAAATAAAAGTATAAATCACTCGTCTTGTTTAGTTTAATAACCCTATTTCCTAGGATGATCAAAATGAATTTTAACACGGCAAAGAAAGACTTATCTTAAAACAAAAGAACTGTTCAAAAGACAAGTTGCGAAACAAATTGAAATGAAAAAGAAAAGCATATTTTTGCTCTCTACGAAACGTAATAAATATTATACACGCTGTACCAGAATTTCTTGAAATTAAACTTAACGCGTCTTAAAAAAAAAAAAAAAAAAAAAAAAAAATGCATTTCTTCTCTAATTCTATAACTTAAAACGAGGCATCTTACACATAACTTAGAATAACATGTTCAGTTTAGATACAACATACTTCAAAAATCTATCGCATTGATAAAATCTTCAACACAAGAGAGCTGGTTAAAAACCTTCTCGAAAATTTATACAGTCATCAAACATAGTCACGTAAATCTTCTTCACGTAGAAGTGTTATCTACTCTTTCAGTTCTTCTTGAAAAGTACGTTTCTATTCCGCTTTTAGGGAGAAGGTTCCTCAAAACTCTTTTGATCCATGAAAAGCTCTTTCAGTGCGAAACGTAAAACTGTTCGAAATGTTCAAAGGAAGTGTAAACCATTATCCCTTCTCTTAGAATGGAACAAATATTCCTTCTTTCAAAACATTCTAAGCAGAATAAAATAAGGTGGGAGACAAAATACAAGAAACTCACTACAAAATGTATTCGGTAGCATTTAACACAATATGGTCATAGCTACAAACACAAGGTGCTTGTACAGGGTGTCCAGCGAAGAACTTCCTGATTTCAAAATTAAGTATCTCGAAAATGAAGGAAAATATTGGAATAAAATAAACGGTATGTTTATTGAGAAATATATAAAAATCATGTACAGAAACTTGGAAATTAGTAACAAAAATTGCCTGCAGGTGGCGCTGTACGCAGTAATTGCAATAGAAGACCCCATAAATAGTACTACGAAGGGGTTGAGCGTTTCACTATTAGTTTAGTGCCCCTAAGCCTCTCAGAGGCATTTACATTTACGCTAGAAATTATCATCAAACCCCTTCCAGCACTATTTAAGGGGACTTCTATTGCAATTACAGAGTGCAGCGGCACCTGCTGGAAATTGTCGTTACTGATTTCCAAGTTTCTGTAGATGAGTTTTATGGGTTTCGCAATAAACATACCGTTTATTATATTCCAATATTGTCTTCTGTTTTCGAGATATTTAATTTTGAAATCAGGGAGTCCTTTGCTGGACACCCTGCAGGGGAGACCTGGGCAAGATGACGAGCCGGGCAAGATGACGAATGCCTTTATTTTTCTTTTTAAAACTAAGTAACAACATCAACTGCACACTACTGGCTCACCTATCCGCTGTTCATTCAGCAATAGTATAAAGGCGCAGAAATTGCCATATTTGTGTTAGTTCTGAAGTTTTGATTGTTTACCGTTGCTACGGTATAACTTTTATGCATGAGCAAATAAGTTCTGTTTCTTAATTTATTTAACTAACTATGTTGCCCACTTTATTAAAACTCGTAAACGCTTATTTGTCTGTGTGTTTGTTCACGCGACCTTGCGCTTTTATCTCCTCTGGGGGGCTAAAGGACGCATCGAATCAAGAGAGTTGTCCCCCCCCCCTAGACGTTCGAAAATGGGTGACCAAAGGCTATTTATAAACTAGTTGACCAAACGAATAGTTGGCTGAATTAAACTAAGCAAAGATATCCTGCTCTGTTGATTATTGACAATTATAAATCTCACTTAACTTTGCAGGCTATCTTATACTGCAGTGAAAAGACATCACGGTTGGATTGCCACCCCACACCTGAGTCAGATAAAATTATAAAGTATTTGCGCACACGCAACTCAAAAGTATCTGCAAGCTAATCATTGTCTATCACGTAAAAAAAAATAAAACGTGGGGCTAGGGAGAATCCAAATTCCAAAAAAAAGAAAAAACATTTTTAATCATAAGAAAAAAATACTTCCAGGTACATGCTTTGAAGTTACAAGGAACTAATTTTCATGCCAATTATATGATCCTATGGATGCAAAGAACTAAGCTAAATTTCAAAATTTTTAAAGCTAAGCTTCTTTCAGCAGATATCGTTGCATTCGTAAGCGCACATATTTTTGGGAGTTATATCTCCTCTGCAGATCATACATCGGTGGGAATTTTCTTTTCTTCATCTGTCAAGTCAAGAAATTTATAGGATACCCAAATTTCTGAAAACGAAGGAAAAACTCGCAATTTCCTGCTTCTTAGAAATGCTCTGTTGAGGGAGGGGACAAAAACAATAGCAATAAATCTAGTAGTAAAAGTGTTATTTATGAAGATGAAAGATACCATTAGGAGCAAGTCCCCCATCTGACTTTGGTCCCTTAATAGCTCAATGCACATACACTGTAAAAAATCTCGGAAAACTCTCTGAATATACAAAAAAGTTTTCCGTAATACACAGATTCGTACGCCCTCCGCAGTTTTCTGCTATAATCAAAAACGTTTCCCGTTTAGCAAGAAAGTAAGAGTCGACGCATGCGCAGCTCTCACGGCAATTTTATAGTCCAGCAGCAAAACTAAACTGAAACTTTCGAAAGCACGCAATGAAAACAAGTGCTGACTCATGTATGCGAAGTAACACTCATCAAGGGGATTAGTAGAAGTTTTGTTCCTCGCATGAATTCACTGAAGATAATTTTAAAGTCTTATATTTTCTTGCATATGTATCGTCATGAGATTGAATTTGAAGCTATGTCACTTATTTTTAAGTACGAAGTGCAAATTCTCGACGCATGCTCGCGGAAGGAATACAAACTGAAATTAAAAACCAAATAACTGCCGAGAGGACGCCATCTAAATTCATTGCGTCGCATAACTTGTGTAGGTAATTCACTTTTTTCTTGGATACTTTTCTTCTTTCTGTACCAAATGGGTAATTTTTGTTGGCAGAATTTTATTCTGTCATAAAAATCACCTTTTTGGTGACCAAAGCCTGCAAAAGACCACCACCGACGAATAGGTAAGTCGCTTTGCAACTCTATTACTTTAAAGAGATTTAGTTCATATAAATCTCGTTAAAAAAAAAACTATTTTCTTCATTATCATTTTTTCGTTGTGAACTATTGCAATTTGAAAATATTTTACATTATATAGAACACATATTTAAAGTGCAAGTGTGTCTAGTTTTATTCTGTAAAATTTATGAATTGAAGATTATAAAAAAATTTAAATAAGTGTTATTGTGTACTTTGTTTTTATGTGTCAATCTCAGTTAATATTTGGCTGAACATTTATGTATCAAGCATTATGAATTAAATGTTATAATATGCAAATTGTCAGGTTTGATAGTTCGTCTTTAAGGTTGCATGTTTTCATTCTCTTGTAAACAGTGTAGCTAGATTGTATGAGGGGCATTCCACGGTATTTTGGACATTATGTAGAGTCCGTAACGTGACCTTTTTTTGCCATAACTTTTTAATTTACCGTTAGATTTGCAAATTATTTTAATTTGAGCTGGTGTGTTGGTAGGAAAAGATCAAAATAAAATAATATGCTAATCAAACAGTAAATTAAAAAGTTATGGCAAAAAAGGTCACGTTACGGACTCTATATAAATGTCAGAAATACCTTGGAATGCCCCATGAAGTAAAAAAAAAATTATCTCTTGTAATTAGGAACATAGTGCTTCAGTATTATCTAAATGACGATATCTCTTTAAATATTTGCATTAATAGAGTTCAATGTTTTAATAAATAAAATATATAATGCATTTTGCGCACACTGTAAAAATAAAATCAGTAACCTATTTTGAATAAGTATTTATATTTGTGATGAGATGGAAAAGGGCAAGAACAGAAGAATCAACCCGAATGGTTCCAGCAGGGGGACTTGGTGTCATATTTAAATTCATCAATTTCTCTGTTGGTACTTTTCGGTACACTTTGTTCGTCAGAGAAATTGACTTGAGGTGAACGAATTTAGGAACGCGAAGGGTAGGTAAGTCCTGTCAAATTTTATCCGAAGATAAAAGTTATCAAGTTTGATACAAGATATGTTTTTAAGTTCTGCATTAAAAATACAATATGTTGATAGTTTTGTCTTGAAAATATTGAGAGCAAAACTGAAGTTTAAGATTGTTTAACAAACAATCCCCACTTTTCAGAAGGTACCCCCACTCCAATTCCCCGACGATTTTGTGATTAGGAATGAAACTACTAGATTATTTCATAATTTTTCAAAAATTTATAACTGTGCATATGTTATGCTGTTAACCATGCTATTTGTCATTAGAAATTCCAAAAAAAAAAAAAAAATCCACGAATGATTCTAAAATTGCTTGTATTATTGCTCTTAGATATGAAAGAATTGAAACTGATATGGTATGCAATACTAGAATAAAGAATTATATTTTAGAAAAAATCACGGAAAAAGGATTCCGAAATTCTCGGAAACGTTTTTGAAAATTGTTTGGAGAATTCCGAAATACTCGGAAACGTTTTCGAAACTTTCATGAACCACAGCTGCACAGAATACTCAGAAACATTTCTGGAAATTACGGAAAGAGGATTCCGAAATACTCAGAAACGTTTCTGAAAATTACAGAAAGATGATTCCGAAATACTCAGACACGTTCTGGACATTACAGAAAGAGGATTCCGAAATACTCAGAAACGTTTCTGAAAATTACAGAAAGAGGATTCCGAAATACTCAGGCACGTTTCTGGACATTACAGAAAGAGGATTCCGAAATACTCAGAAACGTTTTTGAAACTTTCATGAACCACAGCTGCACGATATACTCAGAAACGTTTCCGGATTTTTTTTACAGTGTATGGATTCCAAAACCTAACCGTATTTTTGGAAGTACCGCGTAAGTGCCGCGGTACTTAGCAGAAAAAAAAGTTTATAAATTGCCGATGCGGCAGATACAGCAGGTGTGGCGCATATGGTGTTTTTTTTTAAGTTTACAACATTTCACAGAAAATAAAGTATTTTTAAAAGAAGGAAAATGAAATGATTGGAACTTTCTTTGAAATGTTCGTGTTTCGAATTCAAAATGTGTTTTGATAAAAAAATAACAAAATTTTCCTTTTCAATTTCTGATAGCATTGTTAAATATGCTTTTTTTCCCAAACGATCGATTATGCAAAAAATTGATAAATTCATAATCTTTGTGTTCGCCTTTTTAGCGCAGTTTAGCTGCTTATGTAATTTAAGTCTTTTTTTATTAACGGGAAGATAATGCAAAATTATGCCAGAATGTTGTTTTATGTCTGTAGTTTTTAGTTAAAAGGATTGAGCTAAAATCAGAAAAATGTCTATATTTTCGAGTAAAGATCGGGAAAATTTGTGGAATTCTTATTTCACGGAAAATCCGAATCTCCTGCTTTAAGCATCGTTTTTTGGATTAAGGGGCTGAAATTTAAGCGAGTGTATCCACTAATTGTTTCAAAGTAAGTTCATAACTTTTTTAAACATCCATAAAGGCGATCATTCAAAGTTTTTTTTATGCGCAATGTAAACATTTTCGGCAACGATCCGAAGTTCGGCAAAGTCCGTTGTTGACGGATTTAGGGTAATTAACCATCATTAAGTAGTTTAAAATTTTTTTTTGAAATATTTAATCTATTTAAATTGCGTTCCAGATATCTTCTAAAAAAAACTAATAGAAACAAATTTTCTTTCACATTCTTTGTTAAACTGAAATCGCGACGCTTACGCCGGGTGCGGCGCAAACTTCCAAAAATACGGCAAGTGCGAACTTGCGAGCCCCATATGATAAGCTTCAAAGCCACAGAGGTGCTTTTGTGATTTGATATGAGCACACAAAAAAAAAAAGAAAAAAGGAAATACAAAGCCACATGAAAAGAATTGCTCAGTTGTCACCACTTGATGCATAAAATAGAAGGGAGGATTAACATTTTAGTAGTTTTTTAACAGAAGGAAAAAAGAGAATAGGTGGAAAACTAGAACATTACTCGTGATTATGGCGAGATGCGCATGTCCGCAATAAATATATCCGCAAAGCAGCAAATATTTTCTTACAGCAGCGAATGAATCCACGTCCGTCTATATTATCTAGCTATGATTACTATATTTTACATTAGCAATATTAATTTTAAACAATTTAGAAGTAAAGAAGGAGAACCTGAACGATTGTCGCGAGATGCGCGTGCTCGCAACGAATGTATCCGCACAGCAACGAATATATTCGCCTCACGCATTTCTGTATATACTATCTATTAATATTTTTTACAAGTTAATTAAATAATATCAGTTTAGAACAAATTAAAAGTGAAAAGTAAGAACTTGAATGATTATCGCGAGATGCGCTTGCCCACAACGAACGTATCCGCACAGCAGCGAATATATCCATCTTACACGCTTACGTATATACTATCTATTAGTAATTTTTACAAATTAAATAATATCAGTTTAAAACAAATTAGAAGTAAGCAGTAAGAATTTGAACGATTATCGCGATATGCGTGCGCCCGCAGTGAATGTATCCGCACAGCAGCGAATTCATCCACCCAACGCGCGGGTGTGTATACTATCTTGTAATATTTTTCACAATCCAAATAAAAAATATCAATATCAATTTAAAACGAATTAGAAGTAAAGATATTATCTTTACTTCTTATTCGTTTAAATTGATCTTCAATTAATCTAATCTTTATGTTTTATTTAAAAACTTTTACGATTATCGGACGACGTGCAACTTCGCGGCGAATGTATCGCGGCGCACGCCAGCGGATGTATCCCCACACGGGGTGCGCGCGTGCGTCTACATTATCTACCTTTGCCCCACACATCGCATCGTCTCTAGCTCCTGATGAGTTATTTTTCTGCCCAGTAAAAACCTACTATAGACAAGCATGTGACAACCTTATGGTCATTCATCTAGGACAAACTATCACAGACAAAGATATTGGTGAGCTTTTGAGCACCGCTTATTTCAAAGAAGCTGCAGTTGGAAATGCCAATAAAGGGTTTAAAGAATGAGGGATCGAGACTCATAATTATCTTGTTTTTAGCGGACTATGATGATGTTAGCAATGAAACCGAAAATAATGGTGCTAATCCTCAGACCTTGGGTGTACAAAACCAACATATAAACTCTCCTGACGAAGCAGAAGTTATGGCAAATGCTGATTCCGATGCATCAAAGAAGCCTGTTAGTGTTTCTGATTTCAATGCATTGCCTAAAGCAACACTAAATGATTTGTATTTGTACCGCACTCTTTCAATAGTGAAGCCAGGTGATTATCTAAACATCCTGTCAACTAGTTGACTGCGCTCTTCGTAGTCTTCACACGAGGTAGCTTAGTTGAATCAACTTTTCTTCTTATAAGCGGATTTTATTCAAGCAGCAGCGTCACAACGCTGATAAAAATGAACCGAGCTGACTCAACTCGTTTACTGGTGTGTAGAGCAAACGCTTGGCAACGTCCCAATGAGTTGAATTAACTAAAAGGTCGATTCAACTTATCGGCATAAAAATGGTAGTGGCATATGTGCCTGCCGTGCATTTATTGTAAATATGTTTTTTCTTAAACTAATTTTTGTAAATATATATCATTATGTGGAGAACTATGCAGACTTCTTCCCGGGGTCAAAATGCCCCTGCCGTAGTTCTAGTTATAGGAAGGCCGCTGTAATTTTAGTGTTTAGGTGTAAAAGATGTAAAATGGTGTTTCTCCATGTCTTACTTTGGCTGCCAAAAACCATTGGAAAAAAAAAACCCTTAAAGAAAAAGAAAAAAAAAGAAACCAAATAAAACAGAAGTCTTTTGACCAGAAAGCAAATATAAGCTAAATAGTTTTGGAAATAATTCCCTTCCTCCTTCGCGAAGAAGTGCTTTCGCTGCGTTTTACCAAGATACACACAGAAAGGAAAACACTGGACCAAAGAAATGAAATCTCCGGATTGTTTGCTCGCTCATGAATTCGCAAAAAGCATTCCTGCGTTTACTTTCCCTGGAAAATGATTTGCATTTAAAAGCCAGAGTCAAGCAAGCGGTGAATTACTTCTAAGATTTTTAATGTTTTGATCCGTTTTTTGAAAAAAAAAAATATTGAATTGCCCTGAGATATTAGTAATAGATTCGAGTGAATGAAATTAAATTTTTATCAAAGGTGCAAGTTGGCACTTTTAGAGCTGTTTAGAATTTATTTTTGAACGCTTTATACCGATTTATAACAATGCAAAGTATCAGTTATTTGACGCCGATGGTTTTTGTTCTTTATGTCTTTTACCATTTTTACGCTGTTCTGCTTACTCCCCCTCCATTTTTGGCTGATGTTTCTTATAGGTAACGATACCTGGAGCATAGAAATAAATACTAAGATAGTAATTAATAAAATGTGTATTATTCGATATTCATATAATACCGGCAAAGTATGAAACGCGGATATTCTGCATAATGCCTATATGAAAATCCAATATTCTATAGGATAGACGTGCCCAACCTTCAGCCCGCGGTGTCTATGTGATCGGCTAATTCATGTAGTCCGCTGTTACGTTCCAATGCTTGGTAAACGACAGGCCATATTCTTTCGGTTTTAAGAATGATTGTTTAAAATTTCGATTAGCAAACCTTTTAGTCTATTTATGCTTATTTATTTATATATTTTTTGCATTACACAGTTTTTTTTTTCGATAAATAATAACAAAACATGTGAGCATTAAAATCAATATCAAGATGAATAACTTTAAATGAATAAATCCCCAGTTTTGGCAATGCAAAATGTGTAATTTAACCAAATAAACACCTTAATGTGTTTATTTGGTTGATATAAGTGGTGTTCATAGTACTAGTGTGCCCTGAAGTGGCGACACCCTCCCCTTCTGCAAAACGAAAACGAAAATTAAGAACAGAATTAATGTGACCAACATATGCTATTATGGATTACGAAACCAGTTTCAATCGACACAGGACATTAGTAAAACCAAAAGTTTTATATGAAAGTGAATGTTAGGCGATGAACACACCAGATAAGGCAAAACTGATGACATTAGAACGAAAAATCTGAAGAATTTGTTAAGTAGTAGGAGAAAACGGAGTCTAAAGAATAAGATTTAATTTTGAACTACAAAAGAAATTCAGAGAACGTAATTTAGTTAGACTACAGTGGAACTCGCTAATGAACCCAGATAAATATGAGCCTTTATTTAACGAGGAATTCAAAAATACTGTGTAAGTACAATGCTAAGTCTACGGGACAAGAACTCGCTTTGAACGAGGTAACACCGAACATAGCGAACAATATTTTTTGCCAGTTTTTATTGATTTCACATTTGTAACTCTGCGAATATTTTCTTTTAAAAGATACCTTCAGCAGTCCTCTGAAACTTAGCTATGAGTGATAAGTCCTGAGAAAAAGTAATAATGATCTTTCTGTTACTTTGTGGTGTGGAGAAACTTTTGAAAGTTGTTTTCCCGTACCCCTACTCTCAAGGATATTGTAACCGAAAGTAAATATGAATGGGGAAAAAAAAATGAAAACGAGAATGATAACGACGAAGGTGAACAATTTCAAGACGAACTACCCCACCATACTGAAAGGCTTTTGAGTGCGCAGCAAATTTTTTCGAAATTAGACCCGATGTACAAATGAAGTTGTTTTTCGAACCAATAGCAGGGTAACGACACCAGTAACAGACATGCTGAAGACATCGCTCTCCGGTTAACTCAATTTTCTGAGCCTTTTAATGTATTTAGACTCTTAAAACTATTTTTCTCTCATGCAGCTGCATCTCATCTAACGTTTGGCTGCTTCTGGATCCTCTGAATTAGTTAATTCAATTTTTATTTGCTCAATTTCAAAAAAGGTCCGACCTCCAGTAACAGACACCGAAAAATCTGATGATACTCAGTAACAGATAGGATAAGGAAATGATAAGCATTGGACAAAATTCCCTTTTATTCTTCAAAATGTGCAAAAGTTCGTTATTTTTAGAACTAAAGCTTGGCTGACTTTAAATGAACATCAGCTAACCTCGCTGCCTTGTAAATACCAATTGACTCAACTCATAAAATTCACTTTGATAACACTAGGTGATTGCACCTAATCATAGGCCATAGCAGCATCAGTTTTACAAACCTAAAATTCTTATTATTTAAATCCAAACTTATGAATGTCTGTTACTGGACCCTTGTCTGTTACTATTGCCGTCACCTTAGTCATTGAAAAGTAAATATACTCACAAAAAAAAAAAGAAGAAACAGCAAAACAGTTCCAGGTAAATTAATTAACTTCTTCTAAACCATATAAAAACGGAAAACAAAGTAATTATGCGTGAATTTTTATTAATTTTTCTCGAACCCGATTTTTACGAGAACTTTTCACTGTCCAATTACGCTCGTTATAAGGTAGCTCGAATGTAATTAAAATCCCGATGGTTCCGCCATATTTATAAGTAAGAGGATGAAAACCGAGCCATGAAAGTTACATTTCAAAAAGCAGAGGGATAGAGGAAAAGAGACACAATGCGTAAAATTTTGCAATAAGTTTTTTTTTTTTTGCAGCCAGGGCTAAGACAGAAATACAAAAAAAAAAAAAAAAAAAAAAAAAAAAAAAAAAAAAAAAAAAAAAACAGCTTAGTTATTAAATCCGAGGACTGCAGTTTCATGTTTCTTAGCACTGAGAAGCAGCCCGGAATAGGAAGTAACTGAGCTGCACGCGGAAAACCTCTTAAAGGAACCAAGAGAGCCAAACAAACTGGTAGCTAATGTAGAATTAGCATATCAGACGAGTGACAGAAGCAACGGTGCGGTTCAACTCAAAGATTGTAGGCAAAGCTAGGTATTTTGCAGTAAGTTACCGCCCTAAGTCATGCTAAGGCAGAAATACACAAAATACATTCATACCATATTTTATGTATGGACTGCGTACAAGATGGAAGGTCGATATAGAAATTATTTCAAGAACCTTTGAGTAAACAGATAGAAGAGGATGGTGTCAAATCGATCCAGATGGGGTTAACTGACTGAGACAGCATTGGCCGGGAGTCGGCTGCTGAGCTTGTAAAGATGAAGAACCAGAAAAAGTTAACAATAGCAGAGAAAATTAAGGCTGCAGAGGTAAACCACTAAAATGAAAATGGTGAATATGGAAAGATGTATCGTTGTTATGTTGTTGCGCATCCCGAAAGAGTAACAGAGCTAGATCAGGTCAATGGCATTATACATCTTCACTGTAAAAAAACTTTTGTAAGGTAACCAGAATAAATGGGTGAAACGCTACACGAATTCTGCAGTATGTAGTATCTTATTTTTTTTAAACTCAAATTGTTGGAAGAACCTTGCTCCATGGTTTGTGTAAAGTCCTACCTGCAGTCAGTAGAATTCAAAGCGAATGCGTAAACATCAACATCGGCGCAGAGTTGGTAAACTCTTACTAGCGAAACGTAGATCGACTTTGATGGCCGAACGGTAAAACACTCTTGCTCTGCGACCTGTCTGTGAGACTTTCGGTGTTGATTTGATCTCACTCAGGAGCCCTGGGTGTTATTCCCTATCTTAATGCCAGAAATATGTCTTACTTGTATATTAAAATAAATTTTGAATCGGTGTAAAGTAGATTGGTGTACATTAGATGTGAAAAAGTATGAACTTGATAAATATTGATTAAAAGAATGAATAAAAGCAAAATCCGTAAGTAAGACAAAAAAACAAGAAGTTTCCAGCATTATTTACTTTTTTTTTCTTTTACTGTTATAAATAAAATTTTAAGCATTGTAACCCACTAATTCAATTTTGCACTTTCAATTTAAAACGTGTAGAAAAAAGTTTTTACTTGATCATTTAATATATTTGGATAATTTAAACTATACTTATACACACTTCAAAATGAGTTCAAGTTCAAAAAAGTGAGATGAAAACTTAATTTTTGCTAATATGTAACCTTTCACGCAATTTCTCTGGAAGCATACAGAAATTTATGGTGTAACCTTACGCAGAAATTAGTGAAACGTTATGCTATAGTTAATAACCATGGCATAATCTTTCACAGGCGATGTGAAACTTTACACCGGTTATATCGGCTAAGTTACTCCGGACAGAGGAGGCAGCTATGCTGCAACCGATTTTATTGAGTAAGGTTACACAAAAATTTTTTACAGTGCTATACAGGTCTAACAATAACAATAGATTTCCGAGTAAGTACTGCTTAGAGAGCACCAATCGTGCAAGAATGTGGTCCAGGGAAAAACTGCTCCGTGGATCATTTGGTGAAAGTTTCGAAGCAAACGGAGAGATGTACCAAAGACTTCTTCAGAAGATGGTAGCAGTTCTTTGAAATTCCTGGGATGAGTGCATTAAAACTCACCACATTGAAACATATTTTGCTCATTTCAAAACTTAATACAGTCATTAATACTGTCAACTTTTAAACAAAACAAAAGTTTCACATAATTATGAAAAGTAATTTCCTAGAAATAACAAAAACTTATATGACTAGACATGTGTAAACTGGCAATGTATGAAACGCCGGTACTCTGTTGAATGCCTAGCATGAGAACCCGTCATTCTATAGGATAACTAGGTATTGTCTGGAATGCCAGAGTTTCAGCTAATATGTATACCGTATTACTCAGCATTATCCGGCATGCCGGGAAAAAGCGTGATTGACCAGCATGATGGGAAATTCGATTTTTCCGGCATGCCGGATAATTTAAGGTTTATTTTGAAACAAAACAAAAGTAAATTTTCCAATTCACTTTCAATCAGAAAGCAAGTTACTGTAAGGAAGAAAATAAATAAATTATGAAAGTTACCTTCTTTCAAAAAAATTGTGTTTTGCATAAATATGTGCTTGTAATTTACGGTAGGTCATTATTAACGGATTTAATTATAGGCCAATAAAGTAATCAATCCAGAAGCAATCAATGGTTAATGCGATTCGTTCATATTTTTTTAAATAAATTATTTTAGGTTCCTTTTAGAAAGGAAAGTTTTTAATTTTTATTTTTTGAATAGCTATGGTAAATTCTTTAGCACTGGTTTAGGGACGGTAACTTTCAGCTTAAATGTTTGCTTAGTTTTAATTTAATTTTTATAAAATTATTCCTTATTAAACAATATTTTTCTTGTTGAAATAACATACGACATTCTTAACAAATTTTTTTACAAAACTAAACTGTTTATTAATTCTAGTAAGATATGTATAGATAGAACTTGTATTCATTTTTAAACTTAACAAATATTGTTTATTGTATTATTATTTTCTCTTAACCTCGATTTTTCCGGCATGTCGGAAAGGACCAGAAGGTGTTATTGAAAATCTGGTGACCCCCGAATTTCGAAGCATGCCGGCTAATGTGGGGTAATATAATGACTGAGTCAAATCTATAATAATCATTACCTGTTCATATAAAAGAAAAAAAAGACATATTTACCGGTTTCTCTTTTATGTGATTATTTTTATTCAAAAATTGAAATTGCAATAATTTTTGAAAGAAAATAACTACATAAAAAATAATATTAAGAGGAAAAGCCTAAAATGTTACAATAGGATGTAACGAAAACGATTTTGAATAGTGGAGGCAATGCTTTTGTAATTCTCACTTATATTTAGCTGTAAATATATGAAACTAAATAATGAAAATCTCAAGTTTTACTTTCTTATGAATCTAAGGAACATCAACCACCGTTAAGACGAAAAGAAATCTAAACTTCTTGAAAACATAGTTTTTAATCTTCATTCCACTATTCATGTTTCATTTCAAAGCACATTTTGTTCTGAACAAAGTCATGTGAACAATTTTGGAAAGAACTCTCCTTAACGCCATTTTTCTCTTAAATAAAGCCTTTCATTTCACCAAGAATTTTTTTTTCGTCAGCCGGAAATTCATTCTGTTTAGAAATGCAACAGAATCAGAAAACAACTCCTTTCATTTCCTGTATTTTTTTTTCTTTCATTTCAGCCATGAAGTAACAAAATGCCTCTTCAAAATAGTGGTATGTTTATATGCTGAGCTTAGCTTTTGCTTAGCGTTCATTTGTAAAGTGTAACATAATCATAAACTCAAAACAAAAAAAACCACTTTATTTTTTATTGATTGAATTGAGACTTATGAATTTTGTTGCGTACATTTTCTCGTACCTAGTTTTCCTTTTTTTCCTTCATAATTTTAAATTATTTCAAAATGAAACAGCTTTTTTTCAGACATGAATTAATAAAAATGTATAAATATCGTTGAGCAACAACATAATAGTAAGAAAAAACAGCGTATAAATGCACTGATTAGAAACAGATTTTGCATGCACGTGTTTCGGGTTTCAAAAGAAACCCCTTTTCAACATAGCAATGCGTGAGCGTATGAATGTGAATTCATCTGGCCCTTTTGTCAGATGACTGTACAACAAAAGCTCATGTTTCTGTATTGAGAGAGGGGTTCATTGAAACAATGAAACACATGTATGCAATCTAATGCAAATTTGTGCATTAATACGTTGTTTTTCCTATTATTAGCCCTTGCAAATTAATTAACTTAACTACTTTTATTGATTTAATAAGAGCATTGATTTTTACTCAATCCTACGCATTTTGAAGAGGTTGATTGTGTTTAGTAAAGAAAAAAAATTATTAAATTAAAACATATAACTAAATCAAGCTTATTTTAAGAAGCTTATCTTTTAAACTGTTTTAATGCCAGGTATGGTCAACTACTTAGCCATTTCAGTTTGCATGGTAACGCATTTTTATTCATATTGTGTGTGTGTGTGTGTGTGTGTATCGGTTCATCCTAAACGGACAAACCAACTTCGATAATGGGGGTGTTTCCTTCAGTCAAAAGTAGTAATTTTAGTCACCGAAATTGATAGAATAAAAAAAAAAAGAAAAACATGGACCCAGAAAATAATTTTATTTTTCCAACAGTTATTTTTTAATTAATTTTTTTAAATGCCCGACTTTTCAAACAAGGCGTGGTCTAGTTGACGCCACAAATGCCTTTTGGCGTATCTTTGTACCGCGTTTCCACGTTATGATAATCAAGAAGCGAATTAAAATTGCGCTCTACGCTTGCTATCCACCATATCGTTGCCAATACACGTGAGTAAAGATGCGAATTAAACATTTTGCTCTGAGGATGGCAACACAGAATGGCATATCATCATTTGTGATGTCATCGGCAAGAAATGTAAACAATGAAAAATCACCGATTAAAGTATTTTTTTTTTAAAATTAAACTTAACAAAATTATTTGAAAAATGGTTAGTTCCTATGTTTTTAAGCATGTTCTTTCAGAAAAAAATACTTTTAAAATATTGGAAACGACCCCATTTCTCTTTTGTTCGAAAGGTAACTTGATCAAGAGTTCTTTGTGCGGCCTCGTCTTAATTCGATTTCATGGTAAATTTTAAATAAAATTATGAGCTTTTATACACACGATTGGTAATGATTTCATTGTAGGTAAACAACGAGAAGAAATAAATTTTTTGTACTTCATTTTAGTATGTAAGAAAGTCTTCTTTAAGAGTTTTTAATGTTCTCTGTTTATTCTACTTTTGCGCCAAAAAATTTTTTAGTAAGGAGCGCGAAATAAGTACCAAATTAAAGTTAAGCACCAAATAACTCGTTCATTTATGATTCATTCCGCTCCAAATTTCATAAATTCATCAAAAACCTCACGAAAAATAAGAAAACATTAATTCCATGGGAAACTTAAAATTGAAACTACGTGTGTCAGCGGTTTAGGGAAAACCCCAAACTAAAACACTGGAAAATACAGCTTTCTGCTGATAAATATTCAACACAAAACATAAAATTTCAACTTAAAGAACTGTGTCTTCTTTATTCAGTAGTGTTTGGTAAATAGAAGAATGGTAAGGTGAAACATTTTAAGTAAACAAAAAACAATTTAACTCTTCCATTTATTTACTGGGTTAACCTTTATATAAAAATATGGTAAAACACGTGACGCATTGATTTTAAATAAATATATTTTTTTTTCAAAAGACGCAAGAAAAAAAAAAGGATCCGACCCCCTTGAAAGAAAAATCGTATAAATAAACATTGTCGTATTCATTTCCGTTATGAGCTAAATCAGCAATTTGTAAACATTTTTTAAATCCGTGTACAGTTAAAGTTTCCGCTTACCGGTTAGGGTTTTTTTTTCTTTAAATCAAGAAGAAAATACTTCAGCTACAATAGTTTAAATACATAGATAATTAATGTAACAGCTGAAAAGTTAATAGACATTTGAAAAAATCTAGTTATGTTATACATTAAAAGTTATAATCGCAAAATAGCCCAAAAAATTATAGGCAATGTTATTATTAATTTGTAAAACAAGATAAAATTTGATTACAGACAGGAAAAAATCTTCGAGCGCCTGTCAAGTTTTCCCATGGTTCTCCGGACTAGAGATTCAGAACCTCAACTAAAAAATCATTTCAAATCCTCAAGAGCAAAACTGTTTTGTAAAAAAAAAAAAAGTTTTTTTTTTTTTATTATTATGTTTTTATTTTTAACTAAGGCTACGCAATATTTCAACTATTTGGGTACGTTCTCTCAAAAAACCTTTTTTTATGCCTGAAAGTTCAAAACAAAAAAATTAAGTAACCGGTGAGCTAAATAACCATAAAAAAGTTTTGCAATACATTACCAATGTTAAAAAATATTATTAGCTCCGGTTAAAAAAAAATTACTTTCGGAAACTTTCAAAATACTTTAACAGTGAAATCACAAAATACTTGTTCATCTTTCGTGGAAAAAAATACTCCACGGAAAGTTCAGAAACCTAGTAAAAGTATAGTTCGTTATTTCTGGTGAGCATTACCCCTTCACGTTCTGCACAAAAAACTTTTTCATCAGTTTTGAAGGAAGCCTTACAATTCATTTTTGAGCCCCGTAGGATATTTCTGGAAAATAGTTGAAAGGAAAATAGTAAAGGAAGATCTACTCTTCCCGCTATTGGGATATAACAAAGAATGCATTTTATATATTTGCAAGAATATCATGGATTTTGAATCGAAAAATATTTAATGAAATACTTTTAAAAGGTTTAAATAATACAAGCTTTTAGAACAAACTTGTTTATTCTTAGATATTGTTGTTTTAGCGTTGATAAAAGGGTAGATTTTTATCTGAGAAACAAATGTTTGTAGGAGAGATATTATGTTGGCGAGTTTCTTGGCTCGTTTGTTTAAATGGAACATCTTTTTGTTGGCAGTTAAAAGTATTAATCAACTTTCACGATGAATTAATGCATTATGAAGGCATAAGAGGAGTTAGTGATGGGCATAATCAAATTCTCATAATCGAATCACTTGATTGTTTATCTGTAGTTCTTGATTATCTGTAGTTCTCAAATACCAGATATCTAGTTCTCGATTATTAGATCTATTGTTCTCGATTACCACAACCAGAGTTCTTCTCAATTTTCACATCCCGAGATCTCGATTCGAAATAATCGAAAAATGAATCGTTTGAGATCTCGATTCGAAAGAGTTCGATTATCAATTGCTCGAGTTCAGTTTCGAAAGATCTCTACTGTCAATCTCTCGATTATGAGAAATACTCGGTTCCAGAGATCTCGATTATCGAAGGTTCTCGATTATGCCTATGGGCTAAAAACAATACTAAAGGCAAATTTAGATCAATTCGTGACACCCGAGTTCTGCATGAAATCTACCTTTGTTGACCCTAGCCCTTCTTACTGAGAAGATATTTTAAATTTTGGAGGAAAAGAAAAAGCTTTTTTTTTTTTTTTCATTATGAGAAAACCTGAACGATATGATGCAAGTGTGCTTGCATTAGTTGACCTTGAATATTTGTGTGCTTATGTCAAAATTTTTCTGCCTGTTGATAGCATCAGTCCTGGCAAACAGCGGTAAAACCAAGGTACTGCATAGTGCCTGTGATACTTCTTAAAATGTATAATTTAAGGGGGTCCGGGACACATTTTGAATTTTTTTTTATTATATACTTTAGAGTTTTGAAATTTTTTGCACTGATTTACCATTTATTCAATAAGCAAAATCATAACATAAATATGAAAAAAAAATTTTTTTTATTTAAATTTAATTAGTTTTTTAAAAAAAATGGGGTTGCTTTAAATTGCTATAACTCAAAATATTCTTGATCAATTTTCAATTTTTTTTAAATAAATTACGCACAAATATCTAAGCTTTAATTTTTATTCGGCGATTTTAAAAATATTAATTCAAAAAAAAAAATAAAAAATATTTGAAGAAAAATTTGGAAAACTTCAAAGATACTTTTTTTAAAAAAAAATCATAATTTTTGCTGTAAACGTTTTTTTTTAATTCGCCGAATAAAAATTAAAGTAAACTGTTTGAAAAAGATATGCTCCAAGTTTCGTTACTTTATCTTTATCGGTTCCTGAGTTATAAGAGTTTGAATGCAAGAAATCGGGAAAAATCGCATCATGGAGAAAAACGCGTTTAAAGTTTTAAAATTAAGTACACATTAGTTAGGTGCATGCAACAAAAATAATTATATCTTTCGTTCTATTTAAGATAGAAACAAGATTCAAACGTCCTCTTAAGCAGGAAGAAACGGAGTAATTTTTCACATGATAAAAAAAATTGCAAAATTTGACGATTTTTGTGTCCCGGACCCCCTTAAGGTAAATACGAAATTATTATTTCAAAATTAATTTCGTGGTACAGGAAGTTACCACAGTGCCCTCGTATTTTTTTCTTAACGAGAAATAACGGAGCTGCTCTATTACTGGAGCAGTGCTACTGCATCACAATTTGCTTGAAAGTGAGCGACAGACAAGATGATACGTTTCAGAAAATACAGACTGATTTTGATGGTGATTTTCCAGCTTATTTCTTGCACTTCTTTTAAATATTTTTGCCGAAAAATACTCTTGTGGTTCAACAGGTTTCTTATTCTCCTAACATTTCACCTTTTGACTTCTTTCCGTTCCCCAAATTTAATAGGATTAGAAAAGAGACCAGGTTTCAGACAGCTGAGGACAAATTCCTACTTCCTTTAATGAAATAGCCGTGGATAAAATATGTTTCTTCTTCATTTATAGATTCATTTTCAGTCTATTTCAAAATTTCGTATATGAAACCTTTTCATAGTAAGGTAACTCCATTGAAACTGAATTACATTCATAGAGAAGAAAATGCCCCTTCAGCTTTAAAACAGAGCATTAAATAAAATGTTGAAATGTAGTCGTACATTTCATTTAATGACAGAAATTTGGTAAACATAATAGTTACTTTTATATATATATATATTTTCCTTCATTATAAAATTTAAAAGATCTTCCAGACTAGCATTAATTACTATGACTTCTTTATACCTGAACGTCTATGCAAATAAACAACAATCCCTTAAGGAAAATAATCTTTTGAAAACAAAAGAATATCAACAAACAGTCTTCTACGAATTTTTAGTTATATGGTACAGTAAAAATGGGAAAAAAATATTTTTAAGCGTAAAGGATTAACACTAAGTCTGTGACAGACTAACAAGTATCAATATGCAATGCATCCACCACAATTATAATACGTTTTATTTAACTGTAAGCCACAATCGCGAGGTAAAACAGCTATAACTTGCAGATTATTTGGAAGATATTTAAAATTTAGTTGACTTAAAAATCTAACAATTTTAAACACGTATAGTACAATATGGCTATAATAAGCGTTTATGTATATCCTTTTGCTTGTAGAAAAAGAGGAGAAAAACTTTTTTAGGTTAATGTGTGTAGTGCTTTAATGGTTAAGCAAAAAGATTTCATCATCGCTAGTTAAACAAATGGAAGCATTTAATTCTTCGTTCACCAAAATAAAAGTTATCAGAGTCAAACTATACCATATCATTCCTCTTCATAAATATAATAGCGAATTCATTGATCGAGTAACGCTGCTGAAGTCACCAACAAAGAAACTCGCTCCCACATAAAAATATAAAGTATCTGCGCACGCAACTCAAAAGTATCTGCAAGCTAATAATTGTCCGTCAGTAAAAAAAAAAAGAAAACATTTTAAATCATAGGAAATAAATACATTTTATAAAAGTTGATTGACTAAAACAACGTTATAAAGCACAAAATTGCAGGTATATGCTTTGAAGTTACAAGGAACTAATTTCCATGTCAATTATGTAAGTCTATGGATGCAGAGACCTAAACTAAATTTCAAAATTTTAAAACTAAGCTTCTTTTAGCAGATATCTTTGATATCTTTGCATTCGTAAGCTCACGAATTTTTGGGAATTATATCTCCACTGCAGATCATACATTGGTGGGACCTTTCTCTTCTTAATCTGCCAAGTCAAAAAATCAGTAGGATACCCAAATTTCCGAGAACAAAGGAAAAACGAGCAATTCGCTGCTTCTTGGAAATGCTTCTTTGAGAGTGGGGTCAAAAACAAGTGCAATAAATCTAGTAGCAAGAGTGTTATTTATGAAGATGAGAGATACCACTAGGAGCAAGTCCCCCATCTGCTTTTGATCCCTTAATAGCCCAATGCACACAAGGATTCCAAAACTATAACGTATTTTCAGGCCTTAGTGCGGCGGCGCTTACGAGGAAAAAAAATTCATTAATTGCCGATGTGGCGGATACAGCAGGTGCGGCGCATACGAATTTTTTTACAGTTTACAAGATTTTACCGAAAAAAACTATTTTGAAACGGAGGAAAATAAAATTTTAGGAATTTTCTTCGAAATGATCGGACTTGTGTTCAAAATGTGTTTTGAATAAAAAATAATAAGATTTTCCTTTTGAATTTCTGGTAGCATTATTAAACAAGTTTTTATTAGCAAGCGATTAATTATGCAAAAAATTGATGAATTCACAATCGGCGTGTCCTGCCTTTTTCGCACAGTTTAGCTTCTACTATAATTTCTTAGTTCTTCTACTATAATTTCTTTTAAGTCTTTAATTAAAAGGAAGATAATGTTAAATTATGCCAGAATGTGTTTTATTGCTTTAGGTTTTAGTTAAAAAGATTGAGCTAAAATCGGAAAAATGTCCAAATTTTCGAGTAGAGATCGGGAAAATTCGCGGAATTTTTATTTCGCGGTAAAATCCGAATCTCTTGCTTTATGCATCGTTGATTGGACTAAAGTGCTGAAATTTAAGCGAGTTTATCCTGTAATTACTTCAAAGCAAGTTCATAACTTTTTTAAACATCCATTAAGGCGATCGTTTAAAGAATTTTGCATGCGCAATGTCAAAATTTTTGGCAGGGATCTGAACCCCGTGATTATCGGATTTAGGGTAATTAACTATCAGTAAGTTGTTAAGATTTTTTTTTTTGAAATATTTAATCTGTTTAAATTGCGTTCCAGATATTTTCAAAAAAAAAAAAACACTAACAGAAACACCATTTCTTTCACATTGTTTGTTGAACCTAAAGCACGGCTCTTACGCCGGGTGCGGTGCGAACTTCCACGTCAAGTGAGAACTTACTGGCCCCATATGATACGCTTTAAAGCCATAGTAGGTGCTTTTATGATTTGATATCAACGCTATAAAAAAGGGGAGGAGGACGATTAACATTTTAGTAATTTTTTAACAGAAGAAACACAATGGAAAAATGGACAGGTGGGAAACTAGAACATTACTCGCGATTATGGCGAGATGCGCGTGCCCGCAACGAATGTGTCCGCACAGCAGCAAATATATTCACCTTACGCGCTTGCATATCTACTATTTATTAACATTTTTTATAAGTTAATTAAACAATATCAGTTTAAAACAAATTAGAAGTGCAGAGTAAGAACTTGAACTATTATCGCGACATGCGCGTGCCGGCAGCAAATGTATCCACTTTACGCGTTTGCGCATATATCCTTTTATAGCTTTTACAAATTAATTAAATAATATCAGTTTAAAACAAATTAGAGGTGAAGAGTATGAATTTGAACAATTATCGCGCGATACGCGTGCCCGCAACGAATACATCCACCGAATGTGCGGGTGTATATAATATCTGGTAATAATTTTTACAATCTGAATAAATAATACAAATATCAATTTAAAACGAATTAGAAGTAAAGAGTATGAACTTTTACGATTATCCGGACGACTTGCAACTCCGCGGCAATGTATCCGCACTTCAGCGGATGTATCTGCGCACGGCGCACAGTGGGGCCAAACCCAGAAAAGCTGGCCAAAACCTCAAATAAACTTCGATTTGTGCCAAAATTGGTATATAGAGGTTTTGGAGGTCGCTGATTATAAATATGAAGTTAAAATTACTGTAAACAAAATGGCGGATCCAATATGGTGAACGCATATGTGAAAAATATGCAAGGATTTTATAAAAATTAAATTATGGTGGTTTTTGAAGTCTTCGATTATAATATTCAATATATGATGCAAAATGAAAATATATTATTTATTATATAAAAAGTATTTTGAAATTAAGGAATAAAAATATTTAAAGAAAAAAGTAATGAAAAAAAGAGAAAGAAGAATGAGAACAAAGAACCAAATAATACATTATTATACTGGGAAATAAAATACATTTTATCAATCAATTAGTCAAAATCAATTTCAGATTCGGAATTTAAGTTAAAATCAGAATCTGTTTCCGAATTAGTGAATGTAAAGCTACTTTCTGTTCGCGTTCTTGTTGTAATGGTTACTTGCAGGAGAAAGTAATAATTCTATATATAACTTCCTGGGATAAGCTCCTTAGTTTTTTTTTTTTTTTTTTTTTGTGGAAATTTTCTAATATTGGAAATATATGAAACAGAAGATATCATGATCCGATTGAAAATATCTTTCATAGTTTTAGCTCTCGAACATTTTCGCGAAAAAATCTTCGCAATATCTTTTAATATCTTTGTTTCTTCTTTCTTGCGCATCTTCTGATAATTGACTAATTGGTAGTAATGCATGCGCTATTATTTGTGGACCGTGAATTAATAATTTGTGCACCAAATTAGGCATGTTTTACCACGGATATAATTCGACAAATTTCCTTGCAGTTTCTACTGTATATGATTGAACCTTTTCACAATCTATCTCATGGCAACTTGAAATAACCAGTAGAATCACTTAAAAGCTCTTAATTAGCATAGCTCTTAATAGCATGTTAGGCAGCTAATGGCAGTTAAATTTTACGCATTTCGTAAGATAAGGGAGTGAACTAAAGCCCTAAACGAATCTTAGCGTTATATGGCGTTATATATAACTTTTCATCTAGTTGAAAATCGAAATCTCTACCGTTATTTCGCTTTTGTCATTTCACAGAATTTGAATTTTTTTGTAGCAAAATATAAATGAAATTTTCATCATGGTCTATGTAAAAACATTTTCTACATACCTGCAGAAATCGTTTCCATGTAGTAGATTAAAAATTCGACTCTTCACTTTATAATTATAGACTTCATACTATAGCCTTATTTTCGTTACGTTCTAGCGACACGCGTGCGCTCTGCACGAAAGTTAACCCTTTCAGACGTGGCTTCCGGTATTCCGGACATGAACTTTAAACAGCTGCTAATCATTTATTAATTGAATAAATTACTCGATTTTTTTCGAAGTTGACTCTTTACAGTCTGCTTATTATTATCTGTACAAGAATTTTTCAATTTGGGATTGACAACGTAAAGAAATAGGGGTTAAGAGAATGGGATTTACTCATTTTTCCAACCACGGATTCTCGTCGCAAAAGCGAGTGTTTTTTTACAACTTTAAAAAATATATATAATCTTATATTAATCATTTCAAATGCTTATATTATGTTTTATTATTGTTTAGAGAATATTTTACAAACATGTTTGTTTGATGTCTCATCGTTTTATTACCTGAAATACGTATTTCAACAACATATGTCCGGATTATTGGACGTGTCATAACTCTTTTAATTCCTCACCTATTAACTTGAAATTTTGTCTATAAGATGCTCTTTACCATAGTACACTGTCTACCAAATAAAAACACTTTTTGATAAGTATTTCAAAATTCCGTCTGAAAGGTTTAACTCTCAGCTGAAGGGCGCAAGCGTAGGTTTGAGGATAGACCCTTCTCCTTTTGAAATAAAACGCAGCAGTTAACTTTCTGTCTATATTATCTAGCTCTGCTCGCGCCTCGGCATGATATTTTGATAATAGTGTTTGGAAACGTTTGAGATGCAGGGAAATGCTTCATTTTGGCAAGGTTAAACTGCATCCGGAAACTTAACTGTTCTACTGGTAAGACTGTCATTTCAGGGGAATGAAGAAACTAAAAAGAGGTCCACAATAAACGCTATCTACTGGGGTTTAGAATTAATCCACTTGGGTTAAAATTTCGACCATCAAATTATCACCAAGCAGGCAAATGCTTCGTTCAAATGTAGAATCAATTTTTACTCATCATACCTCGACGAGCGATTTTCTAGTTTTAATAGAAATATACATTAGCTTCTACTAGTACTTTTGCTGGTAAACTTTGCAATCCAGTAATATTAACGCAATATGAGTATACAAAAGTTAACGACCGTTAAAAAAATATGAAAAGAACCGCGGACAATCCAAATTACGGACAATCCGGCAGTCGATAATCTGGAGTTTTCTGTATTTAGTTCATAAAACCTATTCTTTGCAGCAAATGCGAGTGATTTAGCAGCTGCAGGACACTTGAACTTTTTATGTTAAGCATTATTTTGTTTTGTTGCGTGAAGCATTGTTTTCCTAACTGAAGGGGGGAAATGGAGGGAGGGGGGGAATTTTTTATAAAAAAATTTCCAGTTTCAAAATTATTATATCTAAAATAGTTTTTAGCGAATTAAAACTTCAACCAAGTACTTCGCTCTCGAATTGGCCATTATGTTCCTAAATTGTTAGTTTGTTTCAATCATATTGTCAACTGCACTTATTAATAAAATCTTTTACAAACAAAACATTTATGCTTTTGGTTATATGTATGAGACCTACAATTATACTCTACCTAGTATACAAGTTTTTAAAAGAAACGCTCAGAGAAATAACTTTAATGGAAACTACTGCGATATTTTCATAACAAACAAATATATTACTTAACTCTCATAAATGTCTCTGTTGCGTCTAAAAAGCCCCAGACATTCTTACAAACGGAACATTTTCGGAAAATTAGAGGCATGGACTAGGAAAAAACCTTGTTTACTTGTTTTTACTAGCTATTTAGTTATTTGATAAGATTGGATGAAAACCAGCTTCATAAAATACAAAAGTGCAGATAAGTTAAGAGCACAAACAAAACGGTAACAATTTTTAACAATTTCAAGTCTTATAAATTCTTTTGCGCACATTCAAAATATATTTTATTTCTATCAGAAAAAAAAATCCGAGCCAAGGAAAGTTAAAAAAAAATGACCAGAATGAAAATATTTGACTTTGATTGGCGTTGTTTCCGAAATTTTAAAACTAATTTTTTTCCAAAAGAACATGCTTAAAAACATAAGATTTGACAATTTTTTGAAATAATTTGCCAAATGTTAATATTTTTTAACTATATTTTAATCATTGCACAGATTGAAATTCATTTTTCACGCTTCTTCGCAGAACATCACGGAATGAAATGCTTTTCGCTGATGCCATTAGCGTCAGCGAAAAGCATTTCATGCAAACTATCATAACCTGGCAACGCAGTTGACAGCAAAACGTTAACATTTAGATTTCCAATGGAGTAGCGTGCCAAAGTACATCATTTGTACCGTCATAAAGACCACACCTCATTTCCAAAATCAGACAATTATAAAAAAATAACAATTACTGTTGTGAAAATAAAAGTTTTCTCTGGCTCTTTTTTTTTTTTTTTTGCTTATTCCGACAATTTTAGTAGCTAAAAGTAGTACTTGTGACTGAAGAAAACAACCCCGTTTCCCAGTAGTTAAGCCTTATTACATTGAAAGAGTTTGACTATGAATGTTCAAAATGTCTCTGTTGGAAACCTTGAGAGTACAGTGAAATCTGTGTAAGTTGACCACTTGCGGTGCAGTACTTTGGTGGTCAACTTAGACAGGTGATCAACTTATAGAGGGTAGTAACGAAAACAGTTTTTTTTTTTTTTTTTGTCATTTCTTGCCCCATGCATTCATTTTTTAACTAAAAGGAATACTTTAAACTCAATTTCATTGTTTAACATTACTTTAAAACAATAAGTAAAAAGATATAAAATATTTTTATAGATAATTTACCAGAATGACGCGTAAATTATCATACAAATTTATAATGTCTGTAAATCGATCGAAGGGAAAAAAAATGTCTCATTGCTTATGAAAAACTACTTACTTTACATTAACAATTCCTAAAAATTCATAATAAGTCAAAAGTGACTTAAAATTGTTTGATTTTTTTCTTGTACATTTGTAACAATGGTAATCTACTTTTCAACAAAATAACTCCTTAATGAAGTTTGGAGCATCTTCTAGGATTTAACAAAAGCCCAATGTTTTTAGATAGAAACATAAATATTCATTGGTGTTTTAAAAAATATCTGGTTGCTTCTTTGATGCATAACTGATTAAACTTTTAGTAAAACCTAATGCTTTTGCCAAGTGGTCAACTTACAAAGGGTTTTTTACAATACTCCAAACCAAAGCTGGTGTGTATTAGTGGTCAAGATAGACAGGTGGTCAATATAGAGAGGTGGTCAACTTACAGAGGTTTTCCTTCATTATATAAGATAGGATTAATTCCGTTCCTGACAAAAGCGGTCAATTTAGAACAGGTGGTCAACTTACAAAGGTGGTCAACTTTACAGGTTTTACTGTATGAATTCACTAAAACATAACTCATATGAAATACCGACAGCCCAGTTAAGACACCTCTACACCCGTCACTGCAGTGACACACTCACAGTGGGAATACCTCGGAAACATACCAGACAGCTCTGCTATCATATCCAGAGACTGCAGCTTCGTTCTTTCCATGGACGTTAATCTAGAATAGTCAATAATCAAGCTGAAGGCAGATGTCCTCTCCTTAAAGCTGAGAATTCCAACAAACTGATAGCTGAACTTAACGTCCGGGCCGTGGTAGCCCGATCGGTAGAGTGTCGGATTCGGGGCCTGAGGGTCCTGAGTTCGAACCTCGATGGTCGAAGATCCACCGTCGTCATTAAAGGGGACAGGGCGACGTTAAATATGGTCTCAATGTCCTCCAAGTGAAACGATACCTCTGGGAGTGCTAGCACCAGGTAGCTATTAGCTCCTAGTCTAGTTCTAAATTCTCATTAACTGTACGATCCGGTGATGGTGCTGCCATCTATCGGTATAAAAAATAATATAGGCAAGGCACTTAGTATGCAGTCCTCGACATATATACAGTTGTAGTCAGTTGTGACTCAGAATCGGAACTTAACATCACCTGGCTGTTGGTGCTTTGCATGACTTAACCCTGACTTAAGGGCGGTAAAATATTACTTGTTATTAACGAATAAATATCTTTGTGCTTGAAAATTAAATGAATGTATTACCAACGTTGTAATACACAAAAATTGCAAATTACTGCGTACACGTGTTTTGGGGTTACAAGGAACCCCTTTTTCAATGCAATTAAATCTGACCTTTAGGATGAAAAGCTCACTTTTTTGGATGACTTTTCACCCAAAAGCTTATTCTTTGCACTGAAAAAGGGGTTCCTTGTAACCCCGAAACATGTGTCTGCAGTAATTTGCAATTTTGTGCATTATAAATGTTGGTCCTTCATTCATTTAATATTACTTGTTTACCTTCATTTTTGAGTTCAACTGCATCATTGCGCGAGGGCACTCGCCGGCGCGTTGAATTACCTATAGCTACCAGTTTGTAGGTAATCTCATTTTTAATGAGAGAACATCTACTTCCAGCTTGGTTATTGACTATTCCAAACTCATGAGTCCACAACTAGGGCTTAATTTCTATCTGTAAATGTTACAATCGGGCTGTCGGTGTTTTACATGTGGCTCTGTGTTAGGCCCTGGCTCAAGGAAGGTAACTTACTGCTCATAATTCCTGTTTTGTCATTAAATTGTTCATATTACTTAGTTAAAAATTGGAAACGTATGCCCATAGAAATTCGACATAAGTTAAAATTCAGATTATAAAACAACTTTTTCAAGTAAAAATACTATTTCTGAAATTTTAACCACTCAGAAAAGGCCTTGGAATATTTATTACCAAGCCTTGAATTCTTTTTGTAGTATGATAATCTGAAAGTTATCCGATTCTGTTTCATCTTTCCGTATTTATCATATGGCACTACCCAAAATTACAAAGCATCGTTTAAAAATGCATGAATACTTTTATCATTATGAAGACGTTTCTTTCACTTTTTTTAGGAGTGAGTAGTAAAGAAGTGGAATATTTATTGGATTTATAATTAAGTTTCTTAAAAAATGGCTCTTTAGCTTTTCTTTTTTTTTATCAGAAGTTCATTTGCTAATTGTAAAGATTCTAAAATAATAATAATAATTACTAAATAAATAAAAAATAATAATAAATAAATTTGAATTCTGAAATTTTGAATTCAAATTATGTTTTCGCAATCACGAGCTGCGACAGGACCCTACTCATTGGAGTAATTGTTTCTAGAAGCGGCACCTGCCCCCCCCCCCAAACCTGCCCCTCCTCTCGGGCGGTTACGTGTGTATGTAAAATCGCGCGCGCGTATGTGTATGTATGCGTGTGAATGTGTATGTGTATGAACGTGCGTGTGCGTGTGTATGTACGTTGGCATGAGTGTAGTGTATGTGTGTAATGCGCACGCGTGTGTGTGACTGTGTATGTGTGTGTATGTGTATGAGCGTGCGTGTGTTGAGAACATGGCCGCCAACAACCAGGACCGGAGGATCCGCGCCTGCAGAGAACGGTGGGGTTGAAAAAGGAACCGGAACATAATGGGGTCGCTTCCAAAATTTTAAAAGTATTTTTTTCTGAAAGAGCGTGCTTAAAAACATAGAATCTGACCATTTTTGAAATAATTTCTTTAAGTTTAATATTTTTTAAAAATTACTTAAATCGGTGCTCTTTCATCGTTTAACGCTTCTGCCGATGACATCACAAATGATGAAATGCCATTCAGTGTTGCTATTCACGGTCCAAAATATTTAATTCGCATATTTACTCACGTGTATTGGCAACGATATGGTTGATAGCAAGCGTAGAGCGCAATTTTAATTCGCTGATTGGTTATCATAAAATGGAAACGTAACAGAAAGATGCGGCAAAGTGCATCATTTGTGACGTCATAAAGACCACGCCTTGTTTGAAAAATCGGACATTTAAAAAAAATAATTAAAAAATAACTGTTTTGAAAATAAAAGTATTTTCTGGGTCCATGTTATTTATTTATTTATTTATTTATTTTTGAGCAATCACGATTGCTTATTGTTCTCATTTGACTGTTTTTGAGGTCCCTTGATTTTTCCCACCGCCACCCTCCGCACCATCACCGTCGACGGGCTCCTCACGATGCTGCTCCTATAGCGAAAGCCGTCTCCAGGTTGCATCCATGTCCTACACACACGCGCATTCCATACACAACTACACACACGCACGCACACACAAACAAACACACATACATACAGACTCCTACACATACACACACAAAAACATACACACACTACCCATACATTCATGCTCGCACACAGACACAAACACATATGCCTACACACACATACACACATACACATACCCCCCATACACACATTCATACACACAACTACCCACACACTTATGCCAGCACACAGACACAAACACACATACACATAATCCGTACACACAAACACACACACCTACATACACACACTCGTGATTGCGAAAAAAATTAATTTGAATTCAAGATGTCAAAATTCAAATTAATTATTATTATTTTTATTTTTTTTGCTCATTTTATCCATTTCAATGAATAAAAGTAGTACTTTTGACTGAAAGAAACCACTGCATTAGCAGTGATTGCACAAAAAGGAAAGAAAGGTTGAAGAGCAAAATGTTGCATTTAAATGTGTTGGTCCGCAAGAAAATGAAATTTGCTCAAGAGGTCTGACTTATAGCCTCATCTTTTAGTTTGGATAAAATTAAATTTTCTTTTCTTTTTCCCAGCACTTAAAACTCCTGCCATACGCGCTGTTGCACGTACGTAGTCGCAGAAACAGTTCCTGCAATTATCAAATATTTCAGTTTGACAAGATTAGCAGGCCAATCGGGTATAAACAGAGTATCCTTACTAGATGTCTTTATTCCCCAAAAGAAAGCATTCACATGGTGTTAGGTCTGGGAACCTGGGGAACAAATCATAACGTGCTAATTCACATCTCAATTAGTTGCCATATGTTAAACTAATTACATAATGAATAGTAAGTGGAACACATACGATACCATGCAGAGACATCTAGCAGTTACTAATTGAAACTTTACAACTCGCTCTCTCCCCATTCGTGCGTCACCAGAAGACCTATTTTTCAAATCGGCAGCCTTAGTTAGTAGCCTATTCACCCCCATGTCATTACCTTTCCCTTATTAAATACCGTATGTTTTTTAATTATGGCTTCAGTTTTTGCTGCCGAGTTTGTTGTAATGCTAATTTTGAAAGATTTGAAGGTAAATAAAGATAAACAGACCTAGTTTTTTTTACTCACAAATGTTCGATGTGTGCGCCTTTCGTAACGCGATACACATCTAAAATACATTTTGGAGTGTTTCACTGTCATTTTTTCGTAATGCTACATATATGCGATCTTTTAGTTCTCTATTGTGGGCAATGGTTTTGCATAAACACTGTCTTTGACGAAATTCCATAAAAAAAAATCACATGTGGTTAGGTTTCGGGATCTGGCTGGGAAACGCATAAAGTGTAAATCATCATTACCTATTACGGCAAATCCACCATTGCGGAACCTCAGTGGCGCAGCGAAGTGCCCCCCCCCCTCCCCCCAAAAAAAAGGTCTTGGTTTGAACATTGTTGCCAATCCTCATACAGTAGTTAATACACGTGTAAGGACTGTTGTAACCTTTCTGGCAGCGCTAGTGCGGAACGTGCACGTTTAAGTAGTTACGTACGTTCAAAAACTTGGTCAGTTTATCTTTTTTTTATGTAACATTTAAAATAGCAAGTGCAATAGTTTGTGAAACGTACATTTTTAAAACCGGAATATTCTTTTAGGCTAACCCTGTACTTAAAAATTGATTACTACTGTCTCAGAAATATTCCATCCAATACATTTCCAAATTAACGTCCAATTTCAAAGTTTAAAACTGTCCAATTTTGCACGCAAATATTTTTGAAATTCATGCTCATCTTTTAGAAAAAAAAAAGTATTGATTAGGAAAATCCTCTTGAAGAGGATTTTGACGCTCATTATATCTTGTAACATAGGCTTCATTAAAGCGCCTAGATTCACAGAGCAATTATGATTTAAAATTACAAACTTCGAGTCGGGCACTTGACAGCTCCATCCAGTGTTGGGCATTAATCAACTAAATCCTCAATCGACTAAAGTAATCTGACTCTCATTTAGTTCCGACTAATATTTTAAAAATTTAATTCAATTGCAGACGAAGATTAACGTTAGTTTAAACTAACGCGTTAGTTGATTAAAAAAACTAATTTAGTTCAGATTGATTTAGTTCAGATTAAATTAATCAAATTGAATTTAGTCAGATTAAAAGTAATCAGATTAAAAGTAATCAAATTAATTTGATTAAATTTTTAATTCAGATTAAATTCGTAAAATATAAATGTCACATGAACAGAGACACATTTGTATTTCTACGTGTATGTACATATTTACGCAAGCATACACGAGTTAATACGTGTATATACGACTATGTGCGTAAATATATGTTTATAAACGTGTTATCCCGCGTATGTTCGTGTATGGAGGTATATTTGAATTTTTAAGTGAATATACATATTTATGTGTGCATACACGAGTAAATATGTGTATATACGAGTATGTACGTGTACACAAGAGAATATGCATATGGATATGTGTTACCCCGAGTATACTCGTGTACAGAGGTAAATTTGCTTTTAATTGTGAAAACACATACTTATGCGTACACACAAGCGAAAATACGTGCATATACGTGTACACATGAGAATATGCGTATAGATACGTTTTATCCCGAGTCTAATCGTGTAAAGAGGAACATTTGTATTTCGACGTGCATATTCATATTGAAGCGTGCATATTCGAGAAAGTACGTGTATATACAAGTATGTTCGTGTACACACGAGAATATGCGTATAGATATTTGTTACCCCGAGTATACTCGTGTAAAGAGGTACATTTGTATTTGTACTTGTATATACATATTTCTGCGTGCATAAAGGAGAAGGAACGTGTATATACAAGTATGTTCATGTAACACGAGAATATATGTAAACATACGTGTTACCTCGAGTATACTCGTGTACAGAGGTAAATTTCTATTTAAACGTGTATAAATATATAGATGCATGCATATAAGAGAAAATACGTGTATATACGAGTAAGTACATGTAAACAAGACAAATAAGTGTTTAATCCGAGTATACTCGTGTACGAAGGCACATTTGTATTTCTATGTGTGTATGCATATTTATGGGTTTATAAACGAGTAAATACATATATACGATTATGTACGAGTACACACGATAGTATGCGTATAGATAAGTATTACCCCGAGTATACTCGCGTACAGAGGTAAATTTGCTTTTAATTGTGAAAACACATACTTATGCGTGCACGCAAGCGAAAATACGTGTATGTACGTGTACACATGAGAATATGCGTATAGATATTTGTTACCCCGAGTATAATCGTGTAAAGAGGTACATTTGTATTTGTACGTGTATATACATATTTGTGCGTGCATATAGGAGAAGGTACGTGTATATACAAGTACGTTCATGTACACACGAGAATATATGTAAACATACGTGTTACCCCGAGTATACTCGTGTACAGAGGTAAATTTCTATTTAAACGTGTATATACATATAGATGCATGCATATACGAGAAAATACGTGTATATACGAGTATGTACGTGTACACATGAAAATATGCGTATAGATACGTGTTACCCCGAGTATACTCGTGTAAAGAGGTACATTTGTATTTCTACGTGTTCATGCATATTTAAGCGTGCATATACGAGAAATTACGTGTATATACAAGTATGTTCGTGTAAACACGAGAATATGCGTATAGATATTTGTTACCCCGAGTATACTCGTGTAAAGAGGTACATTTGTATTTGTACGTGTATATACATATTTGTGCGTGCATATAGGAGAAGGTACGTGTATATACAAGTACGTTCATGTACACACGAGAATATATGTAAACATACGTGTTACCCCGAGTATACTCGTGTACAGAGGTAAATTTCTATTTAAACGTGTATATATATATAGATGCATGCATATACGAGAAAATACGTGTATATACGAGTATGTACGTGTACACATGAAAATATGCGTATAGATACGTGTTACCCCGAGTATACTCGTGTAAAGAGGTACATTTGTATTTCTACGTGTTCATGCATATTTAAGCTTGCATATACGAGAAAGCACGTGTACATACAAGTATGTTCGTGTACACACGAGAATATGCGTATAGATATGTGTTACCCCCGTGTATACTCGTGTAAAAAGCTACTATTGTATTTGTACGTGTATATAGATATTTATGCGTGCATAAACAAGAAGGTACGTGTATATAAAAGTATGTTCATGTACACACGAGAATGTATGTAAACATGCGTGTTACCCCGAGTATACTCGTGCACAGAGGTAAATTTCTATTTAAACGTGTATATACACATTGATGCATGCATATACGAGAAAATACGTGTATATACGAGTAAGTACGTGTACACATGACAATAGCTATATAGATACTTGTTTAACCCGAGTATACTCGTGTACGATGGAACATTTGTATTTCTACGTTTATATGCATATTTATGCGTTTATAAACGAGTAAATATGTGTATATACGAGTATGTACGTGTACACATGAGAATATGCGTATAGATACGTGTTACCCCGAGTATACTCGTGTAAACAGGTACATTTCTATTTCGACGTGTATATACATATTCAAGCATGCATATACGAGAAAGCACGTGTACATACAAGTCATGTTCGTGTACACACGAGAATATGCGTATAGATATGTGTTACCCCGAGTATACTCGTGTAAAAAGCTACATTTGTATTTGTACTTGTATATAGATATTTATTCGTGCATAAACGAGAAGGTACGTGTATATACAAGTATGTTCATGTACACACGAGAATATATGTAAACATGCGTGTTACCCCGAGTATACTCGTGCACAGAGGTAAATTTCTATTTAAACGTGTATATACACATTGATGCATGCATATACGAGAAAATACGTGTATATACGAGTAAGTACGTGTACACATGACAATAGCTATATAGATACTTGTTTAACCCGAGTATACTCGTGTACGATGGAACATTTGTATTTCTACGTTTATATGCATATTTATGCGTTTATAAACGAGTAAATATGTGTATATACGAGTATGTACGTGTACACATGAGAATATGCGTATAGATACGTGTTACCCCGAGTATACTCGTGTAAACAGGTACATTTCTATTTCGACGTGTATATACATATTCAAGCATGCATATACGAGAAAGCACGTGTACATACAAGTATGTTCGTGTACACACGAGAATATGAGTATAGATATGTGTTACCCCCGAGTATACTCGTGTAAAAAGCTACATTTGTATTTGTACGTGTATATAGATATTTATGCGTGCATAAACGAGAAGGTACGTGTATATACAAGTATGTTCATGTACACACGAGAATATATGTAAACATACGTGTTACCCCCCGAGTATATTCGTGCACAGAAGTAAATTTCTATTTAAACGTGTATATACACATTGATGCATGCATATACGAGAAAATACGTGTATATACGAGTAAGTACGTGTACACACGACAATAGGTATGTAGATACTTGTTTAACCCGAGTATACTCGTGTACGATGGCACATTTGTATTTCTACGTGTATATGCATATATATGCGTTTATAAACGACTAAATACGTGTATATACGAGTATGTACGTGTACACATTAAAATATGCGTATAGATACGTGTTACCCCGAGTATACTCGTGTAAAGAGGTACATTTGTATTTCTACGTGTTCATGCATATTTAAGCTTGCATATACGAGAAAGTATTTGTATATACAAGTATGTTCGTGTACACACGAGAATATGCATATAGATGCGTGTTAACCCGAGTATACTCGTGCAGAGAGGAGAATTTGTATTTAAGATTGTACATACAATTTTATGCGAGCATATTCGAGAAAAGACAAGTATGTACGAGTATGTTCGTGTACACAAGAGAATATGCGAACAGATACGTGTAACCCGAGTATACTCGTGTACAGAGGTACATTTGTATTTGTACGTTAAAAAACATATTAATGCTTGCATACACATGTATATACGAGTAAAAACATGTATTAACGAGTAGTTTTGTGCATATCTGTATATATACGCGTTATCCCGAATATCGTGTATACTGGAAATTTTGTATTTCTACGTGTATATACCTATAAGTACGTGTAAACACAAGTAAATACGTGTATATACGAGTAGATAAGTGTAAACCCAATTTTTTTTTTTTTGCACTTCTACCTGTTATCCCGAGTATATTCGTGGACGGAGGTATGTGTAATTTCTAAGTGTATGTACAAATTTATTTGTGCATACACGAGTAAATACGTGATTACACGGGTATGTACGTGTGCACAAAAAATATGCGTATGGATACGTGTTAATCAGAGTATACTCGTGCACAGAGGTATATATATATATATATATATATATATATATATATATATTTATTTATATTATATTATATATATATATATATTTATGCATGCATATACGAGAAAATACGTGTATATTCGAGTAAGTTCGCGTACACACGAGAATAGACGTATATATATCGTATTTATATATGTATATATATATATATATATATATATATATATATATATATATATATATATATACATATATATATATATATATATATATATGCATATTTATGCGCTTATACATAGGTAAATGCATGTATATACGATTATGTATGTGTACACACGAGAGAATATGCGTAAAGATACTTGTTACGCCGAGTATACTTGTGCACAGAGAAATTTGCTTTTAAACGTGTATATACATATTTATGTGTGCATATAAGAGAATACGAGTATACGTGTTCACACGAGAATATGCGTGTGGATAAATGTTACACCGAGTATACTCGTGTGTAGAGGTACATTTGCATTTAAGATTTTACATACATTTTTATGCGTGCATACATTAGAAAATACAAGTACATACGGTGTAGATTTTTTTCAATCTCTCTAGATTTAGTATAAAGTTTAATCTGACGAAGTTTAATCTGCTTACTTTAGTTGACTAAATCAATCTGATTAAATTAGTTTGACTAAATCAATCTGATTAAATTAGTTTGACTAAATCAATCTGATTAAATTAGTCTGAACTAAATCAATCTGAACTAAATTAGTTTTTTTTCCCTACAAACTAACCAAGTTAGTTTAAACTAACGTTAATCGTCGTCTGCAATTGAAAAAAATCAGATTAAATATAATCTGAACTAAATGTGAGTCAGATTACTTTAGTCGATTGAGGATTTAGTTGATTAATGCACAACAATGGTTTAAACGCATATTCTCGTGCGTACACGTACATACTCGTATATACTTGTCTTTTCTCTTACATGCACGCATAAAAGTGTATGTACAATCATAAATACAAATTTTCCTCTGTGCACGAGTATACTCGGGTTAACATGCATCTATACGCATATTCTGGTGTGTACACGAACATACTTGTATATACACGTACTTTCTCGTATATGCACGCTTAAATACGTATATACACGTAGAAATGCAAATGTAGCTCTTTACACGAGTATACTCGGGGTAACACGTATCTTTACGCATACTATCGTGTGTACTCGTACATAATCGTATACTTGGGTTAAACACTTATATATATATATATATATATATACATATATACCTCTGTGCATGAGTATACTCTGATTAACACGTATCCATACGCATATTTTTTGTGTACACGTACATACCCGTGTAATCATACACTGTACATACACTTAGAAATTACACATACCTCCGTCCACGAATATACTCGGGATAACAGGTAGAAGTGCAAAAAAAAAAAAAAAAAAAAAAATTGGGTTTACACTTATCTACTCGTATATACACGTATTTACTTGTGTTTGCACGTACTTATAGGTATATACACGTAGAAATACAAAATTTCCAGTATACACGAATATTCGGGATAACGCGTATATATACGGATATGCACAAAACTACTCGTTAATACATGTTTTTACTCGTATATACAAGTGTATGCGAGCATAAATATGTTTTTTAACGTACAAATACAAATGTACCTCTGTACACGAGTATTCTCGGGTTACAAGTATCTGTTCGCATATTCTCTTGTGTACACGAACATACTCGTACATACTTGTCTTTTCTCGAATATGCTCGCATAAAATTGTATGTACAATCCGAAATACAAATTCTCCTCTCTGCACGAGTATACTCGGGTTAACACGCATCTATATGCATATTCTCGTGTGTACACGAACATACTTGTATGTACACGTGCTTTCTCGTATATGCAAGCTTAAATATGCATGAACACGTAGAAATACAAATGTACCTCTTTACACGAGTATACTCGGGGTCACACGTATCTATACGCATATTTTCATGTGTACACGTACATACTCGTATATACACGTATTTAGTCGTTTATAAACGCATATATATGCATATACACATAGAAATACAAATGTGCCATCGTACACGAGTATACTCGGGTTAAACAAGTATCTATATACCTATTGTCGTGTGTACACGTACTTACTCGTATATACACGTATTTTCTCGTATATGCATGCATCAATGTGTGTATACACGTTTAAATAGAAATTTATTTCTGTGCACGAGTATACTCGGGGTAAACACGTATGTTTACATATATTCTCGTGTGTACATGAACATACTTGTATATACACGTACCTTCTCGTTTATGCACGCATAAATATCTATATACACGTACAAATACAAATGTAGCTTTTTACACGAGTATACTCGGTGGTAACACATATCTATACGCATATTCTCGTGTGTACACGAACATACTTGTATGTACACGTGCTTTCTCGTATATGCATGCTTGAATATGTATATACACGTCGAAATAGAAATGTACCTCTTTACACGAGTATACTCGGGGTAACACGTATCTATACGCATATTCTCATGTGTACACGTACATACTCGTATATACACATATTTACTCGTTTATAAACGCATAAATATGCATATAAACGTAGAAATACAAATGTTCCATCGTACACGAGTATACTCGGGTTAAACAAGTATCTATACACCTATTGTCATGTGTACACGTACTTACTCGTATATACACGTATTTTCTCGCATATGCATGCATCAATGTGTGTATACACGTTTAAATAGAAATTTACCTCTGTGCACGAATATACTCGGGGTAACACGTATGTTTACATATATTCTCGTGTGTACATGAACATACTTGTATATACACGTACCTTCTCTTTTATGCACGCATAAATATCTATATACACGTACAAATACAAATGTAGCTTTTCACACGAGTATACTCGGGGTAACACATATCTATACGCATATTCTCGTGTGTACACGAACATACTTGTATGTACACGTGTTTTCTCGTATATGCAAGCTTAAATATGCATGAACACGTAGAAATACAAATGTACCTCTTTACAGGAGTATACTCGGGTTAAACAATTATCTATACACGTTTAAATAGAAATTTTCCTCTGTGCACGAGTATACTCGGGGTAACACGTATGTTTACATATATTCTAGTGTGTACACGAACATACTTGTATGTACACGTGCTTTCTCGTAGATGCATGCTTGAATATGTATATACACGTCGAAATAGAAATGTACCTCTTTACACGAGTATACTCGGGGTAACACGTATCTATACGCATATTCTCATGTGTACACGTACATACTCGTATATACACGTATTTACTCGTTTATAAACGCGTAAATATGCATATAAACGTAGAAATACAAATGTTCCATCGTACACGAGTATACTCGGGTTAAACAAGTATCTATATACCTATTGTCATGTGTACACGTACTTACTCGTATATACACGTATTTTCTCGTATATGCATGCATCAATGTGTATATACACGTTTAAATAGAAATTTACCTCTGTGCACGAGTATACTCGGGGTAACACGTATGTTTACATATATTCTCGTGTGTACATGAACATACTTTTATATACACGTACCTTCTTGTTTGTGCACGCATACATATCTATATACACGTACAAATACAAATGTAGCTTTTTACACGAGTATACTCGGGGTAACACATATCTATACGCATATTCTCGTGTGTACACGAACATACTTGTATGTACACGTACTTTCTCGTATATACATGTTTGAATATGTATATAAACGTCGAAATACAAATGTACCTCTTTACACGAGTATACTCGGGGTAACACGTATCTATGAGCATATTCTCATGTATACACGTATATAAACGTATTTTCGCTTGTGTGCACGCATAAGTATGTGTATACACAATTAAAAGCAAATTTGCCTCTGTACACGAGTATACTCGGGGTTCCACGTATCCATATGCATATTCTCTTGTATACACGTACATACTCGTATATACACGTATTTACTCGTGTATGCACACATAAATATGTATATTTACTTAAAATTTCAAATATACCTCCGTACACGAACATACGCGGGATAACACGTTTATATACGTGTATACCCGCACGTAGTCGTATGTACACGCATTAACTCGTGTATGCTTGCATAAATATATATATACACGTAAAAATACAAATGTGCCTCTGTTCATGTGATATTTATATTTTACGAATGTAATCTGAATTAAAAAAGTAATCAAATCAATTTGATTACTTTTAATCTGATTACTTTTAGTTTGATTAAATTCAATCTGATTAATTTAATCTGAACTAAATCAATCAGAACTAAATTAGTTTTTTTAGTCAACTAACGAGTTAGTTTAAACTAACGTTAATCTTCGTCTGCAATTGAATTAAATTTTTAAAATATTAGTCTGAACTAAATGGGAGTCAGATTACTTTAGTCAACTAATCAATCAATTACAAATTTAGTTGATTTTTTTAGTTGATGCCAACACTGGCTCCATCCAATTACTATTCC